>NC_067488.1:8005084-8605084 GCF_947179515.1 Apodemus sylvaticus
GAAAAGTGGGTCTATTGGGAGGTTTCTGGGCGAGGAGAGTAGGTTCTTAGGTGATTGTGGGAGGTGTCTCTTCTTTCTCTTTTCCTCACTAGTCATCATGAAGTGAGCAATTCACTCAACTCTGCTCTGCCTGCCCAGGCCTTGCCACAGGCCAATACATATTAGGGGCTAGAGGCCACGGATTGAAATCTTCCAGGCTGTGAGTCAATATAGACCTTTCCCTTTTCACCCAGTCTTGTGTGTTATGTTATAATTATGCAAAACGCACAGATGGCGCCTCCTCCACATCTCCATTTCATTGTGGTGCAGAGGACTGGAAGTCTAATTATTTCAAAATGACTGGGGTTGAAGGTGAGCTGGGTTACCAATGGCCTTAAAAATTTAAGTTCAAATCGATGAGTTAGTTACCATCCTATATTCAAGCATAATAATGTAAAAAATTACAATATTTACTTGTAATAACTATGCAAGGTGACAGTTGCAACTTTTACTCAAGGAAAACCCTGAAAACTAAAGCCACACTACTATATTATGAATTCACACCATTCACATTTGTGAACAGCATTTAGGGACCACACCTATTTTAGGAGACAGTCTGATAATAAACAGAAGAAAACTTTGGGCTTAGGAAACTGTTTCTAGGAAGAAGCTAGGATTCATGGATGAAGTAAATGCCTTAAAATATACCTTATTATGCTTGTTCATCCTGAATGATTTTATTTTATTTCTCAATATCCCGAAGGATTGTAAATGAAGTGAAAAATTGTGTGCTTCTTTATCAGTTATTGGTCAAAAATTATAGCCAGGGTACTGAGAAAGTCAGTTAAGTCTTTCGCCTCATCTTTAAAGGGGATTAAAAATCTGACTTAAATAGGTTCTTGGGAGGGATCAGTGGTGTGACCTGTGGAAAGCTGAGACTGCACATGCAACAGGAGCAGGATGTGAGTGGCACCTCTTAGATGCATCTTTTGTAGCCATTCATCGACTGCATACCACTGATTACATCTGTGTTTCCTCCTGTCCCGGTAAACTTAGAGCCAGACACAGCGGGCTGCACCTCCCCAGGACTGGCTTTCCTCTTCAGAGGTTTAAAATAGTTTGATTATCTGTTGTCTGTGTGTCACAACACAGCTCCTCTCCTTCCTCAGTGCTCATGGATGCCATGAAACTTAGCCCTGTAGTGGGACCTGGCGCGTTGGGATGGATATAGAGCCAACCCAGTCTTATTTTGGTTGGAATTTATTCTAACACAAGTATGGGCTAGTGACTTGCAGGGATCAGACCTGTAACATTCTGGCCCAATTTGAAGTTGTCTCCAACAGCAGAATAGAGAAGTAGGAACACAGACTACAGTAGATACAATGTTTCTACTATACCATGTGTATCTACTATAGTACCTAGCATCGTAGTGGGACTGATCAAAGGAGATTTCTGGCTCTGTTTATCACTTAAGTAGAAGGTAACTGAAGGCCAGAGAAGTTAGGTAAAAATTCCCAAGTCAATCAGTTAGATAACCTGGACACTAGGACTGACTCCCAGTGTCTGATCACATTCTCTTCCCCTTTGCTTTCTTCCAGCCCTCACCTCCTTCATCTCTTGGAAGCTGATGTTCTTTGAAGGCTAATGAACAGGGATCCAGGATCACAAAGTACAATCATCTCAATGCTTCTGTACACAGATATTCATGGTCCTGGTCTTCAGCTTCCTGCTTTCTGTCCTATGCTGATTGTCAAATATCTAAAAGCTATCAGCCAGGACTATTTTATTCACTGCAAAATATCGTAGTAATTTTATACCCAGCCAATGATAAAATTATAGATAACCAGGACCCATCAGGTATTTATCGAGCATATGACAAACATTGTGCTAGTTGCTATGGAAATAGCAGTGGACAATATATAGTATCTATCACAAAAGAGAAGCTCACAATCCACTGAGAAAAGAGATTTATAAACAAATAAATATAATTATATCTCAAATAACTATTATAATTTATAATGTAGCATAAATTTTAGTAGTTGGAATATGATTGCAAATATCTATATTGATTAATATGATTTTTACTATTTACCCTTATAGAGACAAATCTATTTTTTATTCACTAATTTTTCTCCTCTCTACTTCTCTACCATTTAACAAAATTATATTTATTCAAGTTATATATAAGAAATTTATAGTCTACCTAAAGGGATACTCAGAAGACAAAAGCTACTCAAAGGTGGATAAAGAAACATTTTTCTATTGATTTTTTTTGGTTAGAGTTTGAATATTTTTCATTTTTAAGAAGGAACACTCTATTATGTTAGCTAGAAGCAGCTATTTGCCTTTTATTTTATTTTTTAATATTTATTTATTTATTATATATAAGTACACTATTGCTATCTTCAGACACATCAGAAGAGGGAGCCAGATCTTATTACAGATGGTTGTGAACCACCATGTGGTTACCGAGATTTGAACTCAGGACCTCTGGAAGAGCAGTTAGTGCTCTTAACCACTGAGCTATCTCTCCAGCCCCAGGTATTTGCCTTTTAAAAAAGATTTATTTTACTTTAATTCTCTCTCTCTCTCTCTCTCTCTGTCTGTGTGTGTGTGTGTGTGTCTGTGTGTGTCTGTGTGTCTGTGTGCAGGGGCATGTAGGTATCTGCAGTGTCCACAGGAGGTCATCAGAATCCTTGGAATTGCCACCCAATGCAAGTGCTGGGAGCGGAAGTGGGGTCCTCTGCCAGAATTAAAGTAGTACATTCTATTTATTTATTTATTTATTTATTTATTTATTTATTTATTTATTTATTTATTTATATTTTTCAAGACAGGCTTTCTTTGAATAGCCCTGGCTGTCCTGGAACTCACTCTGTAGACCAGGCTGGCCTCGAACTCAGAAATCTGCCTGCCTCTGCTTCTCAAGTGCTGGGATTACAGGCGAGCGCCACCACCGCCTAGCTGTACATGCTCTTAACTGCTGAGCTCTCTTCCCTTCTGCTCCATTCCGTTACTTTTGTTTAGAAGGTTTACATAGGCTTAAAGAAATGCATACGAGTGTACGGCTTTGAAGAATGGGGATGTGACCATGCAGTGGCATTGTGTTAAGTTGGTTGCAAGAACACTTCCCAGAATTTCCTTAACTATGTTTCCTATTTAGGAAAATGTTGTAAGACGAGGAAAGTAGATGAAGCAGTCACAGTCATGTTCTGAAGTTTACTGAGAGTGCGAACTCAGGAAAGTGGTGGCTGGAACGCAGACTCACGGTGGGCATGGCAGAGGTTGCCGGATCTCCTTTCCCCGTGTCAGCAGAGTCCAAGGCTGAGCCCGAGTTCGTTTACAGATAGCCTCTGCGTGCCATCAAGGCTGCAGGCCGCCCACAAGTTCAGCTTGTCTTCTCCGATCCCTGGGGCTTTTCTTTCTGATCATACGCTCTACTGACCCCCAGGGAGCTCTGGACAAGACTTTAGCAGCCGCGTGTAGCATAGGGTCCGGTTTTTACCACGAATCCACTGTCCCTGTCGGTCCCCAGGCTGTTTCTTGCAGAGTTATTTCCAGGTGAAGAACTCCATGGTCATGACGTTTATGGTTCGTTCTTTTCAGTCTTAGCCTTTCAGCCTACCTCTTATTTTTAATATGTGATTTTCAGCACCTGTATAGTTTTTACTATTTTGACTTTCATGTTTTCTGCCAACTGGTGAGCTTGTGATCTGTATTTTCATCCAGATCGTAGACTAAGCCGTTGGACTGATTAACACAGTTTTAGTAAGTCACATAACTATCATTATCAGTTCATTCAATGATACGCTACTTCTTTCTCTTTCTTACAAAGGCTAATGGGAGAATCTGTCAAGAGTTTGATCATAGTCAGATAAGCCTTATTTTTTTAATATATTTTTTATGACTTCATAGCTTAGTAATTCTGTCTGTGACATTGAAGTAATGCAGCCTTAACAGAGCAGGAAATCAACCCCTTGTCCTAGTGACTCACTTAACAATCTGTTGTTTAGTATTTTACCACTTAAAGGTACATCTTGAACTACAATGAGCATCTATCTGATTTCCTAGCACATGAATTTATGATCTATACTCCTATTTTCCACTCTGTTTTCAGAAATGAAAATTTTTGGTCTTGGAAAATGATTCAGTCAGTAAAATTCTTGTCCACTAGGACCCATGTTTGAATCCCCAGTGCTCACATAAAAAATGTCCCAGTGTTTTATATCTACAGTGCCCAGTGGGGACAGCTGCAAACAGGTGGGTCCCTGGAACTTCCTGGCCTGCCAGGCCAGCTAACCAGGGTGAGTATCTCAAAAGGTAAGATGAAAAATGATAGACGAACACACCCAACTTTGGCCTCTGCTGTCCACAAGCATGGGCAGATACATGCCACATAGTCAACACACACACTACATAGGCACACATATACACCATGCATAGCCACACATATATACACTACATATGTATACACATACACACACAATACACACATGAAATAAAATTAAAATGCTACGTTCCTGACTTAAGCAGTAGAAATCTCTTAGGAGTGTTTGTCACTCACTAGGTAGTGCACTCACCTTTAACCCCAGCACCAGGGTGGCAGAGGCAGGCAGATCTCTGAGTCTGAGACCAGCTTGGCCCACAGAGTGAGTTCTAGAATAACCAAGGCTACACAGAGGACCCCACCCCTCTCTCTCTCAACACATACAAGGAAATATTTATCACTGCTAATACATTCTTGCCTTCTCTTCACCTACCCTACCCAAAATCTCTGGGGTGCTGCTTGCTTAAAACAAACTTTCAGAGGTTTGGAACATCTCTTGCTGGTTTTCTTTTACTCTTCCTGGTTTCATATTTCTTCTTTTACAGAGAAGGAAGGAAGGAAGGAAGCTTGGAATTGAGAAATTTGCATTTCTCTACAGACTGTCAGCTAAATCCTCCAACACTGAGAAGAGTGACCCCTTTTGTGTTATATTTTTCTGCAATGTAATATTTGTTCAATGTTTATATAGAAATTACATAAGATGCATGAAATGATACCATTTCTTCTAGTGACTTTTTTCTTAACAGATTATGTTCTTTGGATTTAAACCCATCTGATGGATTTATGATATGGACTTGTCTGGTACCATAATATTTATACTTCTTGAGCAATGCAATAAAAATGTAAAACTGGCTTAAATAAAACTGAGGAAGTTATTATCCTGAAAGCAAAAATGCCTACCATCACTGAAAAAGCTGTTGAAAAGGAATAACAGTTTTAGAGCATTAAATAATAAATACATTATATTAATTACTCTTTAAAACTAATGTTTCCAGCAAACCGGTAGCCAGCATCAAACTAAACGGAGAGAAACTTGAAGCAATCCCACTGAAATCAGGGACCAGACAAGGCTGCCCCCTTTCTCCTTATCTTTTCAATATTGTACTTGAGGTACTAGCTCGGGCAATTCGACAACATAAGGAGGTCAAAGGGATACAAATTGGAAAGGAGGAAGTCAAACTATCATTATTTGCAGACGACATGATCGTCTACCTAAGTGACCCAAAGAACTCCACTAGAGAGCTCCTACAGCTGATAAACAACTTCAGCAAAGTGGCAGGTTACAAAATCAACTCAAGCAAATCAGTGGCCTTCCTATACTCAAAGGATAAGCAGGCTGAGAAAGAAATTAGGGAAATGACCCCCTTCACAATAGCCACAAACAGTATAAAGTATCTTGGGGTGACTCTTACCAAACATGCGAAAGATCTGTATGACAAGAACTTCAAGACTTTGAAGAAGGAAATGGAAGAAGACCTCAAAAAATGGGAAAACCTCCCATGCTCATGGATCGGTAGAATCAATATAGTTAAAATGGCCATTTTGCCTAAAGCACTATACAGATTCAATGCAATACCCATCAAAATCCCAACTCAATTCTTCACAGAGTTAGAAAGAGCAATTATCAAATTCATCTGGAACAACAAAAAACCCAGGATAGCTAAAACTATTCTCAGCAACAAAAGAAAATCTGGGGGAATCAGTATCCCTGACCTCAAGCAATACTACAGAGCAATAGTGTTAAAAACTGCATGGTATTGGTACAGTGACAGGCAGGAGGATCAATGGAACAGGATTGAAGATCCAGAAATGAACCCACACACCTATGGCCACTTGATCCTCGACAAAGAGGCTGAAAACATCCAATGGAAAAAAGATAGCCTTTTCAACAAATGGTGCTGGTTCAACTGGAGGTCAGCATGCAGAAGAATGCGAATTGATCCATCCTTGTCTCCTTGTACTAAGCTCAAATCCAAATGGATCAAGGACCTCCACATAAAGCCAGACACTCTGAAGCTAATAGAAAAGAAACTGGGGAAGACCCTTGAGGACATCGGTACAGGGAGAAAGTTTCTGAACAGAACACCAATAGCGTATGCTCTAAGAGCAAGAATTGACAAATGGGACCTCATAAGGTTACAGAGTTTCTGTAAGGCAAAGGACACCATCAAGAGGACAGATCGGCAACCAACAAATTGGGAAAAGATCTTCACCAATCCTACATCAGATAGAGGGCTAATATCCAATATATATAAAGAACTCAAGAAGTTAGACTCCAGAAAACCGAACAACCCTATTAAAAAATGGGGTACAGAGTTAAACAAAGAATTCTCACCTGAAGAACTTCGGATGGCGGAGAAGCATCTTAAAAAATGCTCCACTTCATTAGTCATTAGGGAAATGCAAATCAAAACAACCCTAAGATTTCATCTTACACCAGTCAGAATGGCTAAGATTAAAAATTCAGGAGACAGCAGGTGTTGGAGAGGGTGCGGAGAAAGAGGAACACTCCTCCACTGCTGGTGGGGTTGCAAATTGGTACAACCACTCTGGAAAGCAGTCTGGCGGTTCCTCCGAAAACTGGGCACCTCACTTCCAGAAGATCCTGCTATACCACTCCTGGGCATATACCCAGAGGATTCCCCACCATGTAATAAGGATACATGCTCTACTATGTTCATAGCAGCCCTATTTATAATTGCCAGATGCTGGAAAGAACCCAGGTATCCCTCAACAGAAGAGTGGATACAAAAAATGTGGTATATCTACACAATGGAGTACTATTCAGCCATTAGAAACAATGAATTCATGAAATTCTTAGGCAAATGGATGGAGCTAGAGAACATCATACTAAGTGAGGTAACCCAGACTCAAAAGGTGAATCATGGTATGCACTCACTAATAAGTGGTTATTAACCTAGAAAACTGGAATACCCAAAACATAATCCACACATCAAATGAGATACAAGAAGAAAGCAGGAGTGGTCCCTGGTTCTGGAAAGACTCAGTGAAACAGTATTTGGCAAAACCAGAACGGGGAACTGGGAAGGGGTGGGAGGGAGGACAGGGGAAGAGAAGGGGGCTTACGGGACTTTCGGGGAGTGGGGGGGGGCTAGAAAAGGGGAAATCATTTGAAATGTAAATAAATTATATCAAATAAAAAAAAAAGACCAAAAAAAAAAAAAAAAAAAAAACTAATGTTTCAAGAATAGAATAATGTTGGTTTGTTTCTACATCTATTGTCCTCCCTGTTTGGGCTCCTCAATCCAGGGTGTTTTTGACTCAAGAAGGGAACATTGTATTGTTCTCTGACTGGTCTAGTCAAGAACAGCTGCTTTATTTGTTAAATCTTATAAATTCTAGGGACCTTTTATTGGAAACTGTGACTTGCAATTTAGAATGATCTTAGAGTCTGGATTCTTAGTAAGCAGTACAGGTGGTTGTAGTATCTAAATCACCTGACATAAATAATGTGAGAAGAGAGAAAGGGTCTCTTCTGGCTCACACAGTTCCAGAGTCTCTTAGTAGATTTCTCCCTATATACACATGGAAAGTTCTTGTGCTTCTTTGCTGCTTAAAACTCATTTCATAGCCGGGCAGTGGTGACATATGATTTTAATCCCAGTACTTGGGAGGCAGAGGCAGGCAGATTTCTGAGTTCGAGGCCAGCCTGGTCTACAGAGTGAGTTCCAGGACAGCTAGGGCTACACAAAGAAACCCTGTCTCGAACCCCCCCCCAACAAACAAACAAACAAACAACCCCCCCCCAAAACCAAAAAACCAAAAACAAAAAACCCTCAAAACCAAAAAAAACCCCAAAACCAAAACAAACAAAATACACACACACACACGCACACACACACACCAAAAAAAACCCCCCAAAACAAAAACCAAACTAAACAAAAAAACAACTCATCTCAAAATATGGAAATAGGAACACCAAAATGGTCCTGGTCCACTCTCTCCATCTCCATGTCTCTCATTGTGGGAGTCATTCGAGAATTCTCATTTTCTATATAAGATGCCAGAAAACCTTGAAGCCTTGCTTACTTCCAGCGATTTATGCTCAGCCCCATCCCAGTCGCAGCGGCCAAAGCGTCTTGCGCTCTCTTGCACGGATCACAACTCCGTCGTAGTTATTATTCTGCTTTAAGGGTGGAAAGTCTATTGTACTGTTCTCAACACCGACCCTGGAGTAACACTTTACACAGAAGCCTCACTGTATCACACATACAGAGCTTTTTACTGACACATTAGCAGCACTGCACTCTTTTTGCAACCGTAATTAGCTAGAGCCACAGAACCTGCATCATGAGTTCCTGTCACAAAAGATCCCACCTAAAGACCAAAACTAAGATTCTGCAGGGGCCTCTGTCGATTTTTTTCTTGACATTTTCTGCTTCTATGTTGATATTTTTACAGCTGTTTCTGAAATTTTCACAACTCTCTAACATTTGATTAAAAAAATCTAAAAAAGAGTTGCCAACCACACCGTCTCATCTCCATTAAATTGTTGGTGAGTTCATAGCCCTATGGTATCCATAAATCCTTTCCCGAGGAGTGGCTTCTCTTCTTTTGGTCAGGATTCAGTTCAGATCATGCTCTCTTCACTTCTGAGTTTCCTCTCTTTCCAACTCTTGGGTGAGCTCTGCTCCTGCCAGTACCACTCCTGACTCTCCTTTAGACCTGCTGGCTACCTCGGTACCTTTGTTTCTTCTGTCCCTTCTCCCTTGCCTTCTCCTAAGACAGCTAAGACCCACCTCCATCAGCTCTTCACACAAGCGCCATCTTTTCAAGATGGCTGCCTCCCTGAGAACCAAGACCTACTTTTGGCTCAGTGGAAGAGTCCTTTTCATTCTGAATGAGAGACAATGCATAATCAATGAAGGAAATTGAACGAGGTTTCACTGGTTTTAAAAATTACACCGAATGTTTATTTTATGTAAAGGGCATAAGAAAGGAATAGGAAAGGAATGTTTGTGTTGACAATCACAATCTTAAATCTTAAATCCTTCAAGGAAGCCTACCCAGTCAGCTGGACAGCAGTGGCTCAGGTCTTCAATCCCAGCACTCAGGAGGCAGAGGCAGGTAGATCTCTTGAGTTTGAGGTCAGCCTAGTCTAGAGAGTGAGTTCCAGGGCAGCCAGGGCTACACAGAGAAACTAAGTCTCAAAAAATCACAAAAGAAGAAAAAAAGTAAAAGAAAAAACCCTACTTACTGATGGAGACCATCAGAGGTTTATGGACCTCTGTAATAAAGTCCACAATTTACCATGTTCTTTTAGAAGTTAGATTATATATATTTTTCAGTCAGACAGAGAAGACTGGTCAGGATAAAAGAAGATTTCATTTTTTTAAAAAATGCTGTTTTTCCTCTAATTTCTGCCCCAAATTCTGGTAAGGACATTTGGGTCAATCTGTACATTTTCTAGTATAAAAACAGTATGATGATAATTTTGCCAAAAATTACCAAATGCCAATTTGTTTCCTTGCAGTGCATAATATATTTTGTTAGGGGGCCTATTTGCTATTAGAAAGCAATGGGCAAAAGAGACCTTGAAAGTATAAAAATAATCAAGTGGAATTAATAAGACAGTAATGGTTCAGTGGCTCTCCTTAACCCTTTATTAGGACATATTGATTGTTTTTCTGAATGAATGCCTGGAGGGGAGTGGTAAGAAAATCAATTTTATGTAGGAAACATTCCAGTTTTTAGTATGAAGAAGAAAGGCAAATCAGCTGGAGTCAGAGAGATGTTGAAAAGGCTTGGCAGAGCTGACTAGAAAAATAAAACGGACTTCGACATCTTTGTGACCTAGGCTATTTAGCCACAGGACTGTTCTCTTGCCTTAAAGAAAACATCAAACTCTTAAAGAACAAAAATAAGATAACTCTCTTAAGGAAAAATGGATGGGACAATTCAGGAATAAATGTAGTTGGAAATAGCAGTGGGAACACAAAGGACAAAATTGCCCTTTATCCAATTTAAAGAGTGAAAAACAGCCAGGATTGCTCTGAGATGCTTTGCTGGAAGAAATTTGAAGAGATGAAATTGAAGGTTGAAGTTCTGGCCACAGTTCTCCTGCAAATGGGCTTTATATATTATCTGGGCATATGCTGAGGCAAAGCAGGCAGGGCTGGCTCCTTTGTTGTTTGCCTTAAACCACGAATGCAGTTTATCCCCCACTCCCATTTACCAAGGCTCTACAGTGATACTAGTATATATACATTATTCTATGTCCAAAGTTACGTTTCTGCTTTAGGGAGGTAACTGATAGTCTTCTGTTTTCCAGTTTTGCCTCCACTGCTTTGTTCCACAGCATTAGTGTGAATCTTCACAAATGTAAATCCCATCCTGTCTCTTCCCCAGCCAAAGCCTTCACTAACTCTTCATCAAATCCAGCAATGCTTTCCAACATCTTTTCCCAGAACTGTCATAAGACGAGAATAGACATTAAAGACAAGTTGTGGAAAATTCCAAACTGAGATTAGCAAGTGTCTCTGCCATAGGGTTTTCTCTGGGTTTTTCGTGCTGCTGTTCACTGACACTAGCCAAAGGGGATGGGGTAGAAGTATAGCGTTTCCTGAGCTTGTTTGGTTATGGGATTCAGCTTCTCACATGGAGAACCATGTAGGGTTAGTTCTGAGCACAGAACATTGTTTGGGAATGTTGGTTCCTAGTTCATAGGGTAACTTTTGTCAGTAGAACGAAGAACTAGCAGAATGACTAGGCCTCGCCCGTCATTTGTGTGCACGCCCCTGCATTCTCTGTTTACTCTCTTGTCCATGTAATATTTGAAACTTCCTCAGGTCTAGTCCTCTTGATTAAAACTTCTTCATCATTTTAGGAACGACCTTCTTCCGGTAATTCTCAGAGCTCCCATTTTGCACGTATTATCTCCAGTTTGTAGAGTGGCTTCCTTGACAATCAACATCATGTATTGTGTTGCCTTAGGATTTTTCAAGGAAGAAAATGAAGTGGGGACTAAGAAAGTTCAGCCAATTTCCTTTACAGAAACAGCAGATACCATTCCTGTGTCTTCATTTTGAGATTGGAAAAAAGAAGGAAAATATATTATAAAAGTAATAATTTGTAAGATGTACAGGAAAACTATTTTTGAAAACAACTTAGCAGGATAAACAAAAACATGTTGCGTAATACATTTAATTTATGGTAGCCTCGTAACAAAAAGTTAAGATGCTATGTGCAGTAAAGCAAGCTCTCAGTGAACCCAAATGCAGTAAGAGAGCTTGCATACGAATATAACATGCATAAGCGAAGACTATGCTGGAGAAAAATATTAAGACATTTTCTAAAAGATAAAAAGAACATAGAGAGATGTAGCAGTCACTAGAGAGTATTGTTAATGGGGTGCGTAAAAGAGATAAGGACTTGGGCTAAATAGTCCTCACACGTGAGGACTCATAATCCTAAATGTGAGTCCAGAGAAAAGTGTAACAGAAGCAAGGTCCACAAATGTCATGAAGAGACACAGTGAAGTGTGTGGGAAATGACAGTGCATCACCCTCCAGCAAAATTAACAAGGATTAAATCTAAAGCATGCACCATGAAAGAATCTTGCAGGAATCTAAGACAGAAAAAAAAAAATATCTACTAAAGTACAAAATTTCAGGCCAGGTGTGGTTCCTTTAGAACATTAAATTCACAGTCATAATGTCAGGACTTGTATGTAATTTTTAGAGGCAATGTTTGAAGCTGGAAGGATTCCTCTCTCTTTTTAGTACTCCTGTCCTAGGCTCTGTCTAGGCTCACCTCCTTGCCTGTCCTCTAAGAGGTCAGGGTGGACTTTTACGCTGGTCTGTCAGATCCAGCATGCTGTTTACCCCATGCTGTTTGGAGCTTCCCATCACCTCCAAAGTAGAACTCTTACCCCACAAAAGCTTTCTTTGATTCCCTCTCCTGCAGGTCTTCAGCTTCGTCTTTCTTTCAGTTCTGATTCAGCACAGTAGACAATTATTTGCTCCTCAAATACTCCAATCTCATACCAACCTTAGTGCGTCTGTTGGAGATTTTTTCCCACAATGCTCTTTTCCTGTGATCCAACTCTGAACCCAGTGTTGTTTTCATAAAGAGACCCAAGGCCATCTCCTGGTGAATTATTCTAGAGATGCTGTCTCCTTCTTTCCATGACTATTTTCTTCATAACGCTGACCTTTCAATTTTCTAATGTATATTTCTTAGGCAGACTAGCTCTAGTTCTCAAGTGTAACACTATGGACTATGTCCTTCTGAAGTTCCCCGTACACAGAGGGTTGGCCCGCTGACTCTTCTCCTTGACCTCTCTCTGATTATTAGAGTTTTAATAATATAGAATAAAACAACAGTGATCATTATTTGTAGATGAAAACAAATCGTACTTTAGATATTTTTATTTTCCAATTTTGCATTTTGTATATTTTCTCCTATAAACCTGTTCATTTTAGAATCTGTGTTTTAAGATACCATAAAACCTCAATAAGATGTAAATTGGATGATATATTTTCGTATATACCTAGATGATAGTAATAAAATACATAGTAGTTTATACTCAGCTAGCCATGTTTAAGCAACGGATAATAATTAATATTTATGGCCTCAGTGATGACAATAAACACGGTAATTAGAAAATGAGTGCGTGTGCCTGGTGACAGTGGGAATTGGGGAATGTCTCTTGTTTTCTTTGTTTCATTTCTTTTATTGCTTATCTTTGCCTGTCTTTCAGTAAAATAAATGCAGTATTTTCTGTTCACATGTGGCGGTACCTTTACCATGAATGTTCTAATATGGCCTCTGAATGTACCTGGAAATAGATGTAATGTACTGAGGTGAAAAGAAAGCCGTAATCTAGAGATGAAAGAAGAGACAGCGAATTTAGAAAAAAAATTCTAAAAGCCTGAAATTGGAAAAGAAACAGTTTTTTCCCTACACAAAAAGAGCCCAGTACCTGATTTGCTATGAAAGGGTCCTATCCAGATCCACAAGGCTTTCTTTAATAGATTTTTATTAAAAATCGGTTTTACATTTACTATTTATCCATCATTTAATTAATAAAACATTTGTTTCTATGCTGTGTCAAGCGTAGCACTAAGCATTTAGGAAAGGACTGAGGACAATAAATGGTTCATATTTTAGGATCAAAAGTCCAAACTCATTCAGAACTAGAGGAGACAAAGCAGGCGACTCCTCATCAGAGTAACCCCGGAAAATGAAACCTAAAGTTCCTCTTGTGTTTCCCCTCTGGTACGGTCTCTGCTTCTGAAGAGGCAAGGCACAGGAAGGCAGCCATGGTGGGCAGCCACCTATTTCTTTTTGTTGCCTTTTTAGTGTTTTAGTTCATCTTCTCTCCCTCACAGAGAATCAACTTAGGATGATTTTCTTTCTGGGAGAAGGTGCCCTGGGCTGGAAGGGTGTGGTAATTCATTACACAACAGTCTCTGTCTGCCCTCCATTTTCAAAATGAGCTCTGCTCTGACTTTTTTTTTTTTTTGACCTGCCTCCACTCTGTTTCAGATTTGTATACTCGTGTTTCATGTATCAGTGATGATTCCAATTACACGCTAGGTAACAAGAGTTTAATAAAATGTGGCAATAAATTGTGGAAAGACATCATGCATGGGAAAAAAATGTATTAAGAAATGTGTTCCAGGTAGGGCTCCCAGTATTAAATGACTAATCACTTCCACACATACACACAAAGTGGAGGTTTTACTTTGTGAAACTTGGCCTTTCAAAGCTAGAATGCCAAGCAGTCTCTTCCTGCTGGGCCCCCCAGCCTGTCAGAAGCATGTGGCAGTCATTTCTTTTTACAGAGAACTATTTTTTTTTGTTCTCAGTGGCCCTTCAGCTGTAAGGAAGAAGAGTGTCTTGCTCAGAGCACGTGTTGTGCTGATTTTATTGATTAGTGCTAATAAAAGGTATGGATACTGTTTTCAGGAAAGTCTAGTGTTGGAAGGGCCTGGAAATGAATGCACTCATTTCATATGTGAACATGGGGAAGATTCTTACTGTGGGGGGCATGCCACGGTCACACACAGGATCCTAGGCTCAGGTTTATATTTAATGACACCCCACCCAGGGCAAGGCTCAGAGGTATGGCAACATCTTTCTCTGGTCCATGTGTAGATGTTGATAGTGTGCAGACAATGTCCACCATTGCTTTCTCCCTCTGGATAGTTGTAGCCTGAAGACATTTATCAGCTATAGAGTCTGTTCCCACCCAGGTTAGCTAACCCTGACTCCTTGACCAGGTATACCTCATACATTTCTCCTTGTTCATCTGTCTGCAATAACCATGGAGTTTTGTTCGAGTGTATGCAACACGCAGGTGCTATGTTCACAGGCACGCTATAGCCCTGCTTCTATTCAACTCTGCACAACAGATGTGCTGTGCTGTGCTGTTCTGTTTCCGAGAGTCCAGTCCATCTAACTCAGTCTTCTTAGTGTGTGTCTGTCATCTCTTCTTTCCCCCACTGCCCTTAATCAGGTCAAGTTCCCTGAGCTGTAGAAGCACTCAGCATCTTGTACTTCTCTTGCTTTTAAAATTTGAGATAGGGTCTCTTTGTGTGGCCTGGGCTAATTTCCAGCTCATGATACTGTTTCTTCATTGCATGTGTATATCACTAAACATACCTAAAACTCAGTTTCTTACTGTCAAAGAGGAACAGGGATACATTCTCTATGGAGAAGTTACAGAATATCAATAATTAAAAAAAACCCAAAAAACAAAAATATGGAATTAAAAGCATTTATCCCAGTGAGTAATGGAGGGTCAGTGCTCTGCGAGAACACTACTATAAAAATTTTCTAATTTAAAGATGTTAATAGGAATTACACTGGAATTTTGTTTGTTTGTTTGTTGGTTGGTTGGTCTAAGGATTGGTTCTAGAGTCTCATACAATGAACATGTCCTCTGTTCCTAATGTATACTGTTAGCCTCTAGAATACCTATAAATAACTGTTCCAAGAAAAAAAAACATACATGTTATTTGGGAACAGAGAAGATACGTGTTTGGCTTTTTGTCACTATTTCTGTGTCACACCAGATGGCACTTGATAAGATTTACTTCCCTATCTATGATAGTGTCTGTTGGGATAAATCCACTCACCTTAACATCATCATTAACTGTTATGAGAAGTCCTTAGGTTTGGAATCCTTCCTGAGATGAAAATCCCAAGTGTGACTTCTCATTTTATTTTGGTAACCAACATCCAGAGACAACTGGAGGTAAGGAACCCACTGACAGATATCTGGCTTAGCCTCCCTACTGCTCACACTTCAGGAACATTCAGAGAATCCACAGAGATGCCAGACTTGTCTCCTATGCTTTGCTCTTGGTTAGCAGGGAGGCATCTGGACTGTGGACTCTGAGAGCCCATTGCCTACATATTATTTTAGCTAGTACTTTTCTCATTGTAATAAAATACCTGGATAAAGCAATTGAATGGGGGGGAGGAGATTTATTTTGCCTCATTTTTTAAAGGGTTAGAGTCCATATGGTGGTGGAAAGTATAGTAACAGAAGTGGCCCATGGATGTGATAGGAACTTTGAAGATGTGAGATTTGCCAGAACCTTGGGTGGTTTAAAGTCATAAGATCTCCTCCCTTCTGTGGTGGTTTGAATATGCTTGGGCCAGGGAGTGGCACTATTAGGAGGTGTGGCCTTGTTGGAGGAAGTGTGTCACTGTGGGGGTCTTTGAGATTCTATGCTCAAGCTCCACCAAGGACTGCAGAGATCCACTTCCTGGTTGCCTACAGAAGAGAGGGTCTCATCTTTTCTGCCCTCAGATCAAGATGTAGAACTCTCAGCTCCTTCTCTAGCACCATGTCTGCCTGGACATTTTCTTGCTTCCTGACTAATGTTAGTGGACTGCACCTCTGAACTGGAAGCCAGCCTCAGGTAAAGTTTGCCTTTATAAGTGTTGCCTTGGTCACCGTGTATTTTCACAATAATGAAAAACCAGCAACCCACTCCCTTCAGCTAGGTATCAATTTCTAATGGTTGCAAGACTTCCTGGAACTGGGTCATCTGTTCAAACATATCCAGCCCATGGAGGATGCTTCATATTTTAGCCATGATACTTTGTGCTTTGAGAGTGTTATTTAGCTTCTCTGTACCTCTTGTTCCTCTCTGTGTGGTGGCAATATTGTAGAATGCAGCTGAGCACATGCTGCAAATTGCCTAGAGTCGTGGTGACTAATTGGTGGTAGAACACTAGGTAGTTACGGGTTGTCAAGTTGGGTTGTAAGTCCGACAAATGTTCATAAAACAGTTAACCTTTGTCATCAGACAATGAAGACATAAAAAGATTACCTAGTATTACAGTTTTGAATTCAGGAAACTGAGACAACAGAATTTAGCTTTTCTTCATTACTGCACAAGTAATACATACATCAGTGAAATAGGGACAGAAGTTATTATCAGCTGCCATGTGCCATTTTCATGACTAGATCACATTCTGAAAGTAACCACACTCCAGAATCAGAGTTATTTTTTTCCCAAAAGAGTTAGAAGATTCTACTCATGACTAATAATGCTACAGAACCAATATTATTGAGAGTTTACGATGAGGGATGTTTATTGCTGATGGTTTTATGAATGAGACTTAACATTTAATTCTCAGAACAAAACCAAACGACGTAGATTACTACAGTTCTTGCTATTTAACAAGAGGAATTATCATTTTCATTGTCTTTTCTTGGGGAATTTTGAGATCTTGCCCCATTTGAGTCAGAGATTTGGAAAGATATATTTGTTCTTATATGAGAAGAAAAAGAAAAAGAAAGGCAGAGGAAAAAGATGGGATATGCCAAGGTCCGTGGGAGAAAAGGAAGCTGTAACTTATGTCCTCTTCTTCCTTTCTTTCCCCTTTTTTGTTTCTTGTTTCTGAGATAGTTTCTCACTCTACTCAGATGACCTTGAGTTTGTGGTCTGCCCATCTCTGCCTTCTGCGGGCTCAGATTCCAGGAAAAAATGCTACCTCTTATGGGTCTAGTGTTCTTTATAACCACTGAAATTAGGTTAAATATATCACTACCACTACAAATAAGATTTATTGGGCTCTGTTCTATCAGTTTTTACACTGATGCCATTAGGAAAGAAGTGTGCATAAGTTTATGTTTTTAAGTTACTACAGTATTTTAGTTACGTTTCTATTGCTGTGATTAAGACATTGTGACCAAGACAACTTAGAAAAAGAAATCATTTATCAGGTTCATGCTTTCAGAGGGGTAGAGTCCATGATCATCATGGTAGGGAGCATGGCAATAGTTAGGCAAGGCATCAAACTGGAGTAGCAATTGAGAGCTAACATCTGCTCCATCAGCATGAACAGAGCTAACGGAGAATTTCTCAGATTTTATTACTTCAAAGCCCACTGCCCCTGGTAACATATCTCCTCTGATAGGGTTGTACCTCCTAATTCTACACAAGCAATTCCATCAACTGGAGACCAATTACTCAAACGTACAGGTTTGTAAAGTCCATTCACATCTAAACCTCTGCACGTAGGTATGATAGTGTACTGAAGTATTCTGGGCAGAAAGCAAACAAATATACATTCATAAGCAATTTAGATACATATTTTTTCATAGTGCCTATAAAGTTGCAACAGTTTTAAGAAAAAAAAAAGCACCTTTGTGTGAGGCAGAAGACAAAAGACCAGAAAAATGATTTTTTTTCAAAATCTTTTTGTTTGATCCTTTCTTTACTTGGTCTGTGTGTGTGTGTGTGGGGGGGGGTGTGCTCTTGTGCCATGACATGTGTGTGGTGTGGAGGCTGAAGATGACTTTCCGGAATAGTTTCTTTCCACCATTGGTATCCTTGGGATTGAACCTGAGGTCAGAGTATTCAAACACATGAGCCTATAGGGGCCATTCCCACTCAGACCACTACATGCAGGCATGGCAGTGTGGGAATCTGTTGTTTCTTCCTATCATGTGCATTCTGCAAATCAAACTCATTACCAAGCATGGATGCTAGCACCTTTATCAACTGAGACATCTTGACAGCCTGGAAGATGATTCATTAACATCTTAGTTCAGAGAGTCAGTTCCTTTTCTGGAGCACTAACTTTCTCTTGTTTTGAGTATTATTTACACTGATATTGTGGATTCCAGTTTTTCTTTTTGGTGAATGAGAATGAACCCAAGTCAGATGAATTGGGTGCTAATAATGACAATGAGATTTAGACTTAAGCTATGATCATGTGATTTCTAATAAACAATTTATATGAAATAAGGAAAACTCATACACTAGACAATAGTTCATAATGATTGTAGCTTATTGCATTTCATTGTAATATTTTTATTAGGCAAAATAAAATTTGGCTTTATTTTGATGTATCTGAGTAGAGTATTTTGAAAATCTTTAAACCATAAATCATGGGCATTTGTGTTGTCATAAATATTCTTTGCATACAGAAAGATTTAGTAGAGTAGTCTTTGAGTAGCAAATTCTTTAGAATATTTGAACTATGTGTAAATTTCAAACCCTGACTGTATGCATGTGTTGCTTATGATAAAAGGCCATATTTTATGCCGAGAGTTATACAAACTCACACTCTGGGTTTTCACATCTGACTGCTACATGACTTCTTTGTATGATTTGTGTATTTAGTTGGATTTTTTTCCTTAGTTCTGTTTTTGCTCAATAATTCTAGGAATCTGATAATTGTAAAGGCCTCTTCTCAGACAAGAGGTTTATAATTCCATGCACCTAGGAGGTGTTTCTAAATCACTTTATTGTCTGACAAGTCTTTACTCTACTTGAGAGGCAGGCTGTCAACCATAATCAGCATGTCTGCGCTTCATCCTTGTTTGAGTTTGTAGTGACAGTGTGCCTTTGGGCCAGCCGCTAACTTCTGAGTTCCTCACGACTGTGGTGGATCACGTGACTCTTGTAGGAGATTCATAAACATTTAAAGAAGAAGAGTAGTGGGGTGGCTACCCTGTATTGTAACAACATTCATTTTCTCATCGTCTGCATAAATAGAGATTCAGAGCTCGTCTTTCCAAGATATGAAAATTAATGGAATTTCTGTGATTACAGAATCTTCAACTGAAGAATTTAAGGGCTGATGAGGGGGAAAAAGAGGTTATGGAGCCAGTCTGTGGAGACTGCTGTGCTGAAGACACTTCCCGAGGAGCCACTTGCATATCTACGACTCCGTGTTCAAGCCGGCTCACACCTTCTTTCCCCTTATGCAGCAGTAGTCACTTCTGCCCAAGACGATTCCATTCCTTAGCTCTAGAACCAAAGATTGCTTGCTAGACCATCGCAAACCAGGAAGTAACTAATGTTTCTTACACTTGTGGGAAAATACAAAAATGTTTGTAGGAGTTGGAGTGGATAGAATGGACTTTTTTTTTTCTTTCACAGGAGACTGCCAAAAATCACTAAAATACTTCAAGATCATCAAATTAGTAGATAGAAAACACAGAATTTTCACCACTGCAGGCTGCTGCCAAGACTAAGGTTCCTTTTGTGCAAAAAGAAAAGTATCAGGACCTCTGTGATCTGAGAATATCAGTGATGAAGGAACAAGGGCCTTTTTAGTATATACTACACACCAGTAACTATTTAGATATTCAAAAAAGTGGCTCTGATTACAGAAATGTTATGTGACTGTGATCTGGTTTTGCATGTATTTGGTTTGGGGGATGAGAAACCAAGCTTCGTATGTGCTAGGCAATGGCTTCCTGAGCTACAAACTCAGCTCCTAAATTATTATTTTTAAGAGCTTAAAAAAATCAGAAGGAGGAAGACAGGGCAGCGATGAGCAGATTAGAGGTTATCGGGATTGGCATTTGGGTGCCTTCCTCCTTCACCTTTTATTATTAACAGATTGATATCAGAAGTGACCCTACAGGGTTCAGACCATGCAAACCGTTAGGAATTCTGCTTTTACCATTGACATTGCCTTCCTGTATTGTTTGGGCTAGAATCAAATAGATACTAAAATTTAAGAAATTATGATTTGACTTTTTTTTTTAACTTACTAAGAAATGAGGCTTAGCGAACTAAAGGTGCATGGACAAGCCAGATGAAAATATTGATTTCGAGAGAAATTACAAATGAAGCTTGAAGTTTTCAGAATTAAAAAATTAATTCTAAAAATTAATTCGCAAATATATAAGTCCATGAAGCACGTTCTCTCTGTTTATTATATAAATATATTTCATTGGCACTGTATTTTAATTACATGTCTTTCTTTCCTTTTCCCCCTCCAAATCCTTCGATATGCAACTCCCTGCTCTCCTTCAAGTTCATGGCCTCTTTTTTTCCCCACCAACTATGTATTTGCATGTTTCGGGAAATATTAAAAAAAATGGAATTCATGCTACACTGGCAGGTCCGAGCAGGCAGGCTGGCTGGCCAGACACTGGCAGGCGTGTCCAGTCTGCCAGTCGTGGAGACTGACTTAGAGCTCCCCATGTGTCAAAATTCCCATGGCCTTTTGGGGTGCACTTCCGGCAAATCCACGCTTTGCTGCCGTTCCTTTCTCTCTGGAACCCACTTGAGCCACTGCATGAAGGAAAACACCACACAAACTTAGTTCAGGATCAATGGTAAGTCAATCGCTGGGTGCATCAACTAGAATCCTAATCCTGTAAACCATATTAAATCTAAATCTTTCAGTGGTGAATCCTGGTGGATTCACCACCTAACCCATAGTCACTAATAGCTACATCTTGTCCTCCTGCTCTCCCTGTCCAAATATTCCCAAATCTGATTTATTGAGTCCATATATTGTTACTTGTACATATGTTTTAGTAACACCAAAAGCTATAAGCACGATGCCCAGCAACATGGCTGCCAAAACATGACTGAGCAAGAAGGTTATTATCTTCAAAAAGACTTCCTAAAGTTACCAGGAGGCTAATACGGAAGGCAGACACAAACTGACTATAGCAATTAGTTCATATTGTTCTGCCTTCCTGTCTGGAGGACTCCGCAGTAGGCTTTCCTGGACTATGAAGCAGAGGTTCATCATGGGCTAATCTGCTCTGCAATGCTTTTCCCTTGTTCTCAGTTGTCATTCGAGCAGCAGTGTTTAAGGGGATATCTATGCCAGGCCCTTGGCTAGGCACAGGAAGTGACACTTGAAGAGTCCATTATTTATACTCCAGATGGGAGAAGCCAGAGAGACAGTCTGCCTGCTTAGTTGAGTATGGATGACAGTGGGACACACAGGATGACAAGCAGAGGCTTCCGTGTCAATCTTGGGGCAGGCGTTGGTGGCACCCTGAAAACTGGGTAAAGTTTTCTCTGGGAAGAGATTTTGTCTGTCCAGGAGAAGTTCAATTGAGGAGAAAATAATATCAGGACAAAAATGTGTCGGAGCCCCCCAAAACCGGAGTGGTTGGAGCTTCCTAGTCACTGGAGGTAAACCGTTTGCAAGTGGTCTCTCTCCCTTGTTCTGTTTTTAATACCATATCAGAATCTAAAAATTGCCATCAAGGGTTGGAACATCCAAGTACTAATGGAAATTGAAATTTAAATGGGTCTAAAAAAGGGAAAAAAATGTTAAGGATGTAAATATAAAGAAATGAAATGTCTGTCAAGACAAATGCAAGAGAGTGGGAAACAGGAAGGACAGTGAAGGCCAATCCGAAGGGAGGTGTCCCCTTAATTTCCAGTGTTTATTTGGAGGATAATGTGAATATACTCCTAACTTTCAGGCTGCCTCCTTGAAAAGACCGGTTTTCCATAGGATTGTTTTCTCTCAGAAGACAGAAGCTGCTAGTGCTCTTGTTTTCCCTCAGAATGAATTGCCAGCATCTTATTCACTAGTTTCACAAAGGAGCTGGAACCTCACCGAGGCTTCTGAATCAAATTAGCTTTCAGAACCATTTAAAGTTCTTCCGTTCTATTAATTCAGCAGACAATCAAGTTGTTCACTTGTTGACTTTTATCCACACGCACTCCATCAAATCAACTATCAAAGAGAGATACCTATTAGTTGTTAATTTCATACGTTAGATAGGAATCCCAGAACTCCTGTTTATATCTGTGCGATAACCTTCTAATCTTTGCCAGGGTCTTACTAACAGCAGCGTTAACTGCTGTGCCATCTATCTTGATTAACAACACTGAGACTCCGAGAGACGCTCTGTGGCTGATAAGCGGTGCAACCCAAACTTCTGAGGATGCCTGGAGCCCTGCAGAAAACGCAGTTCAGCCACTACCCTCACAAGCGCTTAGGGTTTCTTCACATCAGGTTTAAAAATTATTATTTAAAACACACAAGGCGAACATGCTTTACTGAGGAGTTTCCAATTAATAACTGGTGACACAATTCTTTACAATGCTTTTTATCTTGTATTTCACATCCTCTGGTTTTGGAGATTTAGACACAGGAGTTTTTCCGCTTTACACTGGATTCTTAGTAATGGATCGTAGCCACTCAGTAAATATGTATTAACTTCTAAATGTGTGATTAGTATCTACTAGTTGTGTAAAAAATGCAGATTGTTTTATGTACCATAGACTCTTATGTGTTTTAAGTTGTAGTAGGATCCTAAGTAGAATTATCTTGGATTTAAGGAACCCCCCCCATGTGTGTGTGTGTGTGTGCATGTGTGTGCGTGCGCGCGCATGTTTAACAGAGACAAAGAGATACAGAGATGAGAGACAGTGATACACAGACAGACAGACAGACAGACAGACAGACAGACAGACAGACAATGTAAGAGAAAGAGGACCAGGGAAATAAAAACTCTAATTGCCCCGTATGGTAACTTTCAGGTTACATAGAATCCATTTATATCATTAAAAAAATATTTTTACTCACTTTTGAATGTTGTGCCTGCATGTATGTACCATGATTGCTCAGTGCACATGGATTATAGTAAGAGGTGTTTGTGAACCTCCATATGGAAGTTGAGGGACAAACCCAGGTTCCCTGTAAGGGAAGCGACTGCTCATAGCTACTAGGCCATAGCTCCAGTCCCACTTATACCATTTATAAATTAGCTTCCTCAGAGTAATATTTCCATATACAAATACTGTGGGCCATTTGCTAAAGTTACTATGAGTCTTGTACAAAGAATCCTTCAGATACCAGCAATGAAGTTCACAGAAGGGAACAGACAGGCCCGTCTGGCGTGATCCCTGATGTGGCACATCACTAGACACACACACATACAATGAAGAATATGAAAGTAGGCAAGGGAGACTAAGTCCATACATTACCCATGAGGACTTTATCAGCATGTTTTAGATACTTTGATAACATATCATGTGGGCTAAAGTAAGATCTCAGTGGTTCTTCATACAGATATCCACACTTGTTTTTCAATTCCCTTGACTGTACAAATGAGTCCTTATTCTAGTTCTGAACCCATTGTCACTGCCCTGAGTTACTGCTCTGGGTATCTTCAAACACATATCCCAGTGAACCTTCAAGATGAGCAGGCCTCGTTTTACAGACATCGCCAATGTTCTTCAGCTCACACCGCCTGTGAATTTCACTGGCCTGAGACAACCATTGTTCTTAAAGTCATCCGAGACTCCTACGACGAACCCATCATGGACCCCTGGCAACTCTCCCTCTAGAAATCTCTTAGGACTATTTCTTTTCTACACTGCCAATTTTCCTATTTCAATCCCTCATTGAACCTTATACTATAGAATGTAATGCATGCCTATCTGCTTTCCCTAGACTTTGCTCTAGTCTAATATATCTTATCTATACATGTAGATATTCCTTCTTCATTTTTCAGAGATGGGATCTTGCTATGTTGTCCAGATTGGCTTTGAATTTCTAGATTTAAGAGATCTTCAACCTTCAGAGTAGCTTGGGTTACAGGTGTGAGACATGATACCGACTTGATGATTACCATCATAATGCTGGTTTATAATGGTTGTACAATCACTACTGATAAACATTATTCATAGTTTATTTTAGGAGTGACTTTAAGGCCCTTTAGTTTGGTATTCTGGTTCTTCACAACATGATCAAAATTTCCCCTTTATTTTGATCCCTCCACATGTATGGTCTTCCTTATATCTGTATTTCATGGACTTTTGCATTTCATGACTTTGGTCATGAACATTCCTTTTTCTTCCAATTCCCTTCTTTTATATATCTATGAGTTAAAAAACTGATATTCTAACTAAATTCCATTTAAATTATTTTTCCTTCCCTTCCCTCCCTCCCTCCCTCCCTCCTTTCATTCCTTCCTTCCTTTCTTCCTTCTTTTCCTTCCCTTCCCCTCCCTTCATTTCTCTTCCCTTCTATTTCCTTCCTCCCTCCCTCCCTCCCTCCCTCCCTCCTTCCTTCTCTTATTTCCTAAAACAGAAGAATTCATAGGCATTTATAGTATCTCATGGTCTAGGGGGAAATGGCAATAAAATAATGGGATCAAACAAATACAGGACCAGAGACAAGGAGTCTCTAATCCTTGGCTCACTTGAGAACTAAGCACGGACCCATATTTTGGGGGATGCTGCTGCTACACTAAATCTCCAAGTACGATGAAGAACTATCTGATCACAGCTTCTTGAACTCTTTCAGTTCACAAACCATCTTCACCAAAGACATTATTTAACATGACCCAAGGTATATTGGTATATTCAATAAGTATACAACTTAAGTATTTACTGATAATATATTATAAATGAATAATTATTTGCTGTGCATATAATGCTACCATTTTTTATAGAAGAAAAGGTGAATATTAATTAGAATATTTGCTTGCTTATTTTCACACAAAGTTAATATCCTGAATATTTGATAACACAGGAGATAGTAACCTTCAATGTTTTTCAAGGTTTATCAATATTTTGAATTTTAAATTATCAATACAGGGAAAACCACTTTGCATAATCACAGTGAACAATATAGGCAATTCCAAAATTCACAGAAATTCTGTAGTAAGACAAAATTCCTTTAATATTAATAAAACAAAGCAACAAGCTCAAAACAGCTACCAAATAAGAAATATATAAAATCAAATACCCAAAAATATATTAAAATGATGCACAATGAGAAATGATGGTATAAAAGTTTGGGGTTTTCTGTTATAAAATTAACTACTGTGTAAGAATAGGAAGCTCCGCTTGCTTTAAACTGGCTGAGGTCTGTGCCAAGCCAGTGCAGGCAGTGTGCTTTATATTGTGTGGTGTGATGCAGGAGGAAACACATGTCTAGAGGCTGGGCTGCAGTGAAGATGCGCAGTGCTATCATGGAGTCCGGCTGCAGTGAAGACGAATGGTGCTATCATGGGCTGTGTGAGTTTTGAATTAATTTCTAGCTGTTGCTTACTCAAAGTTTTCGCTATTGAAAAAAATAGCAGGGCCATGTGTACTAGTTGAGGAATTTACCCTTCTGAACTGACCTGCTATTGGGCCAAGCTTTTTTTTTCTTTCTATCTCATCATTGCCTTCAGAAAGATTTAATTCATAAACCATTCAAGGGTTCTTTTATAGGTTTCTCTTGCACCAATTTTGCCCAAACTTCTAAAAATCTCACCACTTCTGGTAATTATTGGAGAGAGAATATTGGGATAGTTTGGGTTTCAGGTGTCCCAAACATTTGTGAATCCAGATTTCTAGAATTCTGCACTAGAATATCAGACCCTAGTCTTGCTAATGCCAAAGTGAAAGCATCCATTTGGTCTTGTCAAGGGCGTGTATCCATTTGGTCTTGTCAAGGGTGTATTGTTTCCATTTGGTCTTGTTTGTTCTATGCATCTACTCCTCAGCACTTCACAGGGAGAAGAAATTATGTGGGAGCAGGACTTTGGCATCTCTGCCTTTCCTCATGTATCGTGGTCCTTCTCTATGGAACGTATTACTTTGTATCTTATTCTTATGTAAATGTGTTATATGTTTGGTTGCTTCTGCCTTTCTGCCATTACTTCCCTTACACTCTGTGGGCTTTGCTAGTTTTTAACTGACTAAAGGTATTTCTACTTTTAGTGATGTACTCAGATCATTGGATGGTTTGAACGATTGGGATAGCCTGGGATAGTAGTCTAACTTACAGGTGACAAAAATGACATATTGGAAATGAGAATGGATTGCATTTTGTGTGATGGCAATAATTATGATTTGAAGTCAAGTCCAACACATGACAGTATTTTACCCCCTCCCCGACTCAGAGTCTCTTTCTATACATTGATGTATTCTCTTCCTTACCAATCTAGTTCTATAGTTACTTCACTAGATTCTATTTGTATTACTGTATTTGGGGGTCTGTGCTTTAATACACAGAGATAAAATGTCATGTTTTTAACATTTATTTGGTGGGTAATTGTGAGGAAGTTCAAAAGGCCATGGAGATACGCAACGTATTTCTTACTTTTGAGATATGCCTTGATGATCTGCAATCAGGGAAGACCCATAATTCTTTTAGATGTTATCTATTTATGCCTAGGTTTACTTTGAGCACCTGAAATGTTTTGCTTTATTGGTGTATAAATCATATTCACAGCACCTTTATTAGTTTAATAACAGTAATGTTCTTCCCAATGGCAAGAAATGTCCAAATAGCAAGAGTCATTTAGATGCCCTCCCCACCTCATGTGTGTTTTTGCAGTGAATATAAATTTTGAGTGTGGACTTTGAGAAAAATACAAATGATTTGAATTGCAGATAAAACGGATTTGAATGAGACGCTAACCTACGGACACAGTTGGCAGCCAAATACCCTGAAACTGAGGCAATCAGGATGCTTCCTGTTTTATATACATAGGGACTCACTGAAAAATTTACTTATATTGTCCAGTTGTAATTTGATCATTTTCTATAAGAGAAATAAATGTAATAGCATGGTTTTAACCATTTTTTGAGATTCTCAAAGATAGCATGCGATCAAGCAGCTTGTTAATTTCCCACTACTTTAAAATAGAAGACAGGATTACCATCCTCAAGTTTACAATCTGATTGAAGATAATGTGCAAGTTGAAGTCCTGAGATTAGCAATATTAAAAGTATACCTGAGATATCAAAAGCCAGTTTCCACACTTTAGAATAAAGTTTACATTTATCTTAATAAAATATTAGCTTAACTTCTTATGATTCAGTAACTGCCCCTGATTTCCTGTTAAATGCCAGGGAAATGGAGTCATTGTGAGTTCTTGGTCCGTTTTGTAAAGAGTGGATGATAACTTTTGGAAATGTAGAAGAGGAGGAAAGCTTTATCGACGGAGCTGAGTGAAATGCATTATGTCGTATCGTAGCCATCGGAGCCCTATTTTCCTGGAGCCGCTCGAGTGTGGCCACAGAGCCAAGGACTGAATATGGCTGCCTTGTTTTCTGCTCAAACTCTAACAATCACAGGAGGACAAATATTATTTCTATTTGCGTTTTTTGATGTTTATGATTGTAGGTGGGAGTCCCCAATCTGAAAACTGAATCTGAAGTTTCTAATTTTTGATAACTACCTTTTAATACATTCCTACATTTCCAGATTTTTTGATAAAGGTATTTGGAAAGTTGAATTCCAACATAATGGTCTCTCCATGGCCTTTCCTGTGAATGTCATTTTCTATGTCTGATCTGCCCAGCATAAATGCTAATAACATCAGTCTCCTGCTCTAGGCAGGGCACTTGGGTTACTTTTCTAACATTTCCTTCCTGGAAAATAACATTGAGTAGATTTTTTCCCCCTTTGACTTCAGTTGTTTGATTTGGCAAGTACCTTGTTTAAATTTGTTCTCTCCTGTTGAGAAGATAGAAATACTATGCACAATTACAAAAATCTGTTTTATGCCTTTAATAATTTCCCCTTGCATCTGTGTGTGAGTGTTGATGTGATATAGTGGATATTCGATGTGATATCCAAGCATATATATTTGATTTCCATTGGAAAAAGACGTTTTATAAGGCTTTTACCTATAAATATATCAGTATTGTCTGTGGTGTATTGTCCTCTCTGAGAGATCTGTCCATGAAACAGTTCTGTGCTTTTCTTTCTGTTTCAAAACATATTTATTTGGACATTGTTGTTGATGAATTTCGCACTGCTCAAAAACACCAAATAAAACTTTCTTTCTCTGCTTCTTGGTATGTCTTTTGATAAATTAAAATCATGAAAGCCTTCCTCTAAGAAGCTTCCTCTTTAAAAATTTATCCCATCCAGTAGTGTGCACATCTTAGTTGCAATGGTTTTATTAAGAGCATAACACTGCAAAGTATCGAGGGAGTGCTTAAAGCTGTGTCTCTGATTGACAGCCACAGACTGATCCCCTTGAGCACGGCTATCTCTAAAAGGGAAAACTTTTATTTGCTATGGGGAGGTATGAAAGGAAGAACGTTAACATCCGTTGATTGTGCTATAGGTCACTGCACTACTCAAAGGGTTCTTTCAAACTTATGCTTATAATAACTTCATGTACAAACCTAGAAGACCAAGCATACGTAAGTAGAAGTTAGAATTCTAGGCCCCTAACCTCAGTCTTCTTCGTCACTAAACTCACTTTCTTCAATGTATTACACCGCCATCCAATACCATCAAAATAGATTGTACCAGAAAGACAGACCCAGGCCTGAACCAGTTTCATATAGTTGTAGATAAATGGGAAACTTTAACTTCTGGGTCACTATGTGCAAATTTGTCACATGAGCATAAAATATCTTCTAAGAGGCCTGTTCTTTTCCAAAGAGAGATGGAGGAGGAGTGGATCAGGAGAGAGGGAAGTAGTGGTGGGAAAGGAGGAGTGGAGGTAGGGCAAGCTGGTCAGAGAGAAAGATTCATTTTCATTAAAATAGTAAATTAAAAATTAGTGAAGTAATTATAAAAAATTAAAATATATTCCAAACTTATTGTGAAAATTAAATGAAGTGCTATATATAAAAATTATCTGTAGAAACAACACAATCTATAGATATTTGTTAGTGTGTTTATGTATTATGAGAGACACTTTTAATATTTATTAAATTAATCACTATAAAATATGTGGTTATCTTTGTCTCTATTTTGCACCAAGAACAGAAGCTCATATAAGTATCACTTGCCCAAGATGGAACATTATTAAGCTGAGAACCAGGACTCAGAGCCATGTAATCACATTTCAGAGTACATGTTGCTAACAACCAGTACACACTGAGCTATAAATCTTGCTATCAATAAAGTCAATTCATTGGGCCTGCAGAGGTGGTGGTTCAGTGGTTTAGAGCCCTTGCAGAGGACTCAGGTTTGGTCTCCAGCACTGCATGGTGGTGCACAGCTACCTACAGCTTCAGTCTCAGGGGATCTGACACCCTCCCTGACTTCAAAGGACACCATTGGATGTCTGTGTCACACACATATACATGCAGGCAAAGCACTTATAAACATTGATTAATAAAGTAAAATTAAATTTAAATAAAAATATGGCCACTTGCTTGCCTTAGGTGAGAATAAATACACAAATAATGCGATAAATTAGGTGGTGATCTTGCCTTACTGAGCCAGAAAAATGAAATTGGAAGTTCTCAGCATCGTCGTGCACACAGTGTGCCACAGCGACATGCCTGCTGATGAAGATCAGGACCCTGGAAGAAAGGAATTGGCCTAGAGACAAAAACCTAAAAGGCCTGTGGGGTGGGTCAGTGGGCTAAGGTGCTTGGCACCCGGGGTGAAAACCTGAGGTTGATCCTAGGACTCACTGTGTGCAAGGAAGAAACAACTCCCACAACTTGTCCTCTAACACACACACACACACACACACACACACACACACACACACACACACACACACACAAACACATACACACACAAACACACACACACACACAAAAACACACACAAACACATACACAAAAGAGGGAGCTCTTGTAGATTTATGTTAATAAGACCCAGCTGTGTGTTTGTATATGTATGTATGTGCCTATATGTGTGCATATGTATATATGTGTGCATGTGTGCATGTATGTGTGTGTTTGTGCATGTGTGTATGTATGTGTGTGCATGGATGATTGTGCATGTGAGTGTGCATGGATGTATATGTGTGAGTGTATACGTGTGTGTGTGTGTGTGTATGGGTATGTGGATATGCATGTGTGTATGTGTGTATATGTGTGTATGTGTGTGCATGTGTATATGTGTATATGTGGATGTGTGTGTATGTGTGTGCATGTGTATATGTGTGTGTGTGCATGTGTGTGCTGTGTGACTTGTATGCTTCCACTTGCAGCCCTGACCCCATAACTATGACAGCATCAGAATTCTTATGCACTCTTTTCTCTGGCCTGGACACGGCCTTAGGGCCTACCACATCACTTTTCTGTAATTTCACTACTAATTCTTCTCTAATATTTATGATATACCTATTTTTGCTTGCTTTAAATCTAGTCTAGCACAAAGAGACCTCAAAGTGAAATGAAATGGCTCAAACCTCACAGAGGTGTAGTTTTTCCCTCATAAAATAATTGGGAAAAATCAAACATTAAATTCATTCAGAAATCTGGATTAATAAGCATGCTGTGTTAGGGTTAATTGTTACTTTCCAGGACTGCAGCTCAAAAAAGGTTTGGTGATTCTGAACCTGAATATGGCGGACATCACTCCATTGGTATTGGAATGATCATTGGGAAATAATACAAGGATCACATCTAGGCCCTAAAATCATGTAAATTTCTGTTACCAAGACATCCCTTCCCCAGATACAACAATATTACCAGAGAAAAAAGGAGACTGTTTTCTCATAGACAGTGGATTGTTTCTGTCTTAGAAAGGATTTAGATTTGATTTACAGAGCAGAGAAAGGACACTGTAGGGACTCAGTCATACTGTCAGTTGGCTGTGGAGATGGCTCGTGTATGAAGACCTGTGGTGACATGCTGGCCACCAGTCTAGCTTCAGGTTCAGGGACACACCTTATCTCAAAGAATTAAAGCAGAGTAGTAGCGCAGAAAACTCAGTATCTCCCGTTGGCCTCCTTGTATGCATACGATCACATAGCAACCCTCACACATGTATACACATATCATACATATTTACATGCAAACATGCACATGAAAATGATTAGTTTAAGAATCTAAATTGGCTCCTATGAAAATATTGATTATAATGATTAAGGCTGGAGCTACACAATGTGATAGCCTACCTACCTGCCAGGGAAGCTATGCTTACTGGTGCAGCAATGGTATACCTGTCACGGGAGTAACCAACTTATTCCTGATTGGAATCGAGTCTTTACATAGTTGCTGCATAAAACACTAAGCATAGTCTAAATCCCATGGCTGGGAAGGTCATAGACCCTAAGGGAAAACCCATTACGATTGTTTTGTTAGGCGGGCATATTGTCAAATTACATTTTACATATTGTGTTAAACAAATTAAAACGAAGGATGATATGGATTTTGAATCAAAAATTGTTTCTGTAGTTCAGACGTGGCAAGTATAGTTCGAACTGTTGGTTAAAATGGAGAGAAATAGATATTTGAGGTTTAATTTGGAAATATAGTCGCCTGTACTTGGGATTGTGTTAGAAATATAGATAATGATTATATAAAAGGAAAGAAAAATAGAGAACTATTACTATGGTTTTGATAGAAATGACTGAGTAGATAGTACTGCCGTGGACAAAGAAGAGGCTTGGGGAGAAGACATTCTTATGAGAAATTCAATGACTCCATTTTGTCTCTTTCACTGTTTGAGATGTGTGTCTCCCTGTAACCATTATAGGTAAGTGGCTGTGATGGAGAGGAGAGAACCTCAATTAAAAAAAAAATGCCTCCATAGTGATTCACAGGAGTGCCCAGCCCATTCTGGGTGGTGCCGTCCCAGAGCTGGTGGTTCCAGGTTCTCTAAGAAAACTGGGCAAGAAAACCACGGGGAGCAAGACAGTATGTAGCACCCTCCATAGCCTCTGAATCGGCTCCTGCCTCCAGGTTCCGCACCTGTTTGAGTCCCTGTCTTAATTTCCTTTGATGGTGAACTATGATGTGGAAATGTAAGACAAATAAACCCTCTCCTCCCCAACTTGTTTTGGTCATGATGTTTTATTACATCCATAGAAACCCTACCTAGGACGGGAACAAAGTCACACAGAAGCTAACTGGAATGCTGACTGTCATGCGAGCCAGCTTTACGTCACTAACAAATATGCTTGAATTTGTGAAGGAAGAGGAAGAGCCACATAATGGATCAGGAGAAGGGGGCACATAGAGCACATATTCTTTTTTTTTTTTCCTGTTTACTTTTTTTTATTATTATTCGATATAATTTATTTACATTTCAAATGATTTCCCTTTTTCTAGCCCCCCCCCACTCCCCGAAAGTCCCGCAAACCCCCTTCTCTTCCCCTGTCCTCCCACCCACCCCTTCCCACTTCCCCGTTCTGGTTTTGCTGAATACTGTTTCACTGAGTCTTTCCAGAACCAGGGGCCACTCCTCCTTTCTTCTTGTACCTCATTTGATGTGTGGATTATGTTTTGGGTATTCCAGTTTTCTAGGTTAATATCCACTTATTAGTGAGTGCATACCATGATTCACCTTTTGAGTCTGGGTTACCTCACTTAGTATGATATTCTCTAGCTCCATCCATTTGCCTAAGAATTTCATGAATTCATTGTTTCTAATGGCTGAATAGCACTCCATTGTGTAGATATACCACATTTTTTGCATCCACTCTTCTGTTGAGGGATACCTGGGTTCTTTCCAGCATCTGGCAATTACAAATAGGGCTGCTATGAACATAGTAGAACATGTATCCTTATTACATGGTGGGGAGTCTTCTGGGTATATGCCCAGGAGTGGTATAGCAGGATCTTCTGGAAGTAAGGTGCCCAGTTTTCGGAGGAACCGCCAGACTGATTTCCAGAGTGGTTGTACCAATTTGCAACCCCACCAGCAGTGGAGGAGTGTTCCTCTTTCTCCACACCCTCTCCAACACCTGCTGTCTCCTGAATTTTTAATCTTAGCCATTCTGACTGGTGTAAGATGAAATCTTAGGGTTGTTTTGATTTGCATTTCCCTAATGACTAATGAAGTTGAGCATTTTTTAAGATGCTTCTCCGCCATCCGAAGTTCTTCAGGTGAGAATTCTTTGTTTAACTCTGTACCCCATTTTTTAATAGGGTTGTTTGGTTTTCTGGAGTCTAACTTCTTGAGTTCTTTATATATATTGGATATTAGCCCTCTATCTGATGTAGGATTGGTGAAGATCTTTTCCCAATTTGTTGGTTGCCGATTTGTCCTCTTGATGGTGTCCTTTGCCTTACAGAAACTTTGTAATTTTATGAGGTCCCATTTGTCAATTCTTGCTCTTAGAGCATAAGCTATTGGTGTTCTGTTCAGAAACTTTCTCCCTGTACCGATGTCCTCAAGGGTCTTCCCCAGTTTCTTTTCTATTAGCTTCAGAGTGTCTGGCTTTATGTGGAGGTCCTTGATCCATTTGGATTTGAGCTTAGTACAAGGAGACAAGGATGGATCAATTCGCATTCTTCTGCATGCTGACCTCCAGTTGAACCAGCACCATTTGTTGAAAAGGCTATCTTTTTTCCATTGGATGTTTTCAGCCTCTTTGTCGAGGATCAAGTGGCCATAGGTGTGTGGGTTCATTTCTGGATCTTCAATCCTGTTCCATTGATCCTCCTGCCTGTCACTGTACCAATACCATGCAGTTTTTAACACTATTGCTCTGTAGTATTGCTTGAGGTCAGGGATACTGATTCCCCCAGATTTCCTTTTGTTGCTGAGAATAGTTTTAGCTATCCTGGGTTTTTTGTTGTTCCAGATGAATTTGATAATTGCTCTTTCTAACTCTGTGAAGAATTGAGTTGGGATTTTGATGGGTATTGCATTGAATCTGTATAGTGCTTTAGGCAAAATGGCCATTTTAACTATATTGATTCTACCGATCCATGAGCATGGGAGGTTTTCCCATTTTTTGAGGTCTTCTTCCATTTCCTTCTTCAGAGTCTTGAAGTTCTTGTCATACAGATCTTTCACATGTTTGGTAAGAGTCACCCCAAGATACTTTATACTGTTTGTGGCTATTGTGAAGGGGGTCATTTCCCTAATTTCTTTCTCAGCCTGCTTATCCTTTGAGTATAGGAAGGCCACTGATTTGCTTGAGTTGATTTTATAACCTGCCACTTTGCTGAAGTTGTTTATCAGCTGTAGGAGCTCTCTAGTGGAGTTCTTTGGGTCACTTAGGTAGACGATCATGTCGTCTGCAAATAATGATAGTTTGACTTCTTCCTTTCCAATTTGTATCCCTTTGACCTCCTTATGTTGTCGAATTGCCCGAGCTAGTACCTCAAGTACAATATTGAAAAGATAAGGAGAAAGGGGGCAGCCTTGTCTGGGCCCTGATTTCAGTGGGATTGCTTCAAGTTTCTCTCCATTTAGTTTGATGCTGGCTACCGGTTTGCTGTATATTGCTTTTACTATGTTTAGGTATGGGCCTTGAATTCCTGTTCTCTCCAAGACTTTAAGCATGAAAGGATGCTGAATTTTGTCAAATGCTTTTTCAGCATCCAATGAAATGACCATGTGGTTTTGTTCTTTGAGTTTGTTTATGTAGTGGATTGTATTGATGGATTTCCGTATATTGAACCAACCCTGCATTCCCGGGATAAAGCCTACTTGATCATGATGGATGATCGTTTTGATGTGTTCTTGGATTCGGTTGGCAAGAATTTTATTGAGTATTTTTGCATCGATGTTCATAAGGGAAATTGGTCTGAAGTTCTCTTTCTTTGTTGGATCTTTGTGTGGCTTTGGTATCAGCGTAATTGTGGCTTCGTAGAAGGAATTGGGTAGTGTTCCTTCTGTTTCTATTTTGTGGAATAGTTTGAAGAGTATTGGTGTTAACTCTTCTTTGAAGGTCTGGTAGAATTCTGCACTGAAGCCATCTGGTACTGTGCTTTTTTTGGTTGGAAGACTTTCTATGACTCCTTCTATTTCTTTAGGCATTATGGGACTGTTTAGATGGTCTAGTTGGTCCTGATTTAATTTTGGTATTTGGTATCTGTCAAGGAAATTGTCCATTTCCTCCAGATTCTCCAGTTGTGTTGAGTATAGGCTCTTGTAGTAGGATCTGATGATTTTTTGGATTTCCTCAGTTTCCGTTGTTATATCTCCCTTTTCATTTCTAAGTTTGTTAATTTGGATACTTTCTCTGTGCCCTTTGGTCATTCTGGCTAAGGGTTTATCTATCTTGTTGATTTTCTCAAAGAACCAGCTCCTGGTATTGTTGATTTTTTTGTATGGTTCTCTTTGTTTCTACTTGATTGATTTCGGCCCTGAGTTTGATGATTTCCTGCCTTCTACTCCTCCTGGGCGAAATAGCTTCTTTTTGTTCTAGGGCTTTCAGGTGTGTCATTAAGCTGGTAATGTATGCTCTCTCCATTTTCTTTTTGGAGGCACTCAGGGCTATGAGTTTTCCTCTTAGCACTGCTTTCATTGTGTCCCATAGATTTGGGTATGTTGTGTTTTCATTTTCATTGTGTTCTAAAAAGTCTTTAATTTCTTTCCTTATTTCTTCCTTGACCAAGGTATCATTGAGTAGAGTATTGTTCAGTTTCCACGTGTATGTGGGCTTTCTGTTGTTTCTGTTGCTATTGAAGACCACTTTTACTCCATAGTGATCAGATAGGAGGCATGGGATTAGTTCTATCTTCTTATATTTGTTGAGGTCTGTCTTGTGACCAATTATATGGTCGATTTTGGAGAAGGTACCATGAGGTGCTGAGAAAAAGGTATATTCTTTTGTTTTAGGATAGAATGTTCTATATATATCTGTTAAATCTAATTGGTCCAAAGCTTCAATTAGTTTCATTGTGTCCCTGTTTAGTTTCTGTTTTCCTGATCGGTCCATTGAGGAAAGTGCAGTGTTGAAGTCACCCACAATTATTGTGTTAGGTGCAATGTGTGCTTTTAGTTTTAATAAAGTTTCTTTTACGAAAGAGGGTGCCCTTGCATTTGGGGCATAGATGTTCAGGATTGACAGTTCTTCTTTTTGTATTTTTCCTTTGACCAGCAAGAAGTGTCCCTCAGGGTCTCTTTTGATGCTTTGGGTTGAAAGTCAATTTTATCTGATATTAAAATGGCTACTCCAGCTTGTTTCCTGAGACCATTTGCTTGTAAAATTGTCTTCCAGCCTTTTACTCTAAGGTAGTGTTTGTCTTTGACCCTGAGGTGTGTTTCCTGTAAGCAGCAAAATGTAGGGTCCTGTTTACGTATCCATTCAGTTAGTCTGTGTCTTTTTATTGGGGCATTAAGTCCATTGATGTTAAGAGATATTAAGGAACAGTGATTGTTACTTCCTATCATTTTTGACGTTATTTTTTAAATTTGAATGCTTAACTTCTTTTGGGTTTGATGAAAGGTTACTATCTTGCTTTTTCCAGGGTGAAGTTTCCCTCCTTGTATTGGTGTTGTCCTCCTATTATCCTTTTTAGGGCCGGGTTTGTGGATAGATATTGGGTAAACTTGGTTTTGTCATGAAATATCTTAGTTTCTCCATCTATGGTGATTGAGAGTTTTGCTGGATATAGTAGTTTTGGATGGCATTTGTGTTCTCTTAGAGTCTGCATGAGATCTGCCCAGGACCTTCTAGCCTTCATAGTCTCAGGTAAAAAGTCTGCTGTGATTCTGATAGGTCTTCCTTTATATGTTACTTGGCCTTTTTCTCTTACTGCCTTTAGTATTCTTTCTTTGTTTAGAACATTTGGTGTTTTGATTATTATGTGACTGGAAGTATTTCTGTTCTGGTCCAGTCTGTTTGGAGTTCTGTAGGCTTCTTGTATATTCATGGGCATCTCTCTCTTTAGGTTAGGGAAGTTTTCTTCCATAATTTTATTGAAGATGTTTGCTGGCCCTTTAAGTTGTAAATCTTCACTCTCATCTATGCCTATAATCCTTAGGTTTGGTCTTCTCATTGTGTCCTGGATTTCCTGGATATTTTGGGTTACAAGCTTTTTGCATTTTGCATTTTCTTTAACTGTTGAGTCCATGGTTTCTATGGAATCTTCAGCATCTGAGATTCTTTCTTCTATCTCTTGTATTCTGTTGTTGATATTTGCATCTCTGTCCCCTGATTTCTTCCCAAGGCTTTCTATCTCCAAAGTTGTCTCCCTTTGAGTTTTCTTAGTTGTTTCTACTTCTGATTTTAGATCCTGGATGGTTTTGCTTAGCTCCTTCACTTGCATGTTTGTGTTTTCCTGTAATTCTTTAAGAGATTTTTGTGTTTCGTCTTTCATGACCTCAGCCTGTTGACGAAACTTCTCCTGTATTTCTTTAAGAGATTTTTGTGTTTCGTCTTTCATGACCTCAGCCTGTTGACCAAAGTTCTCCTGTATTTCTTTAAGTGTTTTTTGCATTTCCTCCTTGTTGGCTTTTGTATTCTCCTGGATTTCTTTCAATGATTTTTGTGTTTCCCTTGCAAGGGCTTCTAACTTTTGATCCATTTTCTCCTGAATTTCTTTATGTATGTCCTTCATGTGTTCCTGTACCAGCATCATGACCAGTGATTTTAAATCCAAATCTTGTTTTACTGGTGTGATGGGGTATCCAGGACATGTTGGTAGAGGAGAATTGGGTTCAGATGTTGCCATATTGCCTTGATTTCTGTTAGTGACCTTCCTGCGTTTGCCTTTTGCCATCTAGTTCTCACTGGTGTTAGTTTATCTTGTCAGTGCTGGACTCACCAGTGCAAGCTGCCCCTTCCCAGTTGGCCTCTGGTGCACAGCTTACCTCCTGCACTGCTTGTAGACAGTGTGCTGCTGCCCAGGCTGTTCTGATCCCAAAGCAGGCACCCGAAGGCTCCCGCTGGGGCCCGCTGGATTCACTGGAGCACTCTGACTTCTCCCAGCTGGCCGCCCGGAAGCCCAGCTAGCCACTTGCAGGACTTGGAGATGTAATGCTGCCGCCCAGACTGATCTGGATCTCAGTCTGTCCGATCCCTGGAGTACGGAACCAAGATGGATGCACCTCTCCTGACTGGTGGGAGGCCGAGTTCTGAAGTGGCCTCCGTGCAGGAAAGGCGCCGCGCAACTGCAGCTGCTTGCTGTCCGGCTGGTCAGCGAAGGTCAGTGGTCGTGGGCGCAGGGCCTAACTGGTCCCTGTGACGCCTTGGTTCCACTGCTGATGGCCCTTCAGCTGGAGCAGCCACTGCTGCCGCTGCCGCCGCCGCCACCGCTGCTGAATCTAGAGCATGTATTCTTGAAGGAGACACAAAGAACAATGTATTTGAGAGTGGGAATGTTTTGTATTTCATTGAGGCTGAAGAAAAGGATGCTTCTGGGTATGTTGAACAATATAATATTCCAGTCACAGGCCAAAGTGTCTGTGTGTGTCTGTGTGTGTGTGTATGTTCACATGCATTATCAGCACATGTGTGTAGAGTGTTCATGTATATGATTATGAATGATTGCTAGATCCTGAAACTTAAATGACTGCAAAGATGGATATGTTAAAAAGATGGTTGTCAGCATGAAACAACTGGGAGGTAGTGGAGACTTCAAAGCAAGGCCTATGAAAGCTCTTAAGACACTGGGGGGGACTCTGGTCTTTTCCTCTTTGTCTCTTTAGCCTCCAATTAACAAGGTCAACAGTTCTGCTCTACCATGGCTTACCCCATAATGCACTGCTCTAGGACCAGTGCAAAAGACTAAGTGACCTTGGACTGGAACTTCTAAATTATTTTCTCTTAATAGATAGAGCTTCCTGATTATATACTTGATTTTTTGGGAAAATATGGTTCTGTTTTGTAGATTCTACCGTATAGTAAGGAGCACAGAGCTGCACACAGCCTCAAGATGCCTTCTGTGTATGCAAATGTTTACTTATTTATATATAATCTGTGATATATATGATGAAGGTAGATGTTCTCTTTTTTGAATAGAACCAGCAGTTTCACCTGAATGTTTTCAGTCTAAATATGAGCATACTTAAAATTTTACATGGAGCATGCAGACAGATGAACACAGACTGTATATGTAGATGAAAACACCCCAAATTTATGTTGCAAATCTCTCTCATGGCTTTCATATGATTTGTTTCCATTTCGTATTTATTGTTTACCATATTCTAAGACTTGCAGTATCCCACATGCTTTGTCTCAGTTAATTCACATAACAGCAATAGAAGGCATTTTAATAGTTAATTCTCTGAGCTTCTTACCAACATTCTTAGCCTCCAATTAAGATTTAGTAGGGATTCTTGGATTTATTTGCTAACATGCTAAGCAGGAGTAAACCTGGATATAAATGTTACCCACCTAATAATAAACAAATGAACATTTGTGTACTTACAGTGTTAGACTGCTACAATCTTCAGGAAGGTTAAAGGTTATTCATTGAAAATCTTGTTATCAATTCTTAAGTATATTTTTAATCTTGTTTTTTTTTTTGTGGGTAAAGTACAGGGATTCTGGAAGGAGAACAATTATGACTGGCCAACCTTATAAGTCCTAGAAAGAGTTACTTGCTCTTTCTACCAGAAAACTACCAGAAAAACAACTGGTTGAGCCCCCAACCTCAACTTGGAAGGCTCACTGCACAGTGATTCGAGAAGATGCAGGGAGCTCCGTGTTTGTCAGATTGTGGGGACAGAGTGTCTCCAGTGTCACTTTCCTCAATCTGAGGCCTTAAATAATGAGACATTGCAGCCAATACACTTCTAAAAAGATTTATTTTATAACTTTTTTCTGGGATGTGTGAAATTTTGTGTTCATGTGCAGGTAGGGGTGCATGTGTGTGTGTGTGTGTGTCTGTATGTGTGTGCCTGTGTGTGTATATATGTGTATGTGTGAAGGTGCCTCTGGAGGGGAAAGAAGGGAAAGGGTATTGAAGCCCCTGGTGCTGAAATTATATGCAGTTGTCACCTGCTCACTGTGGGAATCAAGCCCAAGTCCTCTGGCAGAGCAGGAAGTACCCCTAAGCCCTGAGCCTTCTCTCCAGCCCAGACCGCACTCATCCTCTTGTGAACCTTTCTTCTGAATCTATCAAGAACTGTTTCCCCTGTTTTGAAGGATCTCTCTTTAAAACTTTGCAGCTGCGCTCATAAATATATTGTGCTTCTCTAAAGCACAGATTGCAGCTCCCACACTGAGTACATCATTAATTTGGAAGAACGGAAACAATCTTAGTTCTGGAGTTGATGGTCTCTCCCTCCCAGCTGAACGTGTCAGTTACATAGCAACTGATGGCAGGTTCGAATTTGGACCCCTGTGCTTTCTGCGTCAGAGGATGGGTTTGCACCAGGGGCTGACTGCTTTGCTTGTTCAGCGTAAATGACTGCTTCTTTATCACTAATTTAAAGATCGTTTTGGAGATAGGGTAATAGATGGGATGCTATATTTTACTTAGTTTACATTTACTTTTGAAATGCTTGCATTCTATAAAATGTGTTTCAAACCTTTCTAAGAGGACAAAATAGACACTCTTTAAGCAGTTTACAAGATGCAGATCATTATCTCTTACAGAGGAGAGGGAAGAAGAAAGCTGTAAATAATAAGTTCTGAATAGGAATGACACAAGCCGCCTAATCAATGTCTTCCAGAACTGGCAAGTGACACCTCTTTGTTTTTTTTTGTTTTGTTTTGTTTTTTTTTTTGCAAATAAAAACCTCCTTACCATCACAATATAAACCATTATCTCTGCAGGCAAGGTATATTTAGAAATGTACAAAATGTACATTTCCTGCCAGCCTCTAGATCAGTAGGTGGAGATCTAAAGTCATGCAAATATTACAGTAAATGCAGGCAACCGATTTCTAATTATTCCATATCAGCAGATTTGTGAGGAATATAATTTATTAAAAAAGAGCAGTTTATGATCAGCGGACCTTGGTTATGACTGTTTAGGAATTCAGTGCATTTTGATCTAATCACAAAATCAAAATATTCATGAAACACAATGATATCTCCCCAAAGCAGCCGGGCAGCCATTAATTTTGAAATTCGGGTAATTTATTAACACTTATCTGAAACTGTAAAAGCTTACCTCTGTGTTTGTAATACGGAGAAAAGTGAAAGCAGTTTTAAAACTGATTCCTAATGATTTATAATGGTTTGCTGTAATTTGAGCCAGAAATTCAATTAAAATGTATGTCTAGTTTTGTTTCAAGATCTTTAGTTAAAAATTCTATTAAAATTCTATTTCCTTCTTGCATTAAATGTATCTGTTATCTGCATATACAAGAAATATAAGAAAATTCTATCATTTATTCCCCAGTCTCCATAAATGCTTTTAAAAGCATTCATTTTATTTCATAATTCTCCCATGGTAGCCTCTGCAGTTTGTGTAGAGAGGAGGAAGATTACCACGTGTGCCATTTTCTTGCTTAGGAAAGACATCCAGCACAGAATACTTTAGGGACAAGCCAAGGGATACATGGTAGTTTATCAAACTAACAAAGACAGCGAAAAAACACATTTGACTCCAAATTATTAACTTAATGGGATGTCTCTGGGGTCATTAAAAACACATAACATTCCAGAAATACGGGCAGAAGTGGGCAAAATGTGGGAAGCCAGAGTTTCTCTATTCCCTGAAACAATACAAATAGATTAAAATTTTGAAGACATTCTCCTAGGTAAGAAATGACTTATTTTTTTTTTTTTGAAACACAATGAGATTGATGAGTTAGCTGTGGAGGAGTCCAGTTGTGTCATTTAAACACCTATTTTTATAATTTGATCAGAAGAGTCTGTGATCTAAAATGGTTATGAAGTTCATAATTTAGTCAATGTATTGATGGCTATATGACATTCTGAGTATTTCCATAGTCTCACTAGTGTGCACATTAAACTGGGGTAGTGTTGTCTGTGTTTTGCTGGGGTGGTTGCAAAAGAGGCACAAGTCTCATAAAGTCAGTGCAAACATAAGTGAGAAGATCAAGAAGTATTGGGGTGTTCGTGGCTGATCTACTTTCAGTTTGATCTGGTGGGATGAGGGGTGTGTGTGTGCGTGACAGGTACCCTATAAAGCACACACACACACACACACACACACACACAGACACCTCAAAGATGATTGATAAGCAGGTGGGACATTTTCCTCCATGACTTTCTTGTACTTGAAAGTGACAAGGCATACCCTGTTTGTGTTCTGTCTGGTAGTGACCCCTTAGTGGAGCACGGTGGAGGAGGACGCAGATATGAATGTCCTGAAAAACATCAGAACACAGAGAGAAACAAGAGAAAACCCAGTCACCCAAGGAAAGGAGCACAGATAGAGCAAGAAGGTAAGATGGATGAGTGAGCTAAGGTAAGCTAAGACATCTCGAGCTAGAGGATGAGGACTAGAAAGGACTAGAAAGGACTAGAAAGGACTAGAGGATGTATCTACCCGCAGAGCTTCTAAATAAAGGTGTTTGGAAGTTCTGTGTGTGCAAACTGTGATCACATAAAGTGGGAGACACAGAATTGTGTTGTACTATTGGGAAGATATCCCAAGAGGTGTGTTCCCTTGGATTACCTCGGCAGTATATTGACCCTTTACTCACTTTCTGCCATGGGCGGGCCAACTGGCCACCTCTGTGTATGTCATTGAGAGTTTGTGTGGAGAGCAAGAGAGATGGCTCAGCAGTTAAAAGTACTTTCTAGTCTGCAGAGGACCACTAAGCTTTCTTTAAGGCAGCTCACAATTACTGCAACCTCGTTACCAAGACATTCAGTTTCCCATCCTGGACTCTTCCAACAATGCTAACCTGTGGTACTTTTGCACATGTGCAGGCAAAACACTAATAACTTCCTACCGTATTAAAAAACTTTTCATGGGTCAGACTGATTCCCTAGAATGATATTTTTAAATAATTGCTGTATCTGGATTTAAGGTTTGCCAGTGTACACCACCCTTTTAAGAAAAACATCCTATACTTAGAGGGAGGCAATACTGATTTTCTCTATATTTCTGGGGATGTGAGCCCAGGTTCTCAACTAATTGTTCTGTTATGTTACTAATGATCAGAAGGTTTGGAGGCTCCTACACTAGTCCTATCCAGGGTAGCAGAACACTGGGTAAGAAACTTTTGAAACTGTGCTCCTTTCTCATTCTAGATTCTGAAGTCCAATAGACTGTGTGCTTTTCTTGAGAGATAAATGAGTTATGACCCGCCCAATCCCTGTTAAAACAGGTAGCTCTCAGCAAAAATGGTGTGATAACTGCCCCTGAAAATTCCATGTAGTGGCTGCAACAAGAGTGTATCTGCAGAAATGGAGTCGATGGAGATCAGATAGAAAAATTTCACAGGCAACCAAGGTTAAGAATGGATGTGGACAACAGAAAAGACTGCTAGGCTACCTTTCCCCTCAATTTTTTCTCTTCTCTTTGGCCTCAGAATAAAATGAAAATTTATACACAAGAAGCATAGAGCTTTCTGAGTACTTAGTCTTTTTGTTTGTAAGAAATTGTCTCTGCTAATTAAACTTCTTCCCATATCCTCAAAACAAAGGTACTTTTTATGCAAGGCAGATGGCATATAAAAATAACTCTAAAGGCTGTTTGTGGAAGGGTGTGGCTAACAAAAGGGTTGCATAGCCAGGGTTTCATTCCAGAGGCTTACCTGGGCGAGACAAAACCAAAGACCTTGAAATGAAGTTACTGATGATTAATGAATGTTGAAAAATGTCACATTGGAGAACTGGGACAGGGGATGAGATAATTTGATTCTCCTTACAAGCGTCTAATCGACATTAAGGTTCTATGATTTCGAGGGCTTCACACACACCGGGAAATAGTTAAGGAGTTTGGAATCTAAGAAATGTGGAACAAATCGCTAAATATAAAAACAGTTTATCCAGGATTAAGTGTCATAGTAACAAAGAGATGTATACATGCAGCCTGCCTTCAGCTTGTGTGTTTGCATTTTAAATTCATCAGTTTTTGCTTCAGAACATTGCACTATTTTTTCACACCAAACTTTGTGAAAAGGATGTTTTTACACTAGGTACTTCTGTTCTGCCCACATTGAATCTCCACAATGATTCATTAATGTTCTATGCTGATCTATGCTCTAGTGAGACCTTAATGAACTCCCCCAGGTCTTGGTTATGAGTCATTGTGACCAGCTGTTAGGTGTGGCCTTTCCTGGGTTCTCTCTGTTAACTGTCCCTACTGCCCACTTCTGTTTAGCTTTAAAGCAAACTCTCCTATTTGTCCTTGAGCCTCTGTCCTTCATGATGTCCTTCTCAGGTTGTTCTGTGCCTTTTAGGATCCTGAACTTGATCCACATCCAGGACAAGAACCTAGGCCTCAGAGATTTCCTTGTCCTGAAGAGTGCTTTTTCGGGTCTGTTTTGTTTTGCTTTTGAGGCATAGACTCTGTGAAACCCGGGCTCTGGCTTTGAACTTGAGACCTATCACATCTGCTCCTTGATTGCTAGGACTTAAGACTGTGCCACTGGACCCAATCTTCAAGAGTCTTGAACTTAAATTTGAATTTGGCATAAGAAAACTAAATGAAACAAGTGAGCATTCTTCTATAATGCAAAGAAACTTCCTGGTTACCTCTCTTCCCTCGTCGTGGGGTTTGGGACATTTTCTGGATCATAGTGACTATGTATTTGTTAATGTCTTTGACATAAAAATCCCAAAGTGCTCACCTGGGAAGATGGAGCCTCAGCTGAGAGATTGCTGCCATCTGATTGGTCTGTGTGTGTAGGCATTTCCTCAGTTAATGATCGGTATGGGAAAGCCCAGTCCACTGTGGAGGATGCCACTTAGTGGTCCTGGAATATATAAGAAAGCAAGTTGAGCAATCCATGGAGAGCCAGTCAGGAAATAATATTCCTTCAGTTTCTACTCCAGTTCCCGTCTCCAGTTTCTGCCTTGACTTTCATCTGGAATACTCAGTAATGCATAAGGTGCAATTAACCCTTTCCCTCCCCACTTGCTTTTGGTCCATGTTTTCACAACCATAGAGAGGAAGCTAGAGCGCCAGCTCTCAACCCTGGTAGCTCTGTGGCTAATAGTATTTTGTTACTTTAATTTTGGTGAAATTTTCAAACCTTCCAACTTTAAGAACTTCAAACTATATACATCACATTCGATTTTTCAGATTTTACATCATTTTAAAGTTTACGAAAACCTTTCAACCTTTAATGACTTATTATTATTTGTTCTTTTTTTCTATATTGTTCTTATATTTAATTTCTTAATCCACCTGAAAGCTTAGGATATAGTTCCATAAAAAATATTTTTTCTTAAATACTTTAATCTCTTTCTTTAAAAAAGCCTTTAACATTATACTCTGATCCGGGATACACTTTCATATTATACTGAACCTTGAAAATATGTTTTTAATTCTGTTTCTGAGCTTATTTTTCTTGGTCTCTGTCTGTCTGTCTGTCTGTCTGTCTGTCTGTTTTGTGTGTCTGTGTGTGTGTGTGTGAATTTTCTTTGTGCATATGCTCAGGTGCATGCATGCTTTGACCTGGAAGTCAGCCGCGCTTCAGATATCTTCCTTGACCACTCGCCACCCTTCCTGTTTGAGTCTTTCTCTGAGTCTGAAAGTCAGCAGTTCGCCCAGGGTGGTGGGCAGTGAGTTCCAGGGATTCATCCGTCTCTGTTCCCATCACAGTGCCAAGGATCCAAACTCAGGATCTCATGCTTCTGCAGCAGTAGAAGGAAAACATCTCTGAAGGAAACATCTCTGCAAACTACACATCCTTTCTATCACTTTTTCTATCTGCTTTTATAAGTATCCTTAACCATTGTGACTTTATAATGTTTTCAGCTCTGGGTGGCTACTTTGGTTTTAAAGTTTCTTTCCTCACCAATGTTGAAGTGTAACTGCAATTTGACAGTGGTAAATGGGAAAATTTTTGAGAGGTGAATCATACCATATGGGCTCTGCCATTAATGCCATTAAAATCTTAAGCGACTAACCAGCCTGGGAGTTAGACTCCTGCAAAATGGATGGATTCAGTTTGATGGTGCTCATGGGATATTGCCTTCCACTATGTTACAAGACACGGATTCAAGACGTGCTAGTGCTTTGCTCTTGGGCGCCATTGTTTGTATGGCTTACGTCATTTAGTGTTGCATACTCAGTGTTTTCTGAACACGTCAGACTTCCTTTCATGTTAAGGCTGAATAGTGTATACGTAGCACATTTTGCTTATCCTCTATGGACAGGCTAGTCACCTCCGTGTTTTAGCCTCTGTGAACAATGGTTCTGTGAAGACAGGTGTATAAATGCCTTTTTAAAATCTTGGAATTCTTGGATATATAGACAAATTTGCTGGATTGTACTGTAATTCTCTTTTTAATTGGGTGAGAAATCACTGGGCTGTTTACTATAGTGATGGGACCATTCAGGTTCCCATTAACATTGCAGAGATTTTTTTTTTATTTCACTACATTCCCTTCAACAATTATTATTGTATCGATTTGTTTTTATAACAATCATGACCAATGTTTCAAAGAGATAATTTATTATAGTTTAGATTTGTATTTTTCCAATTATTAATAATGTTTAATATATTTTATGGGCTTGTTGGTCCTATGTGTATTATCTTTAGAGATGCATCTGCTCAACTCCTTTCCTCATGAAAGGATTTGTTTTTAGAAATTATAACAGCTCCCTTTTTCATGTTTTTCAAAATCTTAGATTCAATGTATAGCTTATTTTTTCTTTCTCTATGAATCTGTTTCTGACTTTCCTAGGTAGAACTAGTGGCTTCCTTTTGTGTGTTTCATTCACATCCTAATCTCTTAAAATATTATGGCAGTACATGCTAATTATCCAATTCCACAAATGTTTCTTTCCTACAGCACATGGGGTCAACGCCTATACCTTACTAACTTTTATACAAGTCATACTAATCACCATATTTGGCACATAGTAGGTCCCCAATGAATGCCTATTGATAGGTGATTAAGTCAAAATATCATCTACTTGTATAATAAAATTATAAAGTTCAGAATTTTAATATATAATTGTATATTAAGAACAAGGCTTATTAGGAAGTTAATAAGTCATTTCTGTTAAAAGTACTTGCTGTTTTTTCTTACCGAAAATAAGTGCTGACTTTTAACTCTGGAGGAACATTAAAATCATCTCATTGCCTGGTTTACTCTCAGAGATGCCAGATGAGGTCTTGGAACTGTGTTTTCTAATAGCTCCCTGGGTAATTCTAATATGTGGCTGAGGTTGAAAACCGTAAAGAATCACTAAAATCTGTGTGATTACAAAGTCTGTTGCTGTCTTCCACCTCTGTGGAACTGAGCCACCCGGATGTCAAAGTACAGGGGACAGATAACACATGCATGAAAATTAGTTTTAGATCTCGTCACTTTCTTAGCTTTCCTGAAATAACACTTCTTCTCTATACCTCACATTCCTCATAATCAAATGGGGTTAGTAGGTAAACTAACCTGGGAAGTGAAAGTATCCTTCCCTGATCCTGATGGTTCAAAGTAGAGGTAAGGCAGGTTTATTAATCAACAGTTGAGAACAGTAACTCCTAAGAGTGTGAGAGTCTTCCAAGTAGGAACATACTATTCCCTTGGAATAGTCTGAGGGGCCAGAGAGATGGCTTGATGGTTAAGAGCAATGGCTCTTCTTCCAGAAGAATCAGGTTTGATTCCCAGTACTCAGTTGTGCTCACAATTCTCAGTAACTCCAGTTGGAATCTGCCATTTTCTCTCGGCCTCCATGGGCACTGAACACATTCAGTGTACAGATGTATGTGCGGACAAAACACCCCCACCCATAAAATAATAGAATAAAATACAAACATTAAAAATTTGACCTCTAGAGCAGCTCGGTCGCTGCTCATTCATTCATCTTGAATCCGTGGAGTCCTCTAAGAAGCACGGCATAGCCTGAGCTAGCCCCACATGGAATATTATCAGAGTTTGCGAGGAAGTGTTGGCAACAGCGTAGCCTGGTAGATGTGGGTTTTATGAGCACTTATGGCTCTGTTTCTTCTGTTATTTCTGGTTCTATCTTTGGCATTCTTTTGACATGCGTTTTTGAGCAAATTAAAGAAGTGAGAGTTAAGATGTAGAACTCATGAGTCTGGTCACAGCTGTGGAGAGCTATTCGATGTGTCAAGCTGAGGTCAAACGGACGGGGGATGTCGGTACTAAATGGTGACATTTCTCGGGGCTTTAAAGAATTTCATGTCCTTCTAAAATATATATTTGCTTTATCTTTTTTTGCCCCCTCTGGGGTGATAGATTTGTACTTTGAAATGACTTCAAATTTGGCTGCTCTAGAAATCAACTTCTTGAGCAGGATTTTTAAAGCTAACATCCAAGACTGCAGAGAGCTTTATCTGAGACATAGATTTCTTTCTAAGCTCAGTAAGACCTGTCTCCTCATCTGTAGGATCACGATGTACTCTTATCAATCTCTTTGATACATTAACAAAGACACCAAAAAAAAAAATAGTGCTTTACAATTCCACATCTGTGCTACAGGTTTTGAGGCAAACTTATGACTCATTAATTTAAAATACTATAATATTTTAAAATATGATAATATTCAGATATTTGGAATGCATCTGTATCTATTTTGAACCTAACAAAAATTCACATCAATGTGCATCAGTTTTGGACACCAAATGACAGGTTGATAAATAGGAGGTGATTTGTGTGTTAAGTGCATTTTGTTATCCAGTTAGTGGTAGCGTTTATAGCAGGGAGTTAGCAATATCAGATGAGGGCAAGACTGGTTACAGGGAAGCATTTGTGTGTGCTGCCTTTGTTACACCTATAAAGACCAGAGTGAAACAGCAAAAGAGAGATCCGCTCCTTCTTCCTTACTTATGTTTTAAAAGTGGACAGAAACTTAGCTAAGTAGTGGCTCATCGAAACTGAAAGCACCTTTTAATTGGTTTTGTTGGCATTGTGAGTGCCTCATATGTGCTCATTTTCAGCATCCAACATTTCTAATGCTCTGCTGAAGAACTGCTTTTGAAAGCAGTGATGAATGCAAATTTATCCATTCGTATCTCCTTGTATGAAGTTCCAAATGGATCAAGGACCTCCACATAAAACCAGACACGCTGAAACTAAGAGAAAAGAAACTGGGAAAGAGCATTGAGCACTTGGGCATAGGGGAAAAGTTCCTGAACAGAACACCAATAGCTTATGCTCTAAGATCAAGAATTGACAAATGGGACCTCATAAAATTACAAAGTAAGGCAAAGGACAGTGTCAAAAGGACAAAATGGCAACCAACAAATTGGGAAAAGATCTTCACCAACCCTACATCCAACAGAGGGCTAATATCCAATATATACAAAGAACTCAAGAAATTAGATTCCAGAGAGCCAAATAACTCTATTAAAAATGGGGTACAGAACTAAAAATGGGTTACTAAACAAAGAATTTTCACCCGAAGAATATCGAATGGCTGAGAAGCACCTTAAGAAATGTTCAACATCATTAGTCATTAGGGAAATGCAAATCAAAACAACCCTGTGATTTCGCCTCACACCAATCAGAATGGCTACGATTAAAAACTCAGGAGACAGAAGTTGTTGGTGAGGATGTGGAGAAAGAGGAACACTCCTCCACTGCTGGTGGGATTGCAAGCTGGTACAACCACTCTGGAAATCAGTCTGGCGGTTCCTCAGAAAACTGGTCATGACACTTCCAGAGGACCCAGCTATACCACTTCTGGGCATATACCCAGAGGATTCCCTGCCATGCAATAAGGACACATGCTCCACCATGTTCATAGCAGCCTTATTTATAATAGCCAGAAACTGGAAAGAACCCAGATGTCCCTCAATGGAGGAATGGATACAGAAAATGTGTTATATTTATACAATGGGATACTACTCAGCAATTAAAAACAATGAATTCATGAAATTCTTAGGCAAATGGTTGGATCTGGAAAATATCATCCTAAGTGAGGTAACTCAATCACAAAAGAACACACATGGAATGCAGTCACTGATAAGTGGATATTAACCCAGAAGATCTGAATACTCAAGACACAATTCACATATCAAATGATTCCCAAGAAGAAGGAAGGAGAGGGCCCTGGTCCTGGAAAGGCTTGATGCAGCAATGTAGGGGATTACCAGGACAGAGAAGTGGGAGGGGGTGATGGGGGAATGGGTGGAGGGAAGAGGGCTTATGGGACTTATGGGGAGGGTGGGACCGGGAAAGGGGAAATCATTTGGAATATAAACAAAGAATATAGAAAAAAAGAAAGGTTAAAAAAAAAGAAGAAAGCAGTGAAGACAGCTTAGCTCACCTGCTGAGAGAACCTGGAGTGGCCATGAATTAGCTCCTTTTAGGCAACTTGCTCATCCAATCACAAACAAACATTGACGGATAACCTACTTCGTGTTCTGCATTGGAGAACTCTGAAATAGGCACTCCCATATCCCAGAATGCCCCTGGGTTATCGGCTTCCAGGGAAGTGTCTGGTTTGCCAGCTTCAGTGGCTGTCTCTCTTAGTAACACTCTTTTCATCTCCCTGTCACCCCCTTGCTCTCAGTGTTTCTGTGCCTCCAAAACTTGAAAATATGTGCTCGTCATAGAGTCTCCTTGTGGGGAACTCCAACTGTGATTGAAAATGACATGTGCTCTCTACTTTTATGTAAAAGGAAAGTTTACAGGGATTTCCATGAAACCCAGCAGCAAGGCCGTGCCTTCATCAACTCCTGTCTTTAGCTTTCTTTCAATCTTGCACCTCTCCATCCTCAGCCTTACTTTTTCTTTTTTTTTACTTTCTAAAATTAATGATGGAGTAAATGGCTCTATTCTAAACTGTATTAACTTAGGACATGAATTTTGTATCCTTGTACCTTCTTGTTACTGCCTGTTGCCATGCATGTCCAGGGCTCGCTTTGGTAACACAAGGAGAGTTTCCAAAAAGTCTGCTGGGTGACTTGTACGCTTCCCTCTCAGTATCCCTCCCTCAGGCTCTGGGTACCATTGTTCCTACTGCCTACCCTCCGCTCTGATTAGAAGCTCCAGCCTCAGCTACAGAACAGCCCCCTTTCCAGCGGAACCCTCACTCTCTTCTTCTTTCCCAGTTCTATTGGATGTGATAAAATTTGCTTCTCAGTAGGACTCCCAAAGTTGCTTCCTACATGAGATATAGGCACCTGTGCCTCTATCTGATTTCACTTATACAGTTTACCAAAAGGGATTTCATACTATACGGAATTGATGTGTGCAGGATGATAGGCTGATTCTGCAGAGGAGCATTTTTTGACTCTTTAGGTAGTTGAAGTAACTTCGAGACCTGCCAGTGAGGCTTTCCTTCAGGGAGACAGGTGTAAAAACAAAATGGAAATCTGAAGTAAGCAGGAAAATCATGTGCTTTAAATAGTTATTTCTTTAAAAAAAAAAACCATGATTGCTATTTTCCATGGCCTAGACTGTCTGGAGGGGTGTTCCTTGGGTTTCCCCGAGTCCCTGCAGTTCTATCCTCTGTCCTCCTGGCAGAGAGAAAGATATGAAGTTTCCGGTGTTTTCTTTGGCTTGTGGCTAATATTAGATTTGCTCTAAACATTATAGGAGAGCCTACTGGGGTCACAATAGCACCACTGTTGCCCAGTAACACTTTCTAGAGAAGGCTGTCACTCAGTGTGTTTTTCAGGTTTTTATCCCAATTTATTGTGGCTTTGTCATCCAGAGTCTGAGGATCATCAGGTATTTCATCATCCAAATGAATGATAGTGATGTATAAAGTACTGGACCCAAGGATAGGCTCAAAAAACACCCAAATAGGGCCTGAAAACCGAGCCACACAGAGATGTAGTATTTCTCATAATCAAGGAAACAACCACCCCCTCAGAAGGAAATTGAGCACAGCATTGATGTCTATATCCAACAGTATTCACAGATACTTTCCCCAGGCTTTTTATTCACATCAATTCTGAGGGAAGATAAATTTGGTTGCATCATTTTCTTGAGGTTCTCCCAAGATATTTGATTAATTAATTAACAGATGGACATCCAGCCCAGGGTTTTATACATGGTAGACAAGAGCATTGTCATTGTCCTTTGCGCTTCTAGACTACATAACCCAGGTCTTAAACTCACTCCTCTCCTGTATCTAATACCCCAGTGCTGGAATTACCTCACTTAACATAGATTTTAAAACTTCAAAAATCTTCTAAGATCAAAGGTTATTAAGGGAGCTCTAGGCTGGTTAATGGAGCAGTGATTAGAACACCCAAATGATCTGGACATTATTTTATTGATTGGATCAAAGTCCAAGGAGTTAGATTCAGTCTATCTGTCGATAGCTCGCTGGGAATAGCTATGGCTTCCTTTACTTGAAGTAACTCCAGATGGAAGTGTCCTTAAAAGAGTATATGTTACATTCTTTGTACAATTACAAAATTTATTTTTCATCAAAATTAAAAGCCCTTACTGACAATTCCTCTACTTTCTGATTCTTAAATTCTTATACCAGCTTATTGGATGAGGGGTAGCAATTCTCATCAAATATGCTCCTCATGCTCACAGGCCCATATGAAGCTGGGTAGATCAACGGCATGCCCATGAGTACTAAGCTAGGCTCAGATAATCTCATGGACCCTCTGGGGCTTCTCTCCAGTCTTGCTTGGAGTAATACATCATCCCAGATGGCCAATGCCCCTGTTAGTCACTGTTGATCAGTGACTCTATTTCACATGGCTCTATTTCAACTCACACTGTGTATATCAGAAAGAAGGAACACTTTACCATTAAGTTGCTGAGGCTTTTGAGTTATTCATTGGCATAGTAAAATTAGTTTGTCAGGGGCCAGCAAGGTAATGCAACTTAGAGCCAAGCCAGACAAGTTGAGCCTGATTCCTGAGACCCATCTGGAAGAAGGGGAGAACCATCTTATGTAGCCTTCTCCTGACATCCACACGTGCTGTGGTGCATGCATGCTTGTGTGTGCGCTCACACACACACACACACACACACACACACACACACACACACACGTAGTAAAAGATAAAAAAAGTCAAATCATGACTAATTTGAAAATTGGTACCTTGAAAAAGTCATTACAGAATAAAAAGAACAAATAATGGTCAGTTTGGTTTAGTGATCCGGGTTACAGGTATTAGTTGAGTCAGCTGACTTAGGAGGTTGTTGAACGTCACTGATGTTCAGTTCATTGATTATGTTATTAAGGGAAGATGTTTCTTGGTCAGAACCTTTGGGAAGAGTTGTAATATAACAGTGTGGGGTGGTGGGTTCCTTGAAATAAATATAAGTGGTGGTGGGGATGGGAAACGTTCCTTTGCCATAGCAAATCCATGAGTACCCAGCCTCCACTAATTTTGGCTGTGTCCTACTAGAACTTGAATAAGAAGCTTTTATATAAGTATGTGCTCATTGCTTAAATATTTTTAAAAAAATACAGGTTTTAGAATCCAACAGCTTCAGAATACTTTAATATCCAGTATGGTCTTTCACATGCAGATTTTCAGAGAAAATTTAGCAGGTGGAAAATGATCTCTTGATTGCATCAGTTGGCAAGCCACATGGCATGATTGTGTGTTCTTCTTTAATTATCACTTTAGCTCCATGTCCCGACAGGACTGCAGGGTAGGCCTTTGTCTGTGTTTTTCACTCTTCCTGGCTTCTCATCTCTACCCACAGAAGTTCTTCTGGGCATAGATCTAATGATGCATCCTCCTTGAGACCTCTTATATTCCCTAAGCAGAGTTAATCCAACCCCACTCTGTGCACCCAGAGCTTTTTATTATCTTTATATCATAGTATTTAGCATGGTCTTTTTAAAAAAAATAGCAATTATCTATGTATATGTCTTTACGCCTACTTTAATCTCCACGCATCCCAAGTTAGCGATACTTAAATTGGAAAAGATGAAGTGTTAAGTCAATTGTTTCCAATGAATTTACATTAACAAAAATCTCTGTGTACTTGCTGGGAGCAAGTCCTAGTACCAGGTGCATTAGTCAGGATAGCAGAAGAGGTAGTGTGATGGCTTCCTCTGAGTTTCCAGTCCTGGCACATATACATGTGTATACCTCATTCATAATATGTGCATGAAACGGGCTAGTATAGATTTCTGTACAGGGTGTGTGTGGCTCAAGCACCCATGATGACTGAAATCATGGTATCTGGAATATTGCTGGTAGCTATAACAGCAAGAAAGGGTTTGAATCATGTATGAGCTCTATCCTGCCTCAGCTCAAATAGCTCATATAGAGATAGCTGTTAAGTTGTTCTGTGGCTTCTAGACTCTAAAATCTAATTTTTTAAAAATGCCATTCAGTAAGTAAGAATTTTAAATAGTATATTCATATTCAAATTTCACCACACCCAAATCAAAGGTTATGTACAGATATGCTTGAAAAGGTGGGTGGATTTCACAGGCTAAGAGGGTGTATTGTATTAGCATGAGATTTTTGGAAGGTGGATGGAAAACCTCTGACATATTTGACACATTTGACTGACATCTTTTATTGCAGTTGAGGAGTGCAAAATTTTGAAAACATTTCCAAATAGAAAGAGGCCGTTGGTGGCCTATGAACGGTGGGATCAAGAGATGATGTTGCCGAGGTTTATTGTTAATATGCTTTATTCTGTGTATATGTGTGTTTTGTCTGTATTTATGTTTGGTCATTGTGTGTGTGTGTGTGTGTAGCAGGCATAGAGGCCAGAAGAAAGTATTCCACCTGGAAAGGAAGTTATAGAGCCACCATGTTGGTGCTGGGGACTGAACCTGGATGCTTTGGAATAGTAGTAATGGTTTTAACTGCTGAGCCATGGGTCCATTCCTGAATCTTTGGATCCTGAGTCTAAGTTGGAGACATGAAGTTTTTCAATGTAATTAAACAGCACTGAGTTGTTGCATTCCTAGATAGTGGGACAAGTTGTGACAGTGTTGGGCCAGGGAGCAAATCTCTCTCCATCTTATTGTCTCCATACAATGGAATGGTGAATTAGATGATATCTCAGTCTTCTGATTCTCTTAAGCCTGGGACTTCATGATGACACTTGTCACAGACGACTTGATTACATCATATTTGTCAATTCATCATGGAGATGAAGGTTGATTTTTTTCCCCTTGTGGGTAATTAGAGGTTGAAATCATGTTATGCCATGAGCTTTGCAAATGAGTGTATTTACTGAATTATGAAATTCTTTATAATAAGCAACCATCTTCTGTTCTTCAAAGATGACAGCTTTGGAGGGGGGGAATTATCTTTCCTAGCATCTCTCTCTCTCTCTCTCTCTCTCTCTCTCTCTCTCTCTCTCTCTCTCTCTCTGTGTGTGTGTGTGTGTGTATCCAGAGACTGGTGGGGTGAGCCTTCCTCTTCGCACATCTCTGGAGTAAAGGCTCTTCTTAGATTGTGTACACATTCTTGCCTCTCAGACCCTAAGGCCATTCATGACCCTGCCACTTCGATGTGCAGTCGGCTGGAAATTTTTATTCAAAGGATCTGCTTTAGGCATAGCTGCTGCCAGGCTGCTGCCTCTTGCCCAGCTGCCCCATCTATGCCCCCAAGTTAGACTCTATGCCCTAGCACAACCTGGATTCTTCCCTGCATATGGTTTCTTCACTTCAGTTCACTAGACCACTGCAGCACAGTCACCTCTGGGCAGATAGGACTGTCATTATTTTAGAAAATTTACCGTGCTCCTATTTTCATGTAAATTATGAAAAGCTAATGCTTTATAATATTTTGAGGCGCACTGGTATTTTGATAGAGCCTGTGTGCAATTCACAAAGCATACATCTCCTTACTCTCTTTGAGAGGAGATTTCTGATCTAGGCACAGGACCAGAAGTCCTAACATTGACTGAGCTCATACTGTATGCTTGGTGCTGGGCTGTGTTCTCTCATGCATAACAAATCACTTAATCATCAAAATCACTTGGATTGATACACTGGAACTAATTATACCCCCATTTTAAAGATGAGAAAAATGAGGCATAGGAAGATTAAAATCACTTGCCTGGGGTCATGTATAGAATAATTACATGTTCCAGTAGTGCCATTAGAGTTGATGAATGGGCAGGCTTTCATTTTTAATTTTTTTGTGATGGCTGTATTTTTTCATTTTGGAAAAAAAATGGATTTTGATCACCTTCATCTCATTTTGCTTTTAATAGACCATCAAAATGATGTGACAATACAACAGAGACTTATCTACTATGAATCATCTACTTAGGAAGACTATTGGTTAAAAGGATGATGTTTAAGTATTGGTCATTGTAAGTTTCAAGTTGATTTGCTCTAATAAGGAAGAGGAAGTATGTTGTGATTTTATATCTGGTGAGTTTACATCGTGGTAGTTTGGTTGCCTAAATGGATAATATCCTGAATTCTGTCTCTGTGACCTTGCAGAGGTTTTTGGGTTTTTTTGTTTGTTTGTTTGCTTGCTTGCTGGTTTGATTGCTTGAGACAGACCTTATAGACTTGGGTGGTCTGGAACTTGCTATGTACAACAGGCTGACCTCAAACTTTGTGTCACGACTCCTGCCTCTGCCTCCTGAGTGCTAATTTAAGCCATTCACTCCAGACTTCCGTGTCCTCTCCACATTATGAGAACTTAGTGCTGAGGTTACGTGTGTATGCTACCATGCCTGGTTCTGAAGACTTTCTTTGAAAGATTATTTTTCAGTGAATAAATAGGAAACCCATTGCTTCCATGGATCCTGCAAGAAGGAGTGAGAAGCATATTATATTATATTATATTATATTATATTATATTATATTATATTATATTATATTATATTTTATATTATATTATATTGCCTTTTCCTCCCTCTCTAGCTGTCGATCTGCATGATGGAGACCATGAGTAATTTCACAGAGAATACTGGCTGAGCATTTGGGAATGCACCATGCAGACAGTATATCTGACTCCCTTTCACATACAGTCCTTTCCCAGAGAGCTGGTCTGAGCAACAATTTTCCTGAATCTTTGCAGGCAAGCATGCGCTTCAATGAACATTCATGAATTGTTCATAATTGTGCAGTATACAACTTGGTAAAGGCATGCATTTGGTTTGAATCTTGATGAACATTTTTTTTTGATCCCTGTTTTTCTGGCATAAAATTCAGAACAGCAGCAATGCAATCTGTTGTTTGTTTAGAGAATCTAACAGAAGTGTGTGTGTGTGTGTGTGTGTGTGTGTACATGTGCCTGTGTGTGTTTGTATGAGTGTGGAGGGGGTACTCACATAAAGTATGTTCACATTCCAATACAAATGAAATTTCTGCAACCCAGAGTTACCTGAATTAGCTATCATCATTTGGGAAGAAATTGATCTTTAGAATGAATTAGTTAAAGCTATTTTCTTATTGGAGGACACACACACACACACACACACACACACACACACACCCCGCACAGAGCAGAAGGGGGTCTTCTCTCAGTAGGATTCTTTTGGACTTGGCTTCAGTAGTTCTAACTTTTCCTCTACCATTCTCACCCCTCTGGTTTTGGAAACTGAGCTTTGTTGGAGAGAGAGCAAGTCTCTGAGCTGGAGGAAGAATTGCCATAGCAACATGGCAGTGAGCGCTGCCTACAAAGGTCTCCACCATGCTTGGCTTTAGGTCTTGGCCCAAGAGAAGGAGTGTGCGAGTTGTCCTCGACTTCTACCCCCCACTGCCCAGTCAGCTGTGACTGTGAGCTTCTCTTCTTCCCCAGGTAGTCTCCCAGGCTTTAGCATACCTCTGTGAACTTGATCTTCCTTTTCTTTCCACAATGCCAGAGATGCTCAGTGCCAATTTATTTACATGTTTCAGATTATGGGCCAGACGCACATGAGGCTTGGTTGGCAGCCACCCCCCTGGTTACAATTTACTGCTCAGGGGAAGAGCTCTTTCTGATCAAAATGACACTCAGAGGAGAAAGGGCTGCAAGCCTGGAGGGAATGGGTGGCCAGAACAGAGCAAAGTGGATGGGGCTGCACTCTCATATACAAGACGTGGAGTTCAAATCCACTTGTTAGAAATATCACAGAGCTGGTCCTTTCTCCCCCCATCATTGAATAACAGACACATTTAACACTACAAATGATCTCAGAAATGCAATACTGAGTCAAAAATAAGATTTAAAAGATGACTTACCTTACGATCAATGTCAAACAGAAGCAATGGTATCTAGTTGTGATTTTGAGAGAAAGTGTTTGTGTGCACATTGCCCATGTGTGTATAAAAGAGCAACCCATGTGTGGTTACCTGAAACAAGGGTTGGATTGTGTATGAGAGAGGAGTTATGAATATTCATTATTATATTTAACATACATAGATCATTAAAATAAGGTGGATATGCCTGAGCCAGTATTGTCGGTAATTTCTGAGACACAATTATGGTTAAATCATTTTTGTATATTTGAGGGCTGAAAAAACCAAATCACAAATGAAATGCTCATGAATTATATTTGTCAGGCATCCAGGGTCCCCAACTCTTAGTCACCTTCCCTGAAAAGTTAAAGCTCTGAGATAATTCGAATCTCTGTGTGTTTTAGGCAGAAAAGCAACAAGGATGGGGAAGACTGCCTAGATCTGACTGTCTCAGAGCTTCAGTCCTGGCCACATAGTACTGCAGGACCAGAATTACCCATGTGTCCCTTGTCACTGATAGTTTGATGTTACATGCCTATATCTGAGGTCATTAAATACAGTGTTAATTTACTCAAAAGTGTAAGGATCCCTGTGAGCGTAGTAGATAGTACATCGGTCTAAATATGAAGGCTCCGAGTTAGGTTCTTTCATGGGGCCCAGCACCTCCAAAGACAACTCAAGAGAACCCCAACACCAGGAATAAGAAGTCTTCTTTTGAGTCTTGTTCAGGGTTGTCCCAAAGACTCCCAAAACATTACACCACCTTTCTTTCTGCCACCTTTGTTTGCCTCTCCAAAGATGGAAGTTAAGTCTCTGTTGCTGAAGATATCACACACATCAGACACTGGACCCAGAGGCCCTGAGCTAGAACTGACCTGAAATCCTCCTCTCTGAGGACCAACATTTATAATACAAGAAGGCACCACAGAAACTTCCAAAAGAAGGAAAAAACCAACAGTCCTACCCAGATATGATGCCTGTGAGCCACAAAAACAAATAGTGTGGCCCAGCAACCCCAAGGATGCAGTAGCAGCACACATCTCTTGATGGAAACCAATAACTCTCTAATTGGACTTACAAGTCACTCAGCACAAGGGAAGCCATACTTGGGACTGGAAACCTAGCCACTACTCAGGGCTAGTCAAGTCAGGGATCTTGAAGGAGAACCTTCAACTGCATTTTACTAAACCAGCTTAAATCCTAACTACATTCTACATACTTGTCCTTATGGTCACAGATAAATGTAGTACTTACTCAAAAATGTGGTTGATTTACACAATGGAATACTAGTCAGTTGTTAAAAACAAGGACATCATGAATTTTGTGGACAAATGGATAGAACTATAAAATATCATCCTGAGAGAGGTAACCCAAACCAAAAAAGACATGCATGGTGTGTACTCACTGATAAGTGGATATTAGCCAAAAAGTACAGAATACCTAGTATACCTAGTATACAACCCACAGACTATAAGAAGTATAAAAAGTGGGAAGGCCCAAGTGAGGATGCTTCAATCCCATTTAGAAGAGGGAGGCAGAGGGAGGGAGGGGCTTGGGTGGAAGAGGGGAGGGGGAGGGGAAAAGGGGGAACAGGATCAGGTATGAGGGTGAAGGAGAGAAGTCCAGAGGGCCAGGACAATGAATAGAAATATGCAGCTTCAGGGGGGTGGGAGGTGGGGGAATCTTCTAGACAGTACCAGAGACCCAGGATGTAAGAGACTCTTAGGACTCAAAGGGCCAAAATGCCTAACAATAGGGAGAGAGAACTTGAAGAGTTCATCTCCAGTAGCTAGACAGGGCCTCAAGTAGAGGAACAAGCAGTGTTACTTACTAATCCACAATCAAAATTCCTGACCCAGAACTGTTCCTGTCTGAAAGAACTGCAGGAACAAAAATGGAGAAGAGACTGAAGGAAAGGTGGTCCAATGATCCTCCCAACTTGAGATCTACCTCATAGGGGTGCAGGAGGGGGAACCAAGGTCTAACACTGTTAATGATGCCATGATGTGCTTACAGATGGGAGCCTGGCATTGCTGTCCTCTGAGAGGCCCTACACAGCAGCTGACTGAAACAGATGCAGATACTTACACCCTAGCATTGGACTGAAGTCAGGGACCCCTAGGACTGAATTAGGGGAAGGATTGAAGAAGCTGAAGGGGAGGGCAACTCCATAGGAAGACCAGTTTTACACAGGGAGAAACTTCTGTTTAAGAGGAAATGATAGGTTGAGTAGCTTGAGAAAATCTAAAAACATTACATTTCCCTTTATATTCTTTGCACTCTAATTTTGATGTGTGTCTTTCCTTTTGATGGATGAGCTGCACTCATTTATCTGAAGTTGAATAACATGGTGCTATAAAGTTGACATGTTAAGTACATGGAGGGAAAATATGCACATTGTATTTCAGTTAAACACCTCAAATTAAAACTCTTCTTTTGAAAATGACTTAAGGTTCCTTACAATCTCAGCCAGTGCCCTGAGCAGATCTTGGGTTCTGATTCCGCACCCAGTCCCACAACACCAAGAGGAAGCTCAACTCTCAGGTGCTCTAACATGCCCAGGATCACAGGCAAGGAGGCCACAACATCTGCTCCAACACTGGGAGTAACTGGAACTCTTGGGATCCAGGGACACAGGAACCCCTGTGCAGTCAGTGGCAAAGGGTCCTCTCCATCAGAGCCAGTACCCTGAGCAGATCTTGGGCACTTGCTTTACACTAAGTCCCACAACACCCAGAGGAAGCTTGACTTCTAGGTGCTCTAACATGCCCAGGATCACAGGATCTCAGGATCTTGGTTATACCAGGATTTCAAGATTCCAGAGACAGCTTGACTCCCAGGAGCTCTAACACACCATAGGATTCCAAGATCCCAGAATCGCAGGATCACAAAACAGCAGTACTCTGAGGAGTTCTGACATAAGTAGGATCATAAGAGGGACTGGCTACAGTCAGAATGAACAAGGGCAGGTGGCACTAGAACTAACCACATGGCAAGAGGTAATCACAAGAACATAAGCAACAGAAACCAAGGTGTGCTGGCTGGTATTGTGTGTCAACTTGACACAGGCTGCAGTTATCACAGAGAAAGGAGCCTGTTGGGGAAGTGCCTCCATGAGATCCAGCTGTGGGGCATTTTCTCAGTTAGTGATCAACAGGGGAGGGCCCCTTGTGGGTGGTAACATCTCTGGACTGGTAGTCTTAGATTCTATAAGAGAGCAGGCTGAGCAAGCCAGGGGAAGCAAGCCAGTAAGAAACATCCCTCCACAGCCTTTGCATCAGTTCCTGCTTCCTGACCTTCTTGAGTTCCAGTCCTGACTTCCTTTGGTGATCAACAGCAATGTGGAAAGGTAGAAGCTGAATAAACCCTTTCCTCCCCACACCAGCTTGGTTCTTGGTCATGATGTTTGTACAGGAATAGAAACCTTGACTAAGACACAAGGCTACTTGGCATCACTAGAACCCAGTTCTCTCACCATACCAAATCTTGGATATCCTGTCACATCGGAAAAGCAAGATTCAGATTTAAAATCACTTTTCATGACAATGATAGAGTACTTTACAAAGGACATAATAACTCCCTTAAAGAAATACAAGAGAATACAAGTAAAGAGATAGAAGCACTTAAAGAGGAAACATAAAAATCCCTTAAAGACTTATAGAAAAACTCAACCAAACAGGTGGAGGAATTAAACAAAACCATCCAGGATCTAAAAATGGAAGTAGAAACAATAAAGGAATCACAAAGGGAGATAACACTGGAGATAGAAAACCAAGGAAAGATCAGGTGTCATAGATGCAAACATCACCAACAGAATACGGGAGATAGAAGAGAGAATCTCAGGTGCAGAAGATACCACAGAGAACATTGACACAGCAGTCAAGGAAACTGCAAACTGCAAAAATCTCATAACCCAAAACATCCAGGAAATTCAGGACACAATGAGAAGATAAAACCTAAGGATTATAGGCACAGAAGAGAGTAAAGATTCCCAAATTAAAGGGCCTGTAAATATCTTAAGCAAAATTATAGAAGAAAACTCCCCTAACCTAAAGAAAGATGCCCATAAACATATAAGAAGCTGACAGAACTCCAAATAGATTGGTCCAGAAAAGAAATTATTCCTGTCACATAATAGTCAAAACACCAAATGCTCAAAACAAAGAAAGAATATTAAAAGCAGTAAGGGAAAAAATGTCAAGTAACACGTAAAGGCAGACCTATCAGAATTATAGCAGACTTCTCGACAGAGACTATGAAAGCTAGAAAATCCTGGAAAGATGTCATACAGACTCTAAGAGAACACAAATGCCAGCCAAGGCTACTATACCCAGCAAAACTCTCAATTTCATAAATGGAGAAACCAAGACATCTCATGACAAAACCAAATTTACACAGTATTTGTCAACAAATCTAGCCCTAAACAGGATAATAGATGGGAAAACTCCAACACAAGGAGGGAAACATCTTGAAAAAGCAAGAATGTAATCGTCTCTCAGCAAACCCAAAAGAAGATAGCCACATAAACATAATTCCCCCTCTAACAACAAAAATAACATGAAGCAACAATCACTATTCCTTAATATTTCTTAATATTAATGAACTCAACTCCCCAATAAAATGACATAGACTAACAGACTGGATATGTAAGAAGGAGCCAGCATTTGGCTGCATACAGGAAACGCATCTCAGTGACAAAAACAGACACTACCTCAGAGTAAAGGGCTGGAAAACAATTTTCCAAGCAAATGATCTGGAGTAGCCATTCTAATATCAAATAAAATCTACTGTCAACCAAAAGTTATCAAAAAAGGAAGGGCATGTTATACTCATCAAAGGTAAAAATCTACCAAGATGATCTTTCAATTCTGAATATCTATGCTCCAAATATGAGGACACACACATTCATAAATCAAACTTTACTAAAGCTCAAAGTACACATTGTACCTCACACAATAATAGTGGGAGACTTCAACACCCCACACTCAGCAAAGGACAGATCATGGAAACACACAAAACAGAGACACTGTGAAACTAACAGAAGTTATGAACCAAATGGATTTAACAGATATCTATAGAACATTTCATCCTAAAACAAAAGAATATACCTTCTTCTCAGTACCTTCTCCAAAACTGTTGAAGTAATTGGTCACAAAACAGGCCTCATCAGATATAAGAAGACTGAATTAATCCCATGCATCCTATCAGATCACCATGGACTAAGGCTGTTCTTCAATAACAACAAAAACCACAGAAAGCCCACATACTTATGGAAGTTGAACAATGCTCTACTCAATGACAACTTGGTCAAGGAAGCAATAAAGAAAGAAATTAAAGTATTTTAGAATTTAATGAAAATAAAGGCACATTGTATTAAAAGTTATGGGACACAATGAAAGGAGTGCTAAGAGGAAAACTCATAGCTCTAAGTGCCTCCAAAATGAAGCTGGAGAGAGCATACACTAGTAGCTTGACAGCACATCTGAAAGCTCTAGAACAAAAAGAAGCAAATACACCCAAGAGAAGTAGATGGCAGGAAGTAATCAAACTGAGGGCTAAAATCAACCAAGTAGAAACAAAAAAAGACTATACAAAGAATCACCAAAACCAGGAGCTAGTTTTTGAGAAAATGAAGAAGATAGATAAGCCCTTAGCCAGACTAACCAGAGCGCACAGAGACAGTATCCAAATTAAGAAAATCAGAAATTAAATGGGAGACTTAACAACAGAAACTGAGGAAAGCAAAAAAAAAAAAAATAAATAAAATCATCACATCCTACTACAAATGTCAGTACTCAACAAAACTGGATAATCTGGATGAAATGGACAAATTTCTAGACAGGTATCAGGTGGCAAAGTTAAGTCATAATCAGATAAACTATCTAAACAGCTCCATAACTCCTAAAGAAATAGAAGCAGTCATTAAAAGTCTTCCGATTAAAAAAATCCCAAAATTAGATGGTTTTAGTGCATAATTCTATCAGACCTTCAAAGAAGACCAAAGGCCAATACTCTTCAAACTATTCCACAAGATAGAATCCGAAGGACCACCACCCAATTTGTTCTATGAAGCCACAATTATATCTAAATCACACAAAGACCCAACAAAGAGAACTTCAGACCAATTTCCCTTATGAATATTGATACAAAAATACTCAATAAAATTCTCCCAAACCGAACTCAAAAACATCAAAACAATCATCTACCATGATCAAGTAGGCTTCATCCCAGGGATGCTGGGATGGTTCAGTATATGGAAATCTATTAGCTTAATATAGTATATGATAAACAAATTGAAAGAAAAAAACCACATGATCATCTTATTAGATGCAGAGAAACGATTTGAAAAATTCATGATAAAACTCTTAGAAAGATCAAGAATTCAAGATCCATAGTAAATAATATACATCATAGTAAAATCAATATACATCTAACCAGTAAACAACATCAAAGTAAATGGAGAGAAACCTGAAGCAATCCCACTAAAATCAGGGACTAGACAAGGCTGCCACTTTCTCACTACCTAGTCAGTACAGTACTGGAAGGCTTAGCCAGAGCAATTAGACAACAAAAAGAGTCAATGGGATACAAATTGGAAAGAAAGAAGTCAAAATATCCCTATTTGCAAGATGATATGATAGTATATTTAAGTGACCTCCAAAATTCCACCAGAGAACTCCTAAACCTGATAAACAGCTTCAGCAAAGTGGCTAGACATAAAATTAACTCAAACAAATCAGTAGCCTTACTCTACTCAAAAGATAAACAGACTGAGAAAGAAATTAGGGAAACAACACCCTTCATAATAGTCACAAATAATATAAAATACCTTGATATAACTTTAACCAAGCAAGTGAAAAAATCTATGTAAGAACTTCAAGTCTCTGAAGAAAGAAATCAGAAGAAAGATCTCAGAAGATGGAAAGATCTCCCATGCTCATGGATTGGCAGGATTAATATAGTAAAAATAGCTATCTTGCCAAAAGCAATGGACAGATTCAATGCAATCCCCATCAAAGTTACAACTCAATTCATCATAGAGTTAGAAAGAGCAATTTGAAAATTCATTTGGAATGACAAAAAAACCCAGGATAGGGAAAACTATTCTTAACAATAAAAGAACTGCTGGGGAAATCACCATCCTTGACCTCAAGGTGTGTTACAGAGCAGTAGTGACAAAAGCTGCATGGTATTTGTACAGAGACAGGAAGGAAAATCAATGGAATAGAATTGAAGAGCAGAAAAGAACCCATACACCTATCATTACTTGATCTTTGACCAAGGAGCTAAAATCATCCAGTGGAAAAAGGACAGAAATTTTAACAAATGGTGATGGTTCAATTGGTGATTAGTATGTAGAAGAATGCAAATGGATCCATTCTTATCTCCTTGTACAAAGCTCAAGTCCAAGTGTATCAAACCAGATACCTTGAATCTAATAGAAGAGAAAGTGGGGATACAGGGGAAGATTTCCTGAACAGAACACCAATAGCTTATGTTCTAAGATCAGCAATAGACAAATAGGACCTCATGAAAATTGCAAAGCTTCTGTAAGTCAAAAGACACTGTCAATAGGACAAAATGGCAACCAACAGATTGGAAAGAGATCTTTACCAACCTAACATCTGATAGGGTCCTAATATATAATATATACAAAGAACTCAAGAAGTTAGACTCCAGAGAATCAAATACCCCTATTAAAAATGGGGTACAGAGCTAAAAAAAAAAGAGAACTCTCAACTGAGCAATATCAAATGTCTGAGAAGCACCTGAAGAAATTTTCCATAGCCTTAGTAATCAGGGAAATGCAAATGAAAACAACCCTGAGATTCCACCTCACACTAGTCAGAATGGCTAAGATAAAAAACTCAGGTGACAACAGATGCTGGCAGGGATGTGGAGAAAAAGGAACACTCCTTCATTGTTGTTGAATTGCAAGCTGGTACAACCACTCTGGAAATCAGTCTGATGGTTCTTCAAAAAATTGAATATAGTATCACTTGAAGATAATACTGATAATTTTCCCCTGATAATTTTCCCCTGATAAAATATACTACCAGTCTTTGGCATACATCCAAAAGATGCTCCAACATATAACAAGGACACATGCTCCACTATGTTCATAGCAGCCTTATTTATAATAGCCAGAAGATGGAAAGAATCCAGATGTTCCTCAACAGAGGAATGGATACAGAAAACATGGTACATTTACAGAATGGAGTGCTTCTCAGCTTTTAAATCAGTGACTTTGTGAAATTCTTAGGCAAATGGATAGAACTAGAAAATATCACAAGGAACCAGTATATACTGTGAGTGTGGTCACACTCATCACTGAGAAGTGGATATTAGCTCAAAAGCTTGGACTACAATTCACAGACCACATGAAGCTCAAGAAGATGGAAGACCAATGTGTGGATGCTCTGGTCCTATTTAGAAGGGGGAATACAATACTCTCAGGAGCAAATATGGGGGCAAAATATGGGGCAGAGACTGAGGGAAAGACCATCCAGAGACTGCCCCATCTGGGGCTCTATCTTATATACAGTCACCAAACACAGACACTATTGTGGATGCCGAGAAGTGCATGCTGACTGGAGCCTGTCTCCTGAGATGATATGCCAGAGCCTGGCATACACAGAAGAGGCTGCTCTCAGCCAACCATTGGACTGAGCTTAGGTCTCCAATGGTGGAGTTAGAGAAAGGACGGAAGGAGCTGAATTGGTTTACAACTCCATAATCAGAACAGCAATATCAACCAACAAGATCAAGCAAGATCCCCCAGAGCTCCCAGGGACTAAACCACCAACCAAAGAGTACTCACGGAGGGACCCATGGCTCTAGCCATCTATGCAGCAGAGGATGGCCTTGTTGGACAACAATGGAAGAAGAGGCCCTTGGTCTTGAAAAGGCTTAATGCCCCATTGTAGGGACATGGGAGGGTCGGAAGGTGGGAGTGAGTGGGTGTGGGGACACCCTCATAGAAGCAGGGGAGGGGAAGGGTTAAGGGGAAAATATATGAAATGTAAATAAAGAAAATATCCAATACAAAAAAACCATAAAATGATTTCAATGTTTTAAAATATCTCTTTCAGGGATAGGGAGATGGCCCTATGTGTAAAGAAAGCACTTACTATGTAAGTATGACAGTCTTGCTTAGATAAACAAATCAGGGAAAAATTGGGTGGGTATAACAGCCTGCCCAAGATCTCAGCATGAATGAAACAGAGAGGAGTTCCTGGCAGCAAAGTGGCTGGCTAGATTAGCTCAGTTATTAGCATTATATTTCCTGAAAAAGACTGCTCCAGAAATAAAGTAGAGTCATTAAGAAAGACAGCTTTCATCAGTATTGAAGATTGACATCCCATGAACACAGGTGCCCCCGCACCCTCCCATATGTGCCCCCCCCAATGCACACTGCTTCACACACATGACATAGCTTGCCTGCTTCCCCCAAATTGTTGAAGTCATAGATTACTTTTGAAAACTCTTGGGAATTTTCCAGAATCTGAAGGCCTTTAGGGTACTTCTTTTTGTCTGAAACACGAAGTTGGACAGATGATGTGTACATGACACACAACTTTATCTAAAGCAGTGGAGAACAATAGCTCCATTCCCTAAAATGGAGCATTTCCTAAATAGGTCTTTGTAGCGGAGATCTTTTCTAGGAGGGTTCACATGGTTTCTACTTATACCTTCATCCCTATTCACTGGCTTTTTAGAGATATTAAACTTTAGTTCATTTTTACAAAATCATTGAGTTGGATATAGAATTTCAGCATGGATGTACCATAGTCATTCTACTCAAGCTAAGATTCATGCCCGGCACCCAGGAGGGATTCATTTAGGACTAGTAGGAAGGTTCATTAAAATAATTAATCTTTGGTGAATGAGATGGAAGGTGCTCTTAAGATTGTTCCCAGGACTCAGAGCTGCTTTTGGAGGGCTACCAATATTTCCCCAGAAAAAGACCCTTGGCAGGGGGATTTCAGAGACTGATGCACCAACCAAAAGGCATCCATGGGCTAGACCGAGGCCCTGGCACATAATTAGCAGATGTGCAACTTTGTCTTCATGTGGGTCCCCTAACAACCGGAGCAGGTGCTGTTCCTAAAGCTGTTGCCTGTCTGTGGAATCTGTTCTCCACTGCCTTGTCTGGCCTCAGTGGGAGAGGATGCTCTTAGCTCTGAGGAGACTTGTGAGGGGACACTCAGGTGGGCACCCACCATCTCACAGGAGAAGGGGAGAGGGAATGGGAGAAGAGATTCTGAGAGGGGTGAATGAGGGGGTAGCAATTGGGATATAAAACGAATACTTAAATAAATTAATGGAGAAAAAAAAAGAAATAGGCCTTCCAGAATATTCTTTGGAAATCTGCGAGCAGCTCTGAGAGATGGTTACTGTGATAAAGGAATCATTTTGATTCCCTTGGTGTCACCTTCCAGCCTCTGTCACCAAATGGAATGAGCAAGATGGGGTTTCTTACTGATCCAACACTCCCACCTGGGTCATACATACTCAGTGGTGGATGCCATTTGAGGCCTTCTCCACCTGTGTTGACCTGCATGACGCTCAGCACCTTACAGGCTGATGGACACAAGATACCACGTTGCCTACTTAACATGAAAGTCTTGTATCACTTGGAAAGGGGAAGACAATGCATTACTGCTCCATCTGGACTTGGTAAGGACACATCGCTCTATGTGAGTAGCGGGCTCACAAGGCTGAAAAGAAGGCAGGTATACAAGGTCTTTGCCAAAAGTCAAAGCTGTAATCCTTATCTAAATAAGCCTCAAGCTACTGCCCTTTAAAGACAACCATAAGCAATGCAGAGCCTTTCCTGTTTACAACACATTGACGTTTGTCTGTTGTTTACTCTTTGAAATTTTCTTCTGTCCACACAATGTAGTTTAGTTATGCCTGCCCCTTCTCCTCCATTCAACCTCTGCCTCACCCCAAGTGCACATCTTATTATATCTTCCTCCCATTTCATGTGATGGAAAACTATAGACCACAGAGTCTCATTAGTGATTTCCATGGGTTTGGACTCATCCACTGGGGCATGGGCAGCCTACCAGCAGTCACTTCACCAAAGAAAAGTGACTGTCTCTTCCCCAGTAGCCACCAGTCATAAATAGCCCTTGGGTAGGGGCGGGAAATCTGAAGCCCTTGCCAAATTCATGCTGGGCTGTGCAGTTAGCCGCTATGAATTCATGTGTGTAGCAGTAATATCCCATCTAGAGAGCAGCATTCCATGGTGCTCTGCTTACCTGCTGGCTCTTAATTCTTTTCTGTCATTTCTTCTGAAAAGTTCTCTGAGCCTTGGGGGATGGAAAAGATAAATATTGATACTGAGTTCTCCCAGTTATTTATTCTCGAAACTGTCAACACTTTTGTATCTTTGAGTAACTATCCACCATAGCAGTCAGAAGCCTCTCTTACTAAAATTGAAAGCAGCAAAAAAAAAAAAAAAAAAAAAAAAAAAAAAAAAAAAAAAAAGGAATAAAACATAAATATTTAGAAGGGCGTTTGACAACATGATCATTTAGCAAAACGACATCACTCTCCTTCCTGCTGGGGCTGATGACGTCCTTAGCCACGTGTTTTGATTTTGTTTCCAGTACAAACCATGGATTCCTTCCAGTGTAGAAGGCCTCAGGTCCATGCAAGAGAACAGGTGGTTACGCCAGAGACAGTTTTGCCATTATTGTACATCTTGCTGGTGCATCAGCATTGCAGCATGCTGGGTCCAGGGTTAGGAAAGAACATTAATGTCTTTTCTCCCTGATAACTCACAAGGAGACAACTTGGGTCTGACACTGAGATTTCCATATAATAGTCCTTGTCTTCTTGGAGCTACATGGTTTGCCTATGTAGGGTACATCTGTTGAAACTCCTTAAAAGGTCTGTATTTTAAATTAGCTTACAAAGTAGTGGTATTTCACAGAATGTCATACAACCTTATCCACTACCCACTGTTGTCTAATTTTTCATTCATTTTTTCTACTGTCCCATCTTCTTATAATTGATACTTGGATTGATGGTGTAGTTTGTTTTTTGTCATTAATAGAGTATTGCTTACTTGAGCCACTCATCTGTGGCCTACTGAGACACATTAAACTGTAGTGAACATCTGTACAGTGTACATCTGTAGTTCTACTACTTGGGAGGATAGCACATTTGAACCAAGCCAGTGTTATACAGGGAGATCATGTCTCAAAAAATTAGGAAATAAGTGCATTAAATAAGCTGTGGAAAGCAGAGAGGAAGGAAGCAAGTCCTGCCCCCTGGACTTCTAAACCCGTAGTCCTCTGTGGAACTTTTTCAGGGCTGATCATAATATCCTGATTTTAAAGATTAAATCATATCTACATCAAGGAGTATCCTGGTAGCGTTTCATGGTCCCAAATGAATTACTATGCAAATTAAGACTAGGAATGAAGTCCTTTGATTCTATGCCCAATTCATGCCGAGAGCACGGATCACAGTGGACTCCTAAGAATGTATTTGAAGTTTTCAGACCTGGAGGCATTTTACTAAATTTCCTCAGCTTTAGGACATATACATGACTTCTGTCCCTCTGAAATTTGCCCATAAAGCATAACTAGATGATCTGGAGCTGACTCTCTTTTATTGTCATTAGATGAAGATGACAAGGGATAAATTATTTAAATCATCCCAAACCCCAGTAGAAAAATCATAGTGATGTTCCAGCTAACGGATTTCCTCTGTTTGGCAGGAAGGTTAAATACAATAATAATTCTTTATTGAGCATTCTTTACATTAGACATTACACTGAGTGCTTTTCATGCATTATCTCATTTAATCTATGCAAAAAATTTATGGGTTTGTTAGATAATTCTTTTTTCTGTAAGTCTCAACAGCAGAAGAGAGGTGGGAGGCATGCCCTTCGAAACAGTTTTGCTAAGAAGTTTGTGAGAGATTACATACTCAGACCACTTGGACATTTTAAAGCACTACCATTCTGTGTGATAGTCATTATTTTATGCCAAGAGTATATATAGATATATTGAATCTAAATGATTTGAGTTTGTAAAGTTGTAAACTAGTATGAACCAAATTTGCACTTTCTCCTATCCAAATACTCAGGAGGCGGGGGGTTCACATTCATGTTAAACTTTTGGCATTGCATTCTTTTTGCATTCCATTTATTTTGCTTTTATTATAGATTCAAAGTTAAAAAAATCATCTCACTCAGGATACAAACAGGTCCCTCCAAATCAGTTTTATGTCATTTGTAACTGAAATTGCCATTTGAGACACTATCACTTGCTCTACAGTCTTCAGTACCAGTCCTTCCAGGTTTGAATAACACATCTCAACAGTTTGAAGTTTATTTTCCATAAAGAAAAATAGATTAAAATTTCAAAATATACCCTTATTTTATACTTGAAAATAATTTTCATTGAATGTGGCTTGCTTCATTGGCAGACTGCTACATATTAAAGAACTGTAAAGAAGAGGAGAATGCTATGGCTCTGAAGAAGGGTGATGTAGAATCGATCGTTCTAAGTGTATGTCATTAAATCTTTATTCAAAAATTGAAGTAATGGTTTTATAGTTCTCAGTGATTGTTTAGAGTATTTATTATGAGTAACAGCAGTCTCCTATGACATGTCTTATGTGATGCTTAAAAAGACACAGTAATGGTCTTATAATAATTTTTTTATTAAAACAAATGGTTCTTGAAGAAAAATGCTATTTATGGCTCTAGTTTTTTTTTTTTTTTAATACAACTAAAAATCCTGGTCTGGCAAGATGGCCGAGTGCCCAGACTGCTGGCCGTCAAGCCTGAGGACCTGAGATCTGTCCCTGTAACTGACACTGATCTGTCCATGTACAGAGCCATATTGGGGCAGTCATGCACATGGTTTGAGTTTGACATTGGTCAAGGACAATCCCTGGCTTCTGGCAGGAATCTGCCTATAGGACATAATAGGGAAGTAGGTTAAAGCAGGAATTTTTATCCTTGGGTGGGGTGCTAAGAGTGTACTTGACTATGGTCAAGGTTAACTTCTCCCAGGTAGCCAGGATCCTGCTCCACCTAGGGTGGAGAAGTTCAGTAAAGGTTAAGTTCATTGTTCCTCCAGGTCTAGGAATTCTTGAATTAAGCAGGTGACCCACCCAGCTGCAGGAGCAGTCAAGACAAGGTCCTCCAAGAGAAGCTAGACAACTTCCACCGGAACTCAGCCTGGAGTCTGGGGGGAAGGGTTTGCCCAAACTGTTAAAAGGTCTGGCGCCATTAAAGTTTCTGGCTTTGATCAGTGAATATTGTCTTGGCCCTTCTTCTTTTCGCCCCTTCCCTATCCATCCCTCAGCTTCTGTTCCAGCAACCCAGTTCCTAATAGCTGCAGGCGGCTATGGAATCCAACATGTCCACATGACAGAAGGAGAGAACTAACCTGTACATTGTCTGATTTCCATGCTCTCTGTAGCACAATGTGTCCCCCAATCCTCTGCCTATGCTCAAGAACATAAACCGAATGAATGAATGAATTAATAATGTTTCAAATAATAAAAAAAATCATTGAGAGGAAACTTTACCAGTGGTGACATTTCAAGTATGTGGGATAGATATTGTTAAGGCAACATGTTGCTTAACTAGGTCTATGGGATTTCATGGTCTATCACCAGATTAGGAGATACTGCTTTGGGAAATATGTAAATTAGAACCTTCCTATTCCCTTAAGATATTTCCCTAAGATATATTCCCTAAGGTACCATTTCTTCTGAATGTTGGGTGTCACTGTCTTTCTTGTAATTTCCTCTTGTATCCGGTGGATTCATAAAAACCATCCTTAACACAGCAAAATGCAGCTTCCTATTTTCTTGTTTTGCCATCTAAAAACACTTCTAGTTTTCTGTTCTCTGTACCTAACCTAGAGACAGGCCACTCTTTTCAGTGGGCCATTTCATGCATGATTCCTAGAACCTCAAGTTTAAGATTTCAGGAAGAAATTGGTCTCTGAATATCATAAAGTCTACTAAATTGGAAAGCTTGCCAGAGAATCAGCATAGAATAAGTAGAATTCAAGTTTTAACTTTACAATAGCTGTATCACTGGCTGCTTGAGAGCTGGCCTTCTTATACAAGTAGTATCAAGTGCAAACACATATCTTATCTCAGAACTTTCTTTTCGAGTGAGGTGACGCCTGTCAGTCCATCAGCTCCTTAGACAGATAAAGCAGAAGATGATGAGGGCTGGCTTCAGTGCCTGCAGTATCTCTTTATCCATAGATATAGAAATTAATCTCACCACCTTTGAATGCCCTTTCAGTGTCCCTGTTACCCAGCTCTACGCCTGACCTCTAATGATTGGCCTGGGAGTAGCCCTTGCAAGGGTGTACCAGCCTTTACCCAGCAGAGTATGGGACTCTGCTGGTCCTAGTTTGTGCCAGTGTGCTGCCCTTGGGACACCCTGTCAGAGAGAAACTCTTTTCCCAGGTTTAAACTGGGTTAGTGATACTTTCATGAAGAGGCATGGATATCAAGAAATTCTTGAAATACTGATTTATATTAACACTCTTTGCTGTTTAGCCTCTAGGGAATTATCACCTTTTCCTTGGGATAGACAAAGGATCAGATGTATGGGAAAGACAGAAGACCTAGTCAAGCCAAGAAGGGGAAAAGGAAAGGAACCTCATTATTCTTTTGGGGTGGGTGGTCCTAAGGCTGAGAGTCTACAAAGTGGACTCTGGGTTGGCTCCTGGGTTTTCCCCGTTTTCCTACTGGTTTACTCTTTAGATAGCCACCCTATTATCCTCTTCCTGATTCTCTGTGCAATGTCTTCTGGGAATAAGAAGTCAGCATCTCAGGGAGATTGCTTTCATATCCTACCTATGCACCATTCAACAAAGCCATATGAGGCTGGGTAGTGGCAGTGATTAGTCAGATTTAGAGAGGGATTCAGAAGAGTTGCCCTTGCAATCCAGATTGTCTCTGAATCCAACAGGCACTTAGCATATTGGTGCCTTCCTCTCTTAGCCTTACTTACCACTTACATCTTAATGTCAAAATTTCTGTTTCTGCTCCTAATTATCAATATCTCTCCATTTACAATAGGATTCAGAATGGCTGCTCATTATCAGTACCACATAGCCCACATAGCCAGAGGAAAATACTAAATGTAAACCTCTAATGATGTTCCCTGTACAATGTCCCCCCCCCCTTTTTTGAAGATCACAGCTTACATTCCAAGGCAGATGACACACTGTATAGTCAGACCCTACTCGGAATTTCCCACCAGCAGCACTCTACTTGGGCTGGAGACACAAATTCCCAGCTGCCCATTGCCTTTATAGTCCTGCATAAGAAATAGTTGATGAGAGGAACTGGTAAGAAATTTGAAATCCGAGAACAAAGGGGAATAATCTATTCCCTGGAGGCCAGGGGACTTGGACACACACAGTAGCTTCTTCGTAGACATTTCTGACAACTCTTTCTTTGTAGCTAAAGAGGGATTTGCAACCTTCCTGCAGCTTCATTGTGGCACTTACCCTTGGGGGCTCAGGACCTAAGTGATGAGAAACTATCTCCTCACATGTCACACTTACATCCTTCTAGATTTTTTTCCTCCCTAGCCTGTCTTCTTTCCCCTAAGCTCTGCTTTCTATATAAAACCACATCTGAGTATTTTGCCTGATAACTATCTAAGTCATTATATTGAAATGCACTGTTCCATATGATGATAGGTATTTGCTTTGAACTTTGTGGAGTACCCCCATGTATTCTTATAGATGGATTAGCTGTAACATGGCCATCCAGGGGGGACAGTGCAGCTCACTGTTTCAGAGTAGTCTTCCTGGAACTCTGAATGGCTATTCCTACATTACTTAGGTTATGCTTCTCTTTAGTAGTGTGTTTTTCACAGGACTATATACCTAGGAGAAAAGGACTGAGTCTGTTTTGTTTCCAGCCTAGTTTAGTGCCTGGCATACAGTAGTCTCTCAATAAACATTTGTTGAGTGAGTGACTGAATGACCAGCTGTGTTACTATGACTCTACTGTGTCTGCCTAACTGAGCACAGGGGTAGTCAGATTGATGCAGAGTGGACTGTCCTTTATCCAGGGCCCCTCTTTCTCAAAGATATGCCTTCCCTTTAGTTCATGACAGTCTATCAGATTTGGACGGTAACTTCAGAATCCCTTTCTCCATAAAACATAGTCAAGTCATTAAGAATGCTGAGTGCATGATGATACGATGTTTTTCTTTTAATTCCATGTACTTGAAAAGCCCAAGGGCACACGTTTAGCAATCACACTAATAAGGAACAATTTGAAGTTCCTAGCCAGTAAAGACTAAAGCAGCAGCCATATCGCAGATAGAGGCTTCATCCCATTTTCATGGACACCATCTTGTCCTCTGCTCTGGGATTTACGCTAACTAGTGACTCAAGTATGTGCTCTCTCTTCACTCTACATGCTGTCTGTGTATCTCACTAGTTCATGACTCTCCTTATGACTCTGTCCTTTCACAGCTCACGCCCTTCTCCACTGTCTGTAACAGCAACCTTAATGACTAATGTTCCTTAAAGAGTGTTTCCAAGACATTGAAACATGTCAGTCTAGCCAGGCATTTAAGGGCATCCATCACCTGTCCTAGTACTCTCACCTCTCACATCCCCTTGGCCTGGGCAGCAAGGCTCTGGATGAGCTCTGAGTTGGAGCAGGGGCAGGCAAATAGTTCCCAGGGCAGCAGGCTGATTAAAAGAACGGAACCCAGGGTAAAGCAGGCACTGAGACCAGAGAACTCCATGTGCTCATCTTCATAGGGCCCCAAGGACTAAGACAACCTTGAGTAGCCCTGACACTGGTTTTCCCTTTTATTAGAGCCTTCTCCCTCCCCTCCCCGCATTTCTAGTTCTATAATATTAGTAATATTTTTCTCTCTCAATAGTTATTGAAATATACTGTATATGAAAACACTGTTACATATACATTTAAAACCGAATCCTCTCTCTTTTCTGCTCCCTGGAAGGAAATGTCTTTAAGGCTAGTCCACCACAGCTAATCACTTGATGCTTTATTTATTGTGAATTCTTCTGTAATTTCCATTTGTAAAGTATTCCTCTCCTGACTACTGAGCTCCCATTTCATGTCTGAGGGGAGCACCTCCCTGCAGTCCCAGCTCTGCAAACCCAACAAGTGTGTCCTTCTCTGTGGACCACTGTGAAGCCCATTAGCAACCATGCCATCACAATTCCATGTCATGATTTTCTTGCCGATTTAGAAGCTCAGTTGCTTTATGAAAAGGCACATTAATTGTTAGAAGTTGGCATGCTATCCTCATCTTGCCTAGCTGGGTGCATGGTCATTGAAGTAGCAATCTTCAGCAACAGGAAACTTCATATTTTTCAAGTGAGTTTTAGCCGTTGGGGAAAACAAATGGCATGGCAAAGGACATTAGGTTCATTTTTATGTTCATCTGTAGTCAGGCCAGCTGTGAATCTCAACACATGCTTGGCAGTTAGCGTGAAGCAGAGGTTCTTGGGCAGCTTAGGTTGCATCATGTCAAGCCCTTTATTTTCTGAGGGTCAAGTCTGTCGTTTCTGGAAAGCAGCCTCCTTGTGGCTCTGCAGCCAGTCTGTCCAGCTTGTGGGATTGCCACAGGGAAGTCAACAGTTCTGATTTCAAAGAAAAATAGCTGGGAGTGTTTACAGACACTAAATATACCAAGGGTTTAAATGGACACAGACTGCACTGTGACGGCAGAGAATTCTTAAAGACCAGAGGCTTTCGTTAGAGGGAATAAGGAAAAATGGCCAGAGAACCTGTGAGATCATTGTTAAGTAATTGTGTTCTCCTAAGAAGGATTCAAATCCATTGACCAGAAACCACTAAAGATGACCAGCTGCCTCACTGTTGCTAAATTTACATGTCAGTGACAACCCAAGTGAAAGACAGATTTTGAGACAGCTTTCCTTGCAGCAGGAAACAGTAAGCTTAACTCAAGAATAAGGAAAATTCCAGCAGAAATTAAAACAAAGCAAAACAACAAAAAAAGAAATCAGAGGATACCACACAGAACTCTATATCCTGAGCCACACCAATAGAAACAACCCAGATAAATGTCAGGAGCACAAGAAAATAAGTGTAACTTATGAGAGGTTAATGCTTTTATGCTCTGATCATGCGGCAAACTTGCTTGTGGTTAGAGAAAGAAGACTGGGACGGGGAAAGGGAGGTGAGATGGGGCACAAGGCTTTTCTAATTCATATTGAGCCAATTACTCAGCATGACCCTAAGCAACGCTCATGTGGGTTGGCCTCACTCAGCCAAATAAATGTATATAAAATATCATTTTGCACTTGAGTGATAAAAAGGGAGGGGTTACAAGGCCTGTGAAATGCACTGGAGCCCCATTATCACCTCCAGAAATTATAGGGAAATGGTACTGAGAAGAGACATTCAGACCTGCAAGGGGGAGACGCTCTCTTGGTTTATGCTGGGTTGGTTGTTGCAGAACAGAATGTTTACTGGGTTTGTATTCCTGGCAAAGGTTGTAGAGGATTAACTAGCCTGCTGATTGGAGAGCAAACAGATTAATCCTGCTGGAGCCCCTGCCATAAAGCGATCTGTGCTCAGCACGGCAGTAAACCCAGACCCCTGCCCGCTCTATTTTTAGAGCAACCCACCCTAGACATTGTTGCCTTCCTTGATGGGCTACTTTAAGGAGAATTCTTTCCCCATATGACCCAGATGGTCAAGAGACTGTATACTTTGCCCAAGTAGAAATGTCAACAGCATACGCATTTTAGGACCATAAAGACAATGTGCCTGCAATTCAATTATCCCTAGCTTTGGAAAAGAGCTTTCAGCCTAGTTGGTTTGTCCAGTGAATCTCCCCAACAAACTCCAGAGATAAGGCCAGTGCCGGTTGCCTTCTCATGTGCTCTCAGCATCATGTGAGTACTTGAACTGCAGCCTTTTCCTTCCTTGACCTTCCTTCATCCCAGGCTGTTAAACTCTGATCAATCTCCCTCACCCTGTAGAGCCTAATCATCTAATCTTTGTTTATGAGCCCTTGCTAGGTGTTCCTTGTAGTTCAGGAAATGGCAGTCTCCTCCTTACTTCCCAGTCTCCCCCACTGTAACTATAGTGGAAAGAAGCTTCACTGTGCTTGCACCAGGCAAAGCACAGCTTCTTCCTTCTTGATTCTCTGAGTTTGGCTTCGGGTACACACTTGCTCCAGTCTGTGTCAAGGATGGACTAACAGTAATAATAATAATAATAATAATAATAATAATAATGAGCAGCTCCTCATATTTCTATTTCTCCTCTGCAGATCCTCTTCTCAATGAGGACTGCCCTTATAGTCTAGAACCCAGGAGGAGCCCAAAAAGTACTCCACAGCCTTGAGCAGAACTGTTACTGCTACCCTACTTTGCCTGAGGAACAGGCAAGGTGCCACTTTTTGTCATTAACCTGGTGAGCAACCTCAGAATGTAGCTAAGAGGTCTTCTTTCAGGAACAGGGTAGTGTGGTCTTTCTTCCCTTCGGCACCTATTACTGGTTCAGTGCTCCCAGCCTTGTCAGATCTAGATGCCAGTGTTTTCTGAATCATCTCTCCACCCACCCTCACATCCCATCGTAACTAGTACGGAGATCATTTTCTTTCTCTCCAAGGCTTAGAACTGGCTTTGCCAGTCTCTTTCCTACCTGATTTTTCTGCTCCAGCTCTGTGTCCTTTTAGAGTCCTTCACAGAGTCCTTCTGAAACTGCGTACCAAGTGTCCATCACTAGGTCTCTCTAGCATCTTCATGAACTTCCCCACTCTATACTCGGGGCAAGCACATTGCTTCATTCACTCCCCTGACAATGGCTTACAGCATGGATCCCAACATTGGAGAAGGACATCATCGCTTCTTCTATATAAACTTAGTAACTTCTCACTCCTATGTTCACCTCATCCTAACACAATTGTAAGTCTATTTTTCCCTTTACTGAATATAGATATTTTCTCACAAGATATACCTGGATGAAGATGTCCTTCTCTTTATGGCTACGAATTTCTTCCTACTTCCTCTTCTACCAAGGCCCACCCCTTTCTGTCTCTCATTAGAAAATGAACAGGATTCTATAGACAATCAAGATAAAATAAGATGAGATAAGATGAGAGGAGACCAAACCTATCACATTAAAGTTGGGCAAAACAAACACATTAGGAAAGGAGCTGTAGAGAGGGACAAGAAATGTGTGTGTGTTGCATATATATACACACACACACACACACACACACACACACACACACATACATATGTACTAAGGACATAGAAAGTAAAATGAGAGAAGAAAACAATATATAAATGAAGTCAAATTAAAATAATAAGATAAAATTAACAGCAACAACAAGAGGAAAAGCTGCATCACAACACTGAGCCGGAAGGTTCTGGTTTTCTTAGTGTCCTCTATCCTTTCCGTCTCTTTCTCTGCAGCCTGTTCCAAACTGTTCCCTGAGCCCTGAGAGGAAGACTTGATGGTGACATCCCTTCTGGGGCTGTTTCAGGCTATCCCTCTTCCTTCTGCTTCCTCCAGCAATGCCCTTGAGTTCCTTCTCTGTTGACCATCTACTGCTGGGCACGCAGCTTTCCCTTAGTGTAACCCGTCCCGCGGGTCAGTTATTCCAGGGTTCCGAAGGGGTGCTACCTGCGGGTCAAAAGGGGGGGAGAGAGACGGAGGCCAAGCACGAAGAAGGACAGAGTCACTCTGAGTTGTGTCAAAGCCTCGTTTATTGTTCTGGGGTACCCAGGTTTTAAGGTTTCCAGGAGGGGAGTACCCCAAGGTAAGGACAAAGAGGGACAGAGATATTCCTGGCATTTACGACAGGAGATGAGAAGGTCATCTGATGAAGATACCCGGAGTCGGCGATGTTGACGCAGGCAGGATCATTCTACAGTTATCTAGAGACAATGGCTAAACCAATACCCATGGGAGAGGCTCTTGTTTGCTTTTCTCAGGGCCTTAGCCCTGTCAGCCAAAGTGAGGGTCTCTAATGGCTTCCCACATCTCCTCCTTTTCTTTCTTAAGTTGAGGGGTGGCTATGGAAAGAGGGTCGGTGGAGAGCCTGTTTTAGGCTATGTGGTTTTGCCCCCACGTCCAGCACCGCAGTAACTAGGCCTTTTTAGATCCTAGTAGGGCAGGGCCTCTGTCTTAGGCTATGTAAGTTGCATCCACTCCTGGCATCACATCCCACTCCAATGGCTTAATCAGGCCCTTGGTGGGTGTGACGGGCATCCAGGTAGCGGACTCACAATAATCCCGTCATGGAGTCACCCTGCAGCCAAGAGGCGGTGTGCATCTGGCTCGTGGCACCACAATATTTCCCGTCATTGGCTACTCCACAGCTTATGGCCCTCAGCCACTATTAGGAGCTGGAGGTCACCCTCTCTGGCATTGACGTTTCTACTGCTTAGGAACCAAGAAAGCTCTGTGCCTGCAGCAAGGGTAGAGAACTGAAGGCCGATGGTTGCTACCTCCACGTCTGTCAAGGCAGAATCAATCTGTGATTTAACAAAACTGGTTAATCTGTTAAAGGCCCAGGGGCCAAATGACAAAAGAAACAAAAGACCCAGGAGGGGCCCCAAAAGGCTGGAGAGCAAGGTGGAGAGCCAGGGTGAAATCTCAGCATCAGCATACTCTGGCAGCTAGCATGTTCCTTCAGCATCCTGTAGAAAGAACACAAACATACCTCTTCTCTACACTTAGAGTTCCCTGGCATTAAAATTTTTAAATTTTTGTGGTATATAGAGATGTGATTCTCCCCTCTTTTATTATAAAAATATTGTAAAGTTCTATGGGCTTGTTCTATAATATCTTGTCTTTGCGAATTATGAGGAATCTCAGTAATATGACTAATATCAAATTGTTAATAAGACATCTTAAATGACTGGTTATAATAATCAGTTATAATATTTGTCTTAATCTGATTTGGAACATTTAGTATTAAAAAATAACATATGTAATGACTAATTTTATATTTTGTTTCTTATGTTAAAATAGTTATAACTAGAAAGCTTGAAAAGCTGTCAATAGTCATATGTATATTTTTGATTAATTTTTTGAATTGTATTTGTACAAACAATTGTAAAAGTTAAGAATTAGTATCATTAAAAGGAAACAACTTTAAGCAATTGCAAGCCATGAGCTATATAAATATAAAAATCAAAAGTTTGATTTTCAACATTTTAAAAGAACAGCTACAGCACCCAATTCAATTATCTGTGCTGAAGCAAGGGGACACTCAAAAGAATAAACATGTGATCTAATTATATGAGCTTTACTCCCATAGTAGATGCATTTTTATAGGATGCATGTATAAATCTATAACAATATAAAAACATGTATAGAGGCAAATTTTTAACAATTTATCTTTTGATAACAATTATTAATTTTGCCAAAAAGGTTTGTCATGTAATAGATTAACAACAATAATCAATTTGATTGTTGTTTAAAATAAGGAACAAACATTTTATCATGCTCTTAAAACATTCTTTTTAAAAATATTTTTATGATTTTATTTTGTAACATTTTATTATTATATCAAATCTTTATTGGAGGATGTCAAAACCTTATTTGGAGAGATTTTATATTAATGTTCTCTTTGTTAAGGAATGGAAGTGAACATATATCATAAACTGTTGGCAAATACTTATGGTAGCTTTCTCCAAGTTTTGTCTCTCAGTATTTGTTTTGCATCTATCTTGAGAACATCAGAAGCTTAAATGACAAACTTAAAGCAGTGTCTTAGGCAAAATATTTATCTTAACATCTTTTGAAAATCATTTTCTTAAAAAATTTAAAAGCCCATTGTTAAGAGCAAGCCATTTCTTGAGGAATAACTTTCTAACGAAATTATTTTATTGGTTTTTTAAAGTTAGCTTATGCTCCTTTAAAGTTAGAAGTGAATGTTTTTATAATTATCAGAATGTAAAGCAAAAAACTATCCTCTATACCTATAATAATTTTCTATGGAGTAGACAGGCCAAATTTTAATGCCTTTATAATTTCTACATAGCCTTATTATCTTTTACAGATCTAAGTGTGAACTTTATTTTGAACCATATCTGTATGAATCAGTTAAAAATGTTCTTTTGGCCAGAAACTCTCTAAGTGAGGCCTGCAAGACAAAACTGCATCTCTCAAGCCTCTGCAGCTTTGAGCAGCTTTGAGGAAGCTCTGAGCTTTGTATTAACTCAAATGTAAAACTCCTGATTTGAGTTTGTTATCGCTAAGGCCAGACCTACACCCACCAGGTCCTGTAAAGAGTAACCTGTAATCAGACCCTATTGTATAGAGGTCAAATAACAAAAGGAACCTGTAATATCAAAGCATAACTACAATTTGTTGAAAGCAAAACCCAGTTTTAAACAATCTTTTCTCCTTAAAATTAATGGCAAATATATTTTTATATTGTAAAGTTTGTGCATCATCTTGTGTTTGAATGTATGACTTTGTAACTTATTGAAGAGACATTATTTTAAATCGTATTTCTTATAAATCCAATCTCCAGGCCAATATTCACACAAAATACCATGTCAATTTAAAAGCATCTTAGAGGCCTGTATTTCCTGGGTTGCGTCATGTCACGTGTAGCTAGTTAAGATGGCTCTGACACTAAATCACCAGTTTTAAACTAACCTTTTCTTAAAAACACTATACCTTTTAAATTATAACCAATTAATTTATAACTCTATAGCCAAGATATGTAAAACATTTATAACTTTAAGACTAATTAGAAATAAAAATGAAGCGATCATACAAATCTCATAAATTTAAACCAAATATATATTTTATTCTAGCTGTAACTTCAGAGGAATAAAGCACTTTGAACCCAATCATCATCATGGTAGAAATTTTTCTAGGAGAATTAACCATTTCCACTTGTCCGGCACCTGGCCCTTTAAGAAGCAGCTTTTTTTCCCAGCTGTCTTAGACTCTTACCTTAGAATGTGAGGCACCTCAAATTAGCCTCTTCTGTGTAAACCACAATTGGCAGGACTGCCAGCAAGATAAAGCCTTTTTACCTTTTTTTTTTTTTTTTTTTTTTTTTTTTTACATAAAACATAAAAACAACCAATCATTCAGCCAAACAAAACAACAGACAACATGAATTGACACACATATAGACAAGTTTTGGTGCACCAAAGACGTACAATAGACAACGAGGGAACTTCATGTCCCAAAAGATCCAAATATCTTAACCTGAACTAAGGAGATCTCCAGTAGGTTTCAGAGAGAAAACAGGACGTCTCCCGTTTTCTTCTCCTTTCCAGGAGAGTTTTGAAATAGCTTCTAACCATTATTTTCTTTTTTTTTTTTTTTTTTTTTTGATACCGTGTCCTACACATGGAAAAACTGCTTTTCTGCAACCTGCTTTTTCTCTTGTTTAAGATTTAACAAGGGGGAAGGAGGATGCCTAGTCGAACACACACACCTGTGGAGAGGGGAGGAGAGCCCAGGTCTTACATGCTGCCCATGAGCAGTTTTTCTCCGGCCACCTCAGCAGCAGTCTCTGACTTCTACCTGCATGGGTCTCCCCTGTCCATTTTTGCCTAGTCCCTGTCCAGGGAGATAGCCCTGGGAGAGCATTTGTTGAGCAATAACCTCATTGGGACCACACATAAGGACTTTCATTTGAGAGGGAATGTCTCTTCCCCAGAGGTTAACAGGCAGACCAGAAACCACGGAGGGCTGAGTAGAGCCAGTATTTCCCTCTGTCCTCCCAAGTCAGCAACTTTGAGCTCTGGAGAGTATTTTTTTGATTGTCCAATCCCCTGCAGATGGGTCAGAGAGGCTTGCAAAAGCCAAGCAGGGGGCCAAGCACATTGCGAGATCACAGTAGAATCGGCACCTGAGTCTAAGATGCCCTCAAAGCTTTTACCATTTATTTTAAGGCTGAGTATAGGACGATCTCTAGTGATTGCCTGGACCCAGTTAAAGTCTGAGGGATCTGGCTGAGAGGAGCCACGCTGCATGCCTATCAACGGGTATAGGGTGGCGGGCCACGTGGAGGGGCTTGTTTTGGCTCTGGCTTTTTCTAGGCATTTGACTTTGAAATAAATCTTGAAGTTAGAATGACCATTTGTCCCTCGTAGCTCCTTTAAGAGGACTGCTTGCTCTCTGCAGCTTTTCTCCTCCAAGTTGGCTTTCTCCCCAGGGGTTCTCTAAACTTAATGACATATCAGCAAGGGATGGGTCCCTCAGGAGCGGAGGATAAAGAGAAGTTACAGGAGCGGATTGCGGGGACTCAGACCTGTCTATAACGACCAAGGAAGGTTTTGGAGAGTTCTTTTTAGGGGAAAGTGAGGTCACAGAAGCTGCCCGCGACAAAGGGTGGAGGCAATATTCAGCAGGGTCCTCGTTCGCACTCTGAATGAGCCTCCAGTAACTAAAGAATGTATCAGACATTGGTTCACCTGTACCTGTTTTTAAAATCTTATTAATTTCTTTACCAACCTTATCTCAAGTTAGCGGGTGAATGTCAGGTCCACTTAAAATTAACCAAGGACATTTCTCATGACAAAACAAAAGAACTTAATTAAATCTTTTTTCTTAACTCTTACTCCTCTCTCCCTGAATTATTGCTTGATCTCTCCTATGAATCAAGCCTCTTTAGCCTCTTTTTTTTTTTCCCCAATGACAATCGGATGACAATGTTTGGCCACTCACCTGCCCCTCCAGCGACGCACGAGCGATGCGGTCTGTGGGGTCCTTGATTCCTTTTCCCGGGATTTCTCCTCCGTCGTCCGGTAGTTGACCGTACTTCGGGTCCCTGGTTCGGGCGCCACTGGAACCCGTCCCGCGGGTCAGTTATTCCAGGGTTCCGAAGGGGTGCTACCTGCGGGTCAAAAGGGGGGGAGAGAGACGGAGGCCAAGCACGAAGAAGGACAGAGTCACTCTGAGTTGTGTCAAAGCCTCGTTTATTGTTCTGGGGTACCCAGGTTTTAAGGTTTCCAGGAGGGGAGTACCCCAAGGTAAGGACAAAGAGGGGCAGAGATATTCCTGGCATTTACGACAGGAGATGAGAAGGTCATCTGATGAAGATACCCGGAGTCGGCGATGTTGACGCAGGCCGGATCATTCTACAGTTATCTAGAGACAATGGCTAAACCAATACCCATGGGAGAGGCTCTTGTTTGCTTTTCTCAGGGCCTTAGCCCTGTCAGCCAAAGTGAGGGTCTCTAATGGCTTCCCACACCTTAGGAGTAGATTGCTTCCTCAGTGAGACTTCCTTGGAGGAAACGAAATTTCTATTTGCACTTTTGAATTAGGGATGGGGTATGTGACCTTGTCTCTGTTTAGCTCTAGGGCCCATATGGTGCAAACCTGGGCAGACCCTGTGTGCATGCTGCCCCCGCCTCCGTGTGACCATGTGTATCAATCCCTGACTTAGAGGCCCTTGTTTTCTCAGTGTCTTCCATCCTTTCTGGCCTTTCTCTGATGCCTGTGTTCCCTGAGCCTGGAGGGGAAGACTTGATGGAGCCATCCCTTCTGGGGCTGTTTTAAGCTATCTCTCTTTTCTTTCTGCTTAATGTCTGGCTGAGGGATTCTGCAGATATGTTTTCATCACCTGCAGAAAAAAAGTTCTCTGATGGTGCTGAGAAAAAACACTTATCTGTGAATATATCAGAGAGTCATTAGGAGCCATTTTTTCCTACCCCCCCTTTTAGAATACTAGTATTTAAATTTCCCCTAGGGGTATGTAGGCCCGTCGACTAGTCTTAGGATCTTGGTCATTCAAGCAGTGACAGAAATGGGTTCTATCTTGTGGAATGGTCCTTATATCAAACCAGTTATTGGGTGGTCACTCTCACAAGCTTTGTACCATCATTGTTCTAGCCTTTCTTGCAGGCAGGACGCCACTGTAGATAAGAGAGTTAGTGACTGGGTTTCTCTTTATGATTCCTGTAGTAGCATGCAGAGCACTTTCCTGTACCAAAGATGCTAGAATATAGGGGTGAACACTCTATGTAGGCAAGAGCCCAGCTTTTCAATGTTGAACAAGTTGTGTAGCTGTTGTCATCAGCAATGATGTCAGTTTGTGGAGAACAACCTACACATAGCCTTGACAATAACCTGGGTTGTTTGGGGATTCCCAAGGAACCCCCTTGACTAATAACACAGTTTTAATTCTTTCCCAATCCTGGAAGCTTCATTTGGGATCAAGATCTGGCCAGTTGGGACTCTGTCCTCCCTGTTAGTTGGCAATTTCATTCAGACCACCTTCATATATATATGGAAGCTTCTACTGTATTAGGTTTCCATACCACCTTCCAAATGTTCTTTAATTTTAGCTGTGTCTCCCTATATTTTCCCCTTCCTCTTCTCCTTTTCTTCCTCATTTGATCCTCTCAGTTTAGCCCCCCTTTCCATCTGTAACTATCTATCTTAGTGTTGAATGTAATTCTTTTTTTTAAAGAAGAAACTCACTATTAACTTTCCCAGGACCTCTGCCCATGCTCCTGCCCCTCCCGGCTTAGCTCCACAATTGGCTGTGGTCAGCCCCACTGCCAGTTTCCTTTCTGTTCCTCCTGGCTTAACTTTACCAAGTCTCCATCTTCTATCTCTACCCATCTTTGCTCCAAGGAATGAAAAACACTCAGACACTGTTATTACTTTAGATTTTGCCTACTAGCACAACTGTTGGACACAGAATCTCCTGCCCTGAACTTATCAACCAGCCTGTATCAGCCAGCCTCTGCAGATCTCCTTGGCTATCCTCTGGTGTTGGAGGCTGCTGGTTATAGTTTCCCAAAGATCTTTAATGACATCCATGTGTTTCTTGTTCTAAAGTCTGACTGAAAAGCCCCTTCCCTTTTCCAGCATTTTCTTTTTCCTCCTGGAACCCTGAAGTCCCACCTGTCCCTTCAACCCAGCAATTGGCTCCTGGTCTGCTTTATTGACCAAATCAAGAACCAAATAGGGAACCAGACTTTAGTATCAGCACTTCCCCTTACATCTTACTTAGGGTTTTACTGCTGTGAACAGACACCATTACCAAGGCAAGTGTTATAAAGGACAACATTTAATTGGGGATGGCTTACAGGTTCAGGGCTTCAGTCCATTATCATCAAGGTGAGAACATGGTAGCATCCAGGCAGACATGGTATAGGAAGAGCTGAGAAATAGTGCCACGCCCTGTAGCAAGCATATGCAAACCATCACACTATTCTATTTCTGTTTCCTAGAGAGTTCTATTTGCCCCCTTTCTTCCTCTACATCTAACTTTTGGGGGTTCTATGTATTATAGTGTGGTTATCATTGATTTAACAGATATTCATATTTAAGCAAATGCATACCACATTTGTCTGTTTGTCCTTTCTTTCTTTTTTCCTTCCCTCCCTTCTTCCTTCCTTCCTTCCTTCCTTCCTTCCTTCCTTCCTTCCTTCCTTCCTTCCTTCCTTCCTTCCTTCCTTCCTTTCTCTCTTTCCTTTCTTTCTGTCTTTCTTTCTGGTATATAAGCTTTAATAAAAAACAGATACTGTGAACAGAGAAATAGGTAACTTCAAAGGAGATGAGGATATACCCCCACTGAGGAATAGGGCCTTTTTATATCAATTAGAAGGAGTTACCTAGCTTGTAGCTTTGGCCATCTGGTTTACCTCATGCTGACTGTTTTCCCTCTAGTTCTCTCATTTAACTGTGAATTTTATGATTTCTTTTCTTTAATTGCTCAGTAATTATATCACATTGTTTTTATTCATTCTTGTGTTGATGGATATCTAGGTTGTTTCCAATTCCTGACTATTATGTATACAGTAATAATGAACATGGTTGAGCCAGTATTTCTGTGATAGGATAAAGTGACCTTTGGGCATATACCTGAGAGTAGTATAGCTAGATCTTGAGATCTTGAGGTAGAACAATCTCTACCTTCCTGAGGAACCACCACAACAATTTTCACAGTAACTGTACAAATTTGTAGTCGCATTAGCAATCTATGAGGATTCCCCTTACTGAACATCCTTGCCAGTATGAGATGTCACTTAGCCATTCTGACAGGTATAAGATGAAATCTCAAAATAGTTTGGATTTGCATTTTCCTAATGACCAAGAATGTTGAACATTTTAAAAAGATCCCTTCTATTTGAGCTTCCCCTTTTGAGATTTCTCAAAGAACCATTGGTTCTTTGCATTGTTTTTGTTTCTATTTTATTGTTTTAGCTCTTAGTTTGATTATTTCCTGCCACCTTCCTCTTTTGGGTATGAATTTTTTAGCTTTGTTGTAGAGTTTTTATGTGTGTTGTGAAGCAACTAATATGAGACATATCCATTTTATGTAAGCACTTAGTGCTATGAGCATGTTTCCTAGAACTGATTTCATTACGCTGTAAAAATTGGGGTATGTCACATATTCATTTTTGTTCAATTCTGGAAAGTCTTTAATTTCTTTCTTAATTTTTGTCTTGACCACTTTTTCACTCAACAGTGGCTTGTTCAATTCATGAGTTTACAAACTTTTTGTTGTTAATATTTCGTTTTAATCCTTAGTGGTCAGAAATATGCAGGGTATTATTTCAATTTGTTAGTATCTGTTGAGATTTACTTTGTTTCTGAGTATATGGTTAATTTTGGAGAAAGTTCCATGAGGTGCTGAGAAGAGGGTATAGTCTTTGGTATTTGGGTGAAATGTTCTGTAAATATTTCTTTGATTTATAATGTCAGTTAATATCAGCATTTATCTGTTTCGTTTTTGACTGGATGGGCTTGTCTGTGAGAGTGGGGTACTGAAGTCTTCTGCTATCTGTGTATGATTAAAGCTATTTAACCTGAATGCCCTTGTTTTAGTACATCAAGAATTGCAATGTTCTCTTAGTGGCCTTTTCCTTTGATGAGTAGAGAATGACTTTCTCTATCTTCTGGTTAGTTTGCTGAAATCTATTTTGTGAGATATTAAAATGACTATTCTAATATTTGTCTTAGGTTGATTTGAAATACCATTTTAGATCCTTTTATCCTGAGGTATTGCCTACTCTTGAGGTGTGTTTATTGATTTTGTTTTTGCATCCTTACTGGTAGTTTGTGTCATTTTATTTGGGGGAAATGAGACCATTGATATTTATATATATCTGTAGGCAGTTTTTGTTGTTTACAATTATTTTGCTCTTATGATGTGTGTGTGTGTGTGTGTGTGTGTGTGTGTGTGTGTGCTCTCTTCTTTTGCTGGGTTGAAATCATATTTTTCTTGTGTTATTTAGATTTCAGTTTTTCATTTAGTGACTTCTATTTTGTTGGATTTGTAGACAACTGATACTTAAATTTGGTTTTAATACAGAATGTATTACTTTCTCCATCTATTATTATTAAAAATTTAACTGGTGTGGTGGTTTGAATGTGCTTGGCCCAGGGAGTGGCACCATCAGGAGGTGTGGCCTTGTTGGAGGAAATATTTCACTGTGGGTGTGGACAATGAGACCCTCCTCCTGGCTGCCTGGATGACAGTCTTTTCCTGTTAACCTCTGAAATAAGATGTAGAACTCTCAACTCTCCTAGCACCATGCCTGCCTGGGCACTGCCATGCTTCCCACCATGATGATAATGGACTTAACCTTGGAAACTTGTATGTCCAGCCCCAATTAAATGTTGTCCTTTATAAAAGTTACCTTGGTCATGGTGTCTTTCCATGGTAATGGAAACCCTGATTTGAACAACTCAGTATAGTAGTCTAGGCTGACATCTGTGGTCTCTTAGAGTCTGTAGAACATCTGTCTATTCCCATATGGCTTATTTAGACACTTCATTAAGAAGTCAGGTATTATTCTTATAGTGTCGTCAATTTGTTTCGTTTTCCTCTTGCAGATTTTAATAATCTTTATTTGTTCTGTACATTTAGTGTTTTGATTATTATGTGACACAGGCACTTTCTCTTCTGGTCCTGATTATTTGGCTTTCTGTATGCTTTTTATACATTGATATGCATCTTCTTCTTTGGGTTAGGGGAAATTTCTTCTATTATTTAGTGGAAATATTTTCTGTGCCTTTGACCTGTATTTCCTCTCTTTCCTTTACCCCTATTATTCTTAGATTTGGTCTTTTCATAGGGTCCCAGATTTCCTTGATGTTTTGTGCATTTTTTAGATTAATATTTTCTTTGACCAAAGTATCTATTTCTTCCATCAGATTTCCAATGCCTGAGATTCTCTCTTCCATTTCTTGTATTCTTTTGGTGAAGTAGTTCCTATTCAAATTCCTAAGTTTTTCATTACTATTTTTCCACCCGTTTGGGTTTTTTTTTCTTGCTTATTTTTCCACTTTCATATCTCGAACAATTTTATTCATTTCCTTCAATTATTTCTTTGTGTTTCACACATTTCTTTAAGAGATTTATTCATTTTTCTCTTTAATGACTCTATCCTATTCATAAAGGCTCAATTAATGTGTTCTGTTTGTGCTTTGGTTATGTTGGAAGATTCAAGACCTGTGGTGGCAGAATTGTGCTCTAAGGAGACATACTGTCCCAGCAGGTATTGATTGTGTTTTCATGATGTTATTTAGGCATCGGGTTTGGGAAGACTATAATTCTAGGTGCTTATATATGCTTGTCTTTATTGGGTGGATGTTCTGTTGGCCATGTTGGTTGTTAGAAGGGTGTGGTGGATTGGTGTTGCCTAGTAGGAAGTTCTGGGATCCTAGTAAATATGACTATTAGAGGTTCCAGTAAAATGTGTTTCTAGGTATTGGAAGCTAAACTTATGTAAGTGGATGAGCTAGGTATGTGTGGGGTGCTGAGAGGTTCACTGGAGAGAGAAAAGCAGGGAGGTTCTCTAGGATGTGCTTAGTCTTCTGGGAATGGGTGCAGCGAGGTGAGGCTAAAGTAGGTCATCTGCTACAGAGTTTGGGGATGAGACTCTGGGATTGAACTTGGAGGAGATGAGAAGCGAAAATCTACAGTTATCCTAGCCTACCTGCTTCCGTGGATGGTGAGTAATTCTTTTCAACTTATCCTTTAATTCCCAGGTCCTTGTGGTTCGTTCTGAGGAATTGTCTGAGGACTTGTCTTCATTAGGAGTCTGTTATGAGCTTCATGGATACTTAACTCATTCTTTACTTTTGCTTTGCACATTTATCCAAGTTCTTTAAAGTGCAAATGCTGGCTACCTTCAAATAATTTCTAATTTGTAGATACAGATATGAATAAATAATAACCATTTCCAAATATGCATATATTTCTGTGCCCCGTGTGCTATTGTTTGTTTTCTGCCAATGAGAGCCAGAGAGGCAAACTGCCCTGAGGATTCTTGGCTAATGAGTGCTAGCACCCCATGCTTTATAAGTTTCCAGCCAGCAATCTCTCTGCTGCAGCATCCTGCGTATTCTGCAATATGTCTGTTTATTTTGGTTTGGCTCACTTTTCCAATACTTATTTTGTGTCTGGGAAATGGCCATGATTTATAACAGAAAACAGGGGCTATGCAAATAATATGAAAGTTTTGTTGTTATTTGTTTGTTTTTTCCAATAGAAAGGTGTCTTTGATACTTTGAAAATCACAGACATCAGTGTACCTGGGAGCATTGGATACTTACTTCTCAGTGGCAAATGAGACTCATGGCCTGAGTCATGACATGGCTTTGAGAAATAAGTTAGAGTGAGATACAGGGTGACTGTTATGGGGAACACTGTTAATTTTACTTCATGTAACACACACATACACATAGACATGTTTAAAACATGCATATTATATACATATTAAACACACACGTACACGTGTGTGTGCTTGTGTGTGTGCATGTGCGTGTGCGTGTGCGTGTGTGTGTGTGTGTGTGTGTGTGTGTGTGTATTTTCTTAGGCACATAGCTTAAATGATCCTGTGTAAAGATAATCCATTTATAGTGATCATTTATAAGCTTACAATTCCCATCCTAAATAGGAATCTGTACCTAAACATTATTTTCTTGGTTATATATAATTTTTTCCCTACAACTTCAAAAGCTCTTACTGCCTGAGATAAGGTCTTTTCCATTTGCTTTTTCTTTCAGAAATTTCAAGTCTCATATAAATAAATAGTTGAAGGAAGGCTGAATAAAGGGAAAAACAAATCACAGTAGTGATCTTGACAATTTTTACCCATCCTGTACCTTGGATCATATCACTGCCACTGACCACCAAAGTAAATGGTTGTAACATTCAGGAGTCTTCAATTCATGGCATGAGGATGAACAAAAATAGTGAGTAGATCGCACGTAACACTGCTGTGATTCTGAAGTGGCCTCTGACACGTGATACTCAAAGACAACCAGGTTCTCAACAGAACAAAAGTGAATTCTTCACCAATGTTTTCCAAAGCTTTGAACTCCACCTTTATAAATTACTTTCTTTGTAAATTTCTATAGGGGACTCATTTCTTTTAGCCCTTCTGGTTTCTTTTTTGAAGCTGATGTTGAAATTACTTAGTTTAGCGGCCATGGTCCTTCACATCATTAGTTCTAGTGTCCAGTATCTTCTAATAAAAGCATGTACTTCTCCATCCCTTAGCTGTTACTTGTTTTAGCCTATATGTATTAGCAAATGTGATAGGAGTAAGGCTGTGTGTGTGTGTGAGTATAAGTGTGTGTGTGTGTGTGTGCGCGTGTGTGTGTGTGTGTGTGTGTGTGTGTGTGTGAGTGTATGAGTATGTGAGCATGTGAGTGTATGTTCATGTTTACTCTTTTATAAGGATACCACTCATATCTGATTATTGGCTTAATCTGCTCATTGTGAGTTCCTAAATCTCTATTAGTGATGCTAGTTTTTATGAGGTCCATTCTGGTTACTAATAACCAAGAACCCACGAATTTTTGGGAGAACACAATTCTGTCTATAATTCTGGCACTTTTAACGGAGCTCTTGAGCAGCTTTGTATGCAGTCTGTTCATACAAACGCAATCTAAAACTCCATCCCACACTCTTCCAAAGAGAAGTCGCACACATCTACCTTTCTTCTCTTTTCCTCTTGTTTTCCTTCTCCAGCTCTTCTCTGCATCCCCCTTTCCTCTCTCTCTCCTTTCATTTCCTTCTTTACATTTCTTTCCACTTCTATTTCTTCTACTTCTTCATCACCATCAGATGATGTATTGTTTTTATTGTTGTGTTGTATTTCACTGTTTACATCATGTATTTGTCCCCCTCTGCTTTGGATATTTAACTTGTGAATAGGCAGATTTCTTCATTAAAAGAAAAGAAAGTTGGGGTTCATGCTTGTTGATTGACTTTTCTAAAGCTATCCTTTCATGGAATAGTGAGCTTTACAATTTCCTGTCCCCAATACAAAATTCTGTTTCAACAAATAATTCATTTTTCATAAATTATGGCTTTGTTCATAAAGGTTCCAGGGACTCAAAAATGGTATTCTATCACTTATGATCTTTTTATTCCTTGGGGGCAGTTCAGTAAAGCATCAGTAAGAGATTGCCCTAGGAATCGATCCATGCCTTTCAAAACTTTACCCAAAGGGTTAAAAAAATAGAAAGAGTTTTTAGAGCAAGGGAAGGAACCTTTTCCCAGTAAATCTGATGATATGCCTGTAATTAAGTCAAATAGGTTAAAGGCTTGTTATGCTAGCATTAACACGTAATTCATCCATTGAATTACAATGAGATTCATGTAAGGATTACACGTAAAATTCCGTGTAATGAGATGTATTCATCATCAAAAGCTTTTTGCCCTTTAAGAAAATGTTACAATAATTATCCCATGAACGTGCAAAGTCAATAGAGGTGAAAATGCATGTCTTTTTATACCATCATTGTGATTGTATTTATATTGGCAAGGCCTAACCCTGCTGACATTTAACTTTCCAGGAAAGAACGTGGGCTGCTCCCGCCCTCTGCTCATCTCGCCCTGTCCTCTTGGGCCATCAAGAGATGACCTTTGCCCTCATGCTCATCTCTTCCGCTGGAGACACAGACACCAGAATCTTGTTTTCCAACTTACAAAACAGATAAGTTAACATGTGATTACTTACTTGGCAAAAGGATTCACTGGAGACTTCCTTTAAGACTCTTCCCTTAAAAAAAAAAGTCTAGCTTTTCTTAAAGTGAAGACTCAGCAGTATTTAATTCAAAGATTATTATGAATCTAATATAAATTAATCCAAAATGACTATGAATGTGTGTATTTTAGATTTATCAGTAAAACACATTGGACCCCTTAGAGGATATGCATATAGAATTCAGTAATTCTACTTAAAGTAGAAGTGAGTTTGGGGAAAGATACAAGATAGGTAATTATTTAAAGAGCTAGGCTGGAGACAGACAATAATATGTTTTTTTTTCCTCATATGTGTATATAACATGCAGGAAAGTAAAAAGAAATCATGGGGTGGGACAAGAGAGGGAACTAGCAGGATGTAGGTGATATAGAGACAGAAATGAAAAAAATGGGAGAGGGAGATTTAATTGAGGAGGAGGAGGAAGAGGAGGAGGAGAAGAAGAAGGGAGAGGAAGAGAAGGAGGAGGAGGAGAAGGAGGAAGAGGAAGAGAAGGAGGAGGAGAATAAGGAGGAAGAGGAAGAGAAGGAGGAGGAGGAGGAGGAGGAGGAGGAGGAAGAGGAAGAGAAGGAGGAGGAGGAGGAGGAGGAGGAGGAGGAGAGGTCAATATACAAGTCCACAGAAGAGAAAGAGCACCAAACATGTTGGTAAAGCCTCAAGGAATCATGTTATTTCACATTTTCTTACAGTTATACACATTGAATATTAGTGTATAGTGTGTGTGTGTGTGTGTGTGTGTGTGTGTGCTTGTGTATTGGTTTGAGTAGGCATAGCCCAGGGAATGGCACTATTTGGAGGTGTTGCCTTATTGGAGTAGGTGTGCCACTGTGGGCTTGGGCTTTGAAAATCCTCATCCTAGCTGCCTGGAACCAAGCTTTCTCCTAGTGACCTTCAGATAAAGATGTAGAATTCTCAGCTCCTCCTGTGCCAGACCTGCCCAGTGATGCCATGCTGCCGCCATGATGATAACGGACTGAACCTCTGTACCTGTAATCCAACCCTCATTAAATGTTGACCTTATGAGTTGTCTTGATCACCGTGTCTGTTCACAGCAGTAAAACCACAAGACAGTGTGTATTACTTGAAATTACTTGAATTTATTCTACTTGAGCTAACAGTGTTCTCCACAAAAGGCATAGACTATTTAACAAAAACTCCAGAACCAGGTGTGGGAAACCTCTGTTTGAGTGGTTGATCAGGGTAGTGCAATTGACTCCCAAAATAGTTTCTCTTGGGTATCGCTCAGAGGCTGCAGGTGAGTTCCCGTTTCTGAAGGCAGCACATACTTCACACATAGGACTTGGAAGATTTGAGCCTGAGGCCTCCTTGCTATGGTCTAACTTTCACAGTACTAGAGAGTGCAATTAAGGTGTCAAGGTCGGGCTGCAATCAATAGTTCTATCCAGCTGTGATGCCCATTAACTATAACAATAACCAGCATGGTGAGCTATCCCTAAAAGGTCAATACCTGCATCCATATCTTGGTATAACCTACCATGAAGTCACACCTTGTACTAGAAACCCAGCCAACTCTTCAAGGCAAGAAGATAATGAATATTAGAAGAGAAGATACTACCTTTACTTTACTAACCAGCATAATTCCTAAATGCATTCTAAAAATATCCTTATACCCACAAATAAATGCAGTTTTCACCCCTCATCCAGGAAGCTTTTGTTTGTTTGCTTGCTTGCTTGCTTGCTTCAATAAATGGGAACCTTTACTGAAAGTCACAACAGGTCATTATGCAGAGATTACCAGTCAGTGTGGAGCTCTCCCTAGCAGTCACATCTACAACTCCTGAACCTAAGGCTCAGAGAAGATCAGAGAAGAGGAGAAGAAAGATTGCAAAAGATGAGGGCATCAGAAGTCTGTGGTGAGATTGTGCTTCTGAGAAATGACAGGAAAAGCTATATCCATGATACCTCAAAAATATGACTGTCTAAACAAGACCTGAACAATGATAATATCAATAGATGGGAGGGAGACCTCTCATGGAGTCCTACTGTAAACCAAAGAACTACAGGCAACTAATGACTGTTGGGAAATGGGGAAATGAGGGTCAACCTGAAACACCTAAGCCACACAGAAAGGGCTTTGCAGGTTGCACATATGTGTTTATGCAAATCAGTATCTGTATATGTAACAATAATTTTAAAATGAGGTTGTTAATTTGAGAAGAAATAAGGAGGAAAACATGGGGGCTAAAGGAAGGCATATCTGGGAGGGGTTAGAGGGAGAAAAAGGAAACAGGAAATGGTGTGTTTTAATTAAATATTTTAATAGATAAAAATGATCTGGGCTACATAAACAAACGATTGTGATCCAGGCATGAGAATAGGTTCTTGCTGTATGTCTGAAGTTATGCAAAAAAGATACCAAAGAAATGTCACATCTTTGAATAAGAATTTTTCTTCTTTTAAAAGGATCTGTAACTATATCCACTATGTTGAGTATGTTTTCTAAATTCTACTTTTGTGTTTTGTATAAGAGAAGATCAAAGAGGTAGGTATGGCTAAGTTAAATGAATATTTTAAAAGCCAAACTTAATAACTTTGTGATAGATGGCTGAATAAGATTATTTTCCTTTTTGAAAATTTATAGTTTAATAGCAAGTTAATTAGTTATATATTTATTTTTATTCTTTGAGTATTTCATATCATTATCATATTCTTCCTTAATGTTAGCAACCACATGAAGAGGATCAATTTGTCAAGATTCATCAATACCTCCCATGAATAAAGTGGCAGATGCAGCTAGATAACTTAGATTTTCTTTGAATGACTTTAGGCAAGATTTATCTATTTAAGTAAAAAAAAATTCTGGCAATTTTCTGTAAATATATAAAATATCTCACATCAGGAAAATAGCAATGAGAAAGATTTGGCTTTAAATGAAAAGCTATTGCAAACTTGCTTTGTTTAGAACATTTACTGTGATGTTTAAAATATAAAAAAATTAATATCATGTGATTAGGCATTTTTTGTCTGTGTTCCACGTGCTTTCAAGACCAGAAGAGGGAGTCCCTTGAACTTCCAGAAAACTCTGAATGAGCAGTCAGTGCTCTTAACCAGTAAGCCATCTCCAACCCTTTAAAGAATATCATTTAAAGGATTAGAATGTAAGTTTATGTTATGTGTATCATTGTTGTGGTTTGTCATGTGATGTTATTATTTTTTGTGTGGTTCAATGAAGGTTTGTTTGCTTCCGTTTCTTTTTTGTTGTTGTTGTTACTGAGATTAAAATGATCAGGACTAAATTTCCCAGTGTTATTCTGTGCTGCATAAGTTCTCTTGTGTAACAGAGATGTTTTAAAAATATTTTTATTTTGCATATGTACAAGTTGCTGGGTGAGCCTATAACTTGTCTATTCTGAACAATGTGGCAAAGATATATAAAACAACTTAGTTTTGAAAATAAAAAGTTTAGTTGAAACTTTACCACTTCTTCCATGACAATATAGTCAACATTTCCTCATCATACATTGACATTTCTTTGATTTATTCATCCAGAAAATAGTTATTTTTATAGCTATGGGTCAGACTTTTTTGGCCAATGAGGAATATAAAGATGAAAAATGAGTCACATAATCTCCACCTCATTTTTTACAATATAATAAGAGAAAAAATGTAATGTTATAATATCTCAAAATACAATTACTTTATGAAACAGGCTCATATAGATGGTGTGGCATTTTGAAAGAAATGAAAGTGCACATATACTTTCTTAGGATACAAGCAAATTTTTATGAAGAATCTGGAATGTGAACTTAAAAAGAGTAAGTTCCTCAAGGCGTTTACTGCAAGATTGTGTCTTCTTAGAAAATATGAAGTTATACACATGAAGTTTAATACAATGCCAATAGATATTCTACTGCAAAATAAGTGAAAGCTCATGAGGTCTTGGCTCTAGACAAAGAGCCACAAACAACTGAGGAAATTGAATAGTTGGTCACTGGGTGTTGGGGAAAAATCTTCCTCTGGGAAGAACATACCAGTTCGTAATCCAATCCAACATCAAAATAGTCTGCTGTTATATAGACTGAGCAGGTTGTATTTATTTATGTACTTAAGAACTCTCTGTCTTCCATTTCGTTCTTCAGAGTCTTGACGTTCTTGTTATACAGATCTTTCACATGTTTGGTAAGAGTCACCCCAAGGTACTTTATACTGTTTGTGGCTATTGTGAAGGGGGTCATTTCCCTAATTTCTATCTCAGCCTGCTTATCCTTTGAGTATAGGAAGGCCATTGATTTGCTTGAGTTGATTTTATAACCTGCTACTTTGCTGAAGTTGTTTATCAGCTGTAGGAGTTCTCTAGTGGAGTTTTTTGGGTCACTTAGGTAGACTATCATGTCATCTGCAAATAATGAAAGTTTGACTTCTTCCTTTCCAATTTGTATCCCTTTGACCTCCTTATGTTGTCGAATTGCCCGAGCTAGTACCTCAAGTACAATATTGAAACGATAAGGAGAAAGGGGGTAGCCCTGTCTAGTCCCTGATTTTAGTGGGATTGCTTCAAGTTTCTCTCCATTTAATTTGATGCTGGCTACCGGTTTGCTGTATATTGCCTTAACGATGTTTAGGTATGGGCCTTGAATTCCTGTTCTTTCCAAGACTTTAAGCATGAAAGGATTCTGAATTTTGTCAAATGCTTTTTCAGCATCCAATGAAATGACCATGTGGTTTTTTTCTTTGAGTTTGTTTATGTAGTGGATTGCATTAATGGATTTCCATATATTGAACCAACCCTGCATCCCTGGGATAAAGCCTACGTGATCATGGTGGATGATCGTTTTGATGTGTTCTTGGATTCGGTTGGCAAGAATTTTATTGAGTATTTTTGCATCGATGTTCATAAGGGAGATTGGTCTGAAATTTTCTTTCTTTGTTGGATCTTTGTGTGGTTTTGGTATCAGCATAATTGTGGCTTCGTAGAAGGAATTGGGTAGTGTTCCTTCTGTTTCTATTTTGTGGAATAGTTTGAAGAGTATTGGTGTTAGGTCTTCTTTGAAGGTCTGATAGACCTCAAAAAATGGGAAAACCTCCCATGCTCATGGATTGGCAGGATCAATATAGTTAAAATGGCCATTTTGCCAAAAGCAATATATAGATTCAATGCAATACCCATCAAAATCCCAACTCAGTTCTTCACAGAGTTAGAAAGAGCAATTCTCAAATTCATCTGGAATAACAAAAAACCCAGGATAGCTAAAACTATTCTCAGCAACAAAAGAAATTCTGGGGGAATCCGTATCCCTGACCTCAAGCAATACTACAGAGCAATAGTGTTAAAAACTGCATGGTATTGGTACAGTGATCGGCAGGCAGATCAATGGAACAGGATTGAAGATCCAGAAATGAACCCACACACCTATGGCCACTTGATCCTCGACAAAGAGGCTGAAAACATCCAATGGAAAAAAGATAGCCTTTTCAACAAATGGTGCTGGTTCAACTGGAGGTCAGCATGCAGAAGAATTCGAATTGATCCATCCTTGTCTCCTTGTACTAAGTTCAAATCCAAATGGATCAAGGACCTCCACATAAAGCCAGACACTCTGAAGCTAATAGAAAAGAAACTGGGGAAGACCCTTGAGGACATCGGTATAGGGAGAAAGTTTCTGAACAGAACACCAATAGCATATGCTCTAAGATCAAGAATTGACAAATGGGACCTCATAAAATTACAAAGTTTCTGTAAGGCAAAGGACACCATCAAAAGGACAAATCGGCAGCCAACAAATTGGGAAAAGATCTTCACCAATCCTACATCAGATAGAGGACTAATATCCAATATATATAAAGAACTCAAGAAGTTAGACTCCAGAAAACCAAACAACCCTATTAAAAAATGGGGTACAGAGTTAAACAAAGAATTCTCACCTGAAGAACATCGGATGGCAGAGAATCACCTTAAAAAATGCTCAACTTCATTAGTCATTAGGGAAATGCAAATCAAAACAACCCTGAGATTTCACCTTACACCAGTCAGAATGGGTAAGATTAAAAATTCAGGAGACAGCAGGTGTTGGAGAGGGTGCGGAGAAAGAGGAACACTCCTGGCTAGAAAAGGGGAAATCACTTGAAATGTAAATAAATTATATCGAATAAAAAAAATTAAAAAAAAAAAAAAAGAGGAACACTCCTCCACTGCTGGTGGGGTTGCAAATTGGTACAACCACTCTGGAAAGCAGTATGGCAGTTCCTCCGAAAACTGGGCACCTCACTTCCAGAAGATCCTGCTATACCACTCCTGGGCATATACCCAGAGGATTCCCCACCATGTAATAAGGATACATGCTCTACTATGTTCATAGCAGCCCTATTTATAATTGCCAGATGCTGGAAAGAACCCAGGTATCCCTCAACAGAAGAGTGGATGCAAAAAATGTGGTATATCTACACAATGGAGCCATTAGAAACAATGAATTCATGAAATTCTTAGGCAAATGGATGGAGCTAGAGAACATCATACTAAGTGAGGTAACCCAGACTCAAAAGGTGAATCATGGTATGCACTCACTAATAAGTGGATATTAACCTAGAAAACTGGAATACCCAAAACATAATCCACACATCAAATGAGGTACAAGAAGAAAGGAGGAGTGGCCCCTTGTTCTGAAAAGACTCAGTGAAGCAGTATAGAGCAAAATCAGAACAGGGAAGTGGGAAGGGTTGGGTGGGAAAACAGGGGAAGGGAAGGGGACTGATGGGATTTTCGGGGAGTGGGGGTCCAGAAAAGGGGAAATCATTTGAAATGTAAATAAATATATCAATAAATTAAAAAAAAAGATCTCTGTCTCAGTCTCAGTTTCAGTCTTTGTCTCTTTCTCTGTCTTTGTCTCTTTCTGTCTGTCTCTGTCTCTCTCACACACATACACATATACACACAGAGAGACAGAGAGACAGAGACAGAGACAGAGAGACAGAGAGACAGAGAGAGAGAGCTTTCAAATTAGCCAAGTGGGTACATGGGAGAGTTTGGAAGGAGAAAGGGGCTTAGGGAAATGATGTAATTGTACTATAATCTCACTTTTTTTTTACAAAAAGGTTGGATTCTGTGAATAGACAGGAAAAGCATACCCCACTAGAAAAACAAAGCTGTAGAAATGACTCAAAGGTTATGAAAACTGATAACGTTCTTGGGAAATGGTGATGAGTTTAGCTTTCTTGTCCTGGTAAATACTGGGATTCATTAAATATCCTAAAGAGCTTTAAGCAGCAGGTCATGTATGCCCACAGTCCAAAGAGAGGAGTGAGTGTGTGTGTGTGCTAGGTTTATCCCACATTCTGTTTTTTATATAACTCAGGATCCCTGGATCCAATCCCACCTAAGATTGAGGGGACTCTTCCTACATCAATTAATATAATCAAGACAATCCCATCTAGGCAGGACAAGAGATCTGTCTCCCTTGCGATTCTAGATTGAGTCCACATCAAAATTATAGTTGAGTGTTGCAACACCCTTATCAATAACTGAGAGATTAGATAGAGACAAAGTAAGGAGGATTTTAGATGACTTAAGCATCACTGCTAACCTGCGTCTATACTGTTATTCATCTCTACAGCACTAGTCCAAAGGCAAGAGAATGCTCATTTCTTTTTAAATGCGCATGGAGGATTCACCAAGGTCGATTACATTCCACCCCAAGAAACTATGTATTATACTGAAATCAGGAAACCTACAAAGGTATATTCTTAGATTTTCTTGAATTAAACTGGGCACTCGACTCACAAATATCTAAAAATCAAAGTAATTCTAAAGTCAGTGAGATGGCTGAGCAGGTAAAGGCATTGGCTGCTGAGTCTGACAACATGAGTTTGATTCCTTGGGATCCACATCATGGAAGGAAAGAAGCAACTTTGGCAAGTGTTGTCTGATGTCCACATATGCACCATATGATCTATGTATGAACACATACATATGTATGCACACATATACAAGAATAAATAAATGTAAACATTTTCAAAAGCATATAATTCTATATAGGTTGTGAATCAAAGGCAAAAGTCTCTAGTTAAAATGTATATTTAATCGAAATGCAGCCGACATGAACAGTTAGAAAATAGCTCTTGAATGCTCCTTTAAAATTTTAAATTATTTAGTGTGTGTGTGTGTGTGTGTGTGCTCACACACGCACACACGTATGCGTGTGAACTCATGCCACGGAGTGCATGTGGAGCTCAGAAGACAGTAGTGGGAGTGGGTTTGCTTTTGCAATACTGTAGTGAATGAAGGCAGGTCATCAGGCTTGGTAGAAAGCATAATACTTAGAGCCTTGATGTCCACTTTGTTTTTGTCTTTTTTTCCCTTTTGTATTTTTCCTTCTCCCATCCACTTTCCATGATACTTGCTTTTTCCTCTCATTTCAGTGTTTGTTCTAGTTTGTATGTTGTTTCCTTGGCAGTGTTGAATTCATGTCCTCTTAGCTTAGTGACAATGACAACGTTCTTCAACTTGCTGTTGTTCTAGGTTGTTTCCCTTTCTTTGAGAGTCCTTCTGTGCTGTTTATTACTCTGCTGAAGTTATCCAACTGATCTTTCATGGTGTTTCCCTTTAACATTCCATCTTTAACATATTAATGAGTCATTGTAAATCACCTTTCAGATCATTCTATTATCTTTCTCATATGTAAGTCTGGTTCAGATAATTGTGAATATCACCTCCCTATTTCCTTAAGTTCTTTCCTTTTCTATTAGAAAGCAGTTGTATGTAATGGTAAAGATGGAGATGAATATTTGTATGCTGTTGAGACACTCTTTATTGTTGGCTAGATCATTATATAAAGTGGTTTGCGTTAATATAATTAAGAGTTGGGCTCTTTCTGAAGATCTATGTTTCTAAACTGAAATTGATGTCACCCTACGGCCCCTTGCCTCAACCTCTGTTTCTCTTTAATAAACAGCTTCAAACTGAAGTTCACTGACATTTAAAAACACTTTGAGTCCTGGCGTAAAACTTTGTACAATGTGGGGGGAAATGAAATTATGTGACTTTCACAGATTCCTTGAAGAAACCCATGGATAAAAAAGGAAATCAGGAGCAACCTGGGATTTGCAGATTGAAAACCACCTACTATACTGTCCTCGCCATTATCATCTTGTTCTAGCAAATGCTGTAATCTTGGATTAATACAGGGATTTTGCCAAATTCTATTAACAGTGAGAACTGAAAATGAATTAACAAATAATGAGGCCCATGGAGCTTCGAGCTCAAATTTTAGGAAGAGGACCAGCACATTACTCATTAAGTGCAAAAATAAGTATATAAATAAATGGCCTGTTGCCATGAGGGTAGGGGGTCACAGCTACTTATCATTTGCTTATCTAAAGGATAGGTAGTAGGAGTTGATCCAAAAGAAACAGCGGAAATGATGACTCATCCCAGGAATCTTTCAGAAGATAAAAGTTAGCAGTGTTGGCCCCAGAGCTCAAGAGATGTTTCTGTTTTGTAATGAAGCTAATAAAACATATGATGACCTTTATAGAAACATGTCACTATAAAAGTAAGTTAGTATAGTACTTAAATTTAGCAGAATAATTTTCATTTCTTAAAATGCCCTTTCTTTTGCACACTGTCAACTGTTAATCATTATTTGTTTTCTTTTGTGAGGGACGTAATACTACTTCGCTATGAGCACCTTTCAGTTTCTAATTGTCTTTCACAACTTACTATTATTTTTAAGAAGTCACTCCAAGAAATAGAATGGATCACTTGGTACCAGATCAATAGAGCCTTTCTATCACGTGAGGGACAACCATGGGGTTGCACCCCTGTTTGGAGCTGAGTTGTGTGCCCACCATGTACATACTAAATTCCTAATTCATAGTACTCCAGAATGTGACTATTTGGGGAGACAGGGTTATCTGGGAAGTTATTCAGTGATTGAGGTAACTTGTGTGTTTCTTGTTCCACAAGGACTAGTGTTTGTCAGGAGAGGAGGACACGGAGGCAGAGATAGAAGGACACATGAAGAACAAAATAAAGATGGTCACCGGCATGCCCATGAGCGTGCCAGCCTCAGGAGAGAGGAATTACTGCCACCTCTAGCTTGGAGTTTTGTCCTCTAGAATTTTGACAAAAAAATTATGTTACTGTTTAAACCACCTGCACTGTAGTAATTTGCCACAGTCATTGTAGCAAAGAAAATATAGCTTCAGATTGCTAATTGTATTGCTAATGTGTGTCATTCACTGGTCCATTCAAAAAAGTTATAAAAATATTGATGATATTGTTGATGTCAAAATGGAGATAAATATATTCCAATAACCTGTAAGGACAAGGTCATATTTCATGGAGAACTGTTGAAATTATAATTTCATTAATCTTGTACACTATTTAAAATGCCAGCCTGCTCATGACACCATTGTAAAGCATTCAGGAAATATCCTGGTAACTATGAGTGAATTTGGAGTCCTGATGATGTTTCTTGTATTACTTTTCTCCAAGGACTCAACTTCTAAGGCCCAGCTTTCCAATATCCAAAATGGAATTATTACAGACCATTTTGACTCTGAATAACACACTGGATATACGTCACTGACATTCTTGGTGAGTTGTAAGTTCGGGCACTCAGTATTGGCTAGCAGCAGCCATCTGGCAAATTAATAAACTCTGAGCAAGTTTTATCTAGAGTGTTAGAGGTGGTCTCAGGTACATAACAGTCTTGAATCATCCGATTAAGTTTGTGTCACCACACCACAACACACCACATTGAAGCCACACCTCTGTGCCTCTGCTTTTCACGGTACAGTCTAGAAGTAACTCTCAAGGGCAGGCCACGGGATTGAGATCCTTGAAACAGAGATTCATGAGAATTCTTCTTTTTTCATGAGAAGCAACTTCTATGGAGATCTGCAATATAATGAAAATGATCAAAAGGAGTACATTTAAAACATAATTAAGAAATGCAAGATGTGATTGCATTTTTATGTCAATGGTAGTCATGGTATGCAGTTAGGACAATATGTATCACATCAAAATCAAAGTTTTCATTCTTCTAGATAGAAAAAAGCTCAACCTTAGCCAATGCTTTGCTGCGATCGATCCAAGAGTGTGATGGAATCACATGATGGAATACTGTGCTCTCGGTTGAACAAGATACTGTTGATGACAGAGAAAATATTCACAAAAGAAAACTTACTGTTATACTTTCTCTCCATTGCATGGGACATGATCTAGCCATGAGCACTGAGCATTTCAATTTAACACTTCATTTTCCAATTTGTTCTGAAATTCATGCAGAATTTATGTAACACTTTGGCAGAAATGGTGCTTCTCTTCGAGCTCTGCCAGCAGGATTTATGAACTGTTTGAATCTCGCTGCGTTGAAACAGAACCCTTCTCAAGATTATTTTCCTCACTGAAGGGAGACAATCCAGGAGCAGAGTGGCCAACCTCACATTTTTGAACTAGAATTCTGGCTGGTCCAGTATATTAAGCTGTCTGGTTCAGTTTACCAGTGTGATCTGCCATTACATAGGACAGATGTCGTGACTTAGACGAGGGCTTCCAGAGAATGGCTCAGAGATGAGCACTCAGAGGCCAGGGAGGCCTGAGAGAAATAGTTTAATTGAAAATTGGCAGTAGAAATATTGTCATCCTGGGGAAGGAGTTAGATCTATTAAGCATGGGAGGACATTCGGCTCTTGGAGATAAAGAAACAGTTGGATTAACAACCGATAGTCCATTTTATATAATGCAAAAATTTTACTTTTTCAAATTGTATTGTGCAAACTGCTTTGCTTACTGCTAAAGCCTTACATTTCAAAACATGATCAGTTAAAAAAATAACCACAGGTGCACTGTGATAGATATACTTCACAGAGAATCCCTAAAGTGACACCTTGAATACCCAAATATCCAAGTCCCTAGATGGTGGGATGGTAGGAGCCCTGCTTTACTCTTACCTAAGGAGTGTGGAATCCTGCTTTCCTCAGGTGCCATTTCACACCAAGCATCTACTATGCTAAGAATAGTATTCCATGGGAAAATCTTTGACCTTGCTGAAACTTGCAATGTCCTTTCAGTGGTACTAGAAAGTATATGATGTGTAGAGTACAAGGGGACATGCCAGGATGCTTCACAAAACTGCTTCAGCAGGGGAGGAAGGAAAGCCAACTTAGTCTTTGTGCTTGCTTTCTTCCCACTGAGGGGGCTAAGGAGCCATTTGTGGTAGGCGGTAATCCTGCAACTGGAGAGTAAGCAGCCTCAATTCTCTGGACATCGGCAGGGAAGTCTTGACCACAATTCCCATTAATCATATCCCAGTGCTTTGAATGCTAGAGGGACTCTTCCCACATCAAGACACCAGGCGTTTTCTTCTGTCTCCATCTGCCACAGCCAATCGCAGCTCGGATTGTACTACCTTACCCTCTGTGCTAAGTGCAGCTCTCCTTTGCTGTAGATTCCCAGAGAGATTCATGGAACACTGGAGTTTGCTAATCGTGTCAGAGTTCATGCTGCTGCTACTGCTAATGAACATGTTTAGATTGATTATCATCCTTTCACATTGGGGGAAATTATCAGAACTTTACTCTTTGTCTTAAATTACATCTAACACAGGTGAAACTTTTCAGACAGCAGCCGCAGTTTTGGTTTATCATTTGTTTCATGAATTCTACATCGGTCAGCACCAAGGCAAGGATCGTTCAAGGCAAAGTTCTCATCTTTGTTCTTTTTCGTCAACTAAACGTCTCTTAAAAGTTTGGTGAAAGGCAGGCATGGGAGCATGTGCCTATCATTCCAGTATTTAGGGAGCTTAAGGAGGAGGACCAAGAATTTAAGACTCACAAGTTATATAGGGAGGGAAAGAGAAAGGGAGCGGGGGTGGGGACAGAGGAGGAGAGAGAGGAGAGGGAGAGGAGAGAGACAGGAGGGAGAAGACTGGAAAAGAAGAAGGAGGAAAGGAAGGAAGGAAGGAAAATGGAAGGAAAGAAGGAAGGAAGGAAAATGGAAGGAAAGAAGGAAGGAAGGAAAATGGAAGGAAAGAAGGAAGGAAGGAAAATGGAAGGAAAGAAGGAAGGAAGGAAAATGGAAGGAAAGAAGGAAGAAAGGAAGGAAGGAAGAAAGGAAAGAAGGAAGGAAGGAAGGAAGGAAGGAAGGAAGGAAGGAAGGAAGGAAAGAGAGACCCTGTATTTTCTTTCATTTAGGTAATCATAAAGGTCTTCTATTCTGGGTTCATTTTACTGGCATCATTGAAACTATAGCTTACATTTTTTGCTTCTAGGCTGTCAATGACAAATGAAGGCAAGTGAAAACTTTTGTTTAAAAGTTGTACATTCCCATGTTAATATCCCCTTTCTCAGAAATGCAGCATTTTATGGATTTAAAAAAAACAGCTTGGTTTTTATCAAAAATTCCTCTTTAATTCCCTTTGATGGCTTCGCTATGTAAGTTAACCAGGAGATAACCAAGCATTAACCTATGTTGCCTCTTGTTTTCTTATCTACCCGTGAAATCCCAAGAGTTTAACCAAGTGCATTAAATGGAGTGTAAGCCTTTAAATTGTTTCTATTAAGCCACATATTTGGAATATCTGTCCAAAACTATTTGATCAATTATAAAATATTAGCTTCTGCACTGTGACAACTGTTTCAACATATGAACAAGTTTTTTGGTTTTTTTTTTTTTTTTTTTTGTAAACAATGAGACTTTTTTCTGGGAAGCACAGATAGCTTGACACCCAAGTTTTTCAATAGTTGGTTTTTATGCCATCATATTTACTGACATGGATTACCATTATAAAAAATTACAAAATCTAGAAATGTAATTTTTCAGTCTTTCCATTTACATATTCTTGTAATTATGGCTCCTCAAATTAAATACAAATCACTCAGGTGATTGCTAAGATCATTATATTACACTGCCTCCACAAATATACATCTTCAATGCATATGTGTGAGTCTATGCATTTAGTATACTACCATTTAAGGGGTCTTCTATAGATTTGGCATATTTTGTTATTTCCTGACTCCTAGGCCTTGTGACTATTGTTCTCTTTACCTGGTAGTTCTCATATTTATCTTTCTGCCATCAAAATCCTGTGTTTCAATTAGTTAGATAATTTATCATTATTATGTTATATGCTAGACACTCTCTTGTCAGGGTGAAGTTTGATTATCTTTTAATACATGAAACTTTGGCAAATTTTGTTTGTCCTTTAAAATGTGTCATGTCTTCATTTAGCAATAGTCGTACTGTGTTAGGTTAGATCTCTATTTTTATATATCAAATACAATCACATCTCAGGGCTATTCATGAGATTGCATATCTTCCCATTTCTTCTACTCCAGAAAGCCAAATTACTGAGGATAGAGGTTTGACTTTATTCAGAACATAAGAGGTGGTAGAGCACAAAACAGACACACACACACACACACACACACACACACACCTATGTATATAATAACTATGTATTATGTATCTATGTATTTATGTGTCTATGTGTCTATCTCTTATCTTATCTATCTATCATCTATATTATCTATCTGTTTATCTATCTGAGCTCCATTAATAAACACTCCCATTGACATAGTTCAATGTGAACTACTCCAGAGATCAGGTCAATAATTGAGAGCATTAATTTAATCTATTTTATAAATTTGTCATGAAAATGTTTCTCTAGGTTATACAGCAATTCTAAAAGGTTTAACAACTCGTTTTATGCTCTGCGTTCATAGCTAATTTTCTAAACAAGCGAGTTTTATTCATATGAAGATATCCTTGAAAAGAAAAACATTACCCGTGGAAATGTTCTTTGCTTTTTGGAGAAAGAAGTCGGGCTTTTGTTAAGTTGTGTTATGTAAATAACTCATGCAACTATTAAAGTCAAATCCTTCAATAGAACTGAGAAATTCTTTTGTGATGTTGTTAGATTTAAATTTATTTCAAGAAAGCCATTTTAAAAGAAACACAACGTTAACAAATTCCACAGTTTGAGTACCAGGCTTTATGGCTTAGTTAATGCTTTCTTCTCATGTAGAAGACAGAGAACCCCAAACCCACACATTTAAAGAGGTTAGCTGCATGTTTCCTTCATGAGAAAGTGTCTTTAATCTTCGTGGTTCATAGTCTGACTGCTTGGAACTCCAAGAACTTGAATCATACCTATTGAACTTGAGCTGTGAAAGAAGAAAAAAAGTTAAGGAGTTGAAATGTCATTGAATGACAGCTATCAACTTTTTTTTAGCTGCAAGCTACTCCTGTTGCCATGCCCTTGGCACCAGGGAGGATTTTCTTCTCTAAATCTGAATGTAAATAAACTTCTCTTCCCTTAAATTGCTTTGGCTGGCTATTTGGTCACAGTGATGAGAAACACTTGGTAATAGAAAACATCAACAATGAATGCTGAAAAACTCTCATTTCTCAGAAACACAATCTATATAGTATAAAAATCTTTATTTAATAACATTATTAGTGAGGCTTTACAAGTCATGAATGGAAATGTTTGAAAATTAGTACTCTATTCAAACTATTAATAAACATTTTCCCCAATTTTGTGAATGTATTTGGATCTTGTAAATAAACGATTTTGAGGAATTCTAGTCAAATGTTGTCTTTGCACACCTGTTTTAGAGCTGAAAGTGCTCTAAAACTTTCTTGATTTTGGGTAGGCGTGGGGGTGTTCAGGCTTTTTTAGTTGTCCTTTGAGAACAGCCAAGTATCCGCTATCACCTGTGATAGACCTGATTCTTTCAGGCAATAAGCCAGTTTATCCATTGTCTCTCTGTTACAGCCTTTGGATTGTGCTACTTAATCCTGTCTGAGTGGTTTTCCAGGAGAGAGAAAACAATTTCATTCTTCCAACAGCCCTGAAAAGACAACGTCTCCTTATTGATGGAAGAAAGGACTAAAACTTCTCCAAGTGTGAGATGTCCTTTGGAGACCTATAAGAAAATCTGTCCTGGATGGAGAACATTTTCTTTCCAGTTAAGATGCAATTTCAAGAAGTTGGTTTGAAAGTGAGCAAGAGGGATCTGTACTATGACTCTCCAGCTATTTTGGATCTACTTCCTGTGCAAGCAGGTGAGGCTAAAGATGGACAATGTTTCCTGGGGGAAATCAGCATAGACTGGAAATGTTCATGACAGTGACCCGGGATCTACTTACCCAGCCACATCACTGCAGCTCTAGAGTGCTTGCAGTTTTTTTCATTCCCCCAATTACTTTGGGGCAGAGTTTTGGATTGCTAATAATATTGTGCAGCTGGAAATTCCAATTTGGATTGAAGTTAAATAAATACTGGCCATATAAGGGTCTCAACATCTAGAATGTGCATGGGTTCATTTTATAAACTTATTAAGTTTATGTAAATGTTAGGTTAAAAATGTGTATTTGAGGTAATTCAAGATTCGAGGGCAACACAATTTAAGAAGAGAAATGTCCACACCCATGTGGCGAATATGGCGGGATCATCGGTTAAGGCAGCGCTGGAGACAATGCTTGGCATACAGTGTGCCCTAACTGTGTGCTCACGGGGGTTCCTGAGGATATTCTTTCTCCCTCCTTTTTCTGATCATGCTTTTTCCTTTATTCTTCCTTCAGACACAGGTCTATTACTAGTCCCAAGAGATAGCTATTAGAATTAAAACTTGAAAAAAGACCAGTTGTTGTTAGTCTTCAGTTCAAAAATGCAATGACTAATTGTAAGTGTTAATTTATCTGGGCTATCGTGCATGGCAATTTGGTTGAATATTCTGGATCTGTTAAGTTTTTATTATAATGAGGTTTTCTCTCCACTAGCAGAATTGAGTGAACTGATTTGTAACCTGTAATGGGGATGGACTGAATGATTGAGACCTTCATGGAGAAAAGACTGGATTTCCTGGGGTGGGAGATTTCACAAGCAACCTGCCTTTAGACTTCTAAAAACAACGTCAGCTTCTTTCTCAACAGGCTTCCTCCAGACTCAGTAACCAATGTTTCCTTTAGCACTCTTCTTTATTACCAGGCTGTGCTTATCAGAAACTCATAATTGTTTACACCAGGTCCTTAGAACGACTTTATATACGCAGAGCTCTTTGTCTCTGGAAAGCAAGCCAAGTAAACAGAGCAATTGATTTAGATTAAAGGGTAGGACCAAGAACACATCATAGTTTAATCAGATACATTGTCTATCCTCTTCCTCCTGGAACGCCAGATCATTAGACCTAGAGTTTAGGAAGAGAAGAAAAATAAAAGAAAGTCTGAAAGCAAAAAGAATTAGTAGAATGTTGTATTTTATCCTTTGTCCATGATGAATATTCTCCCCTTTGTGAGAGGCAGAGATCATAACAGACACTCCTATTCTGTGGATGGGGATTTGGTAGGACAAAAAAAAATAACCTGTGATTTTATGAGTTTGATAACATGCCTTATGAGTTTGAAAGAGAGCCATACAGGAGGACTGGTAGAGTTAAGCACCTGGGAAGAAGACAGGAAGTACATGGAGCCCCTTCCAGATCATTCAAATTGGCTAGGACATTTGAGTAGTGCCTTTGAAATGGGTGGAAGAGAAAGTGCTGGTGACTCTACAGCGTTCCAATACACTTTAATTTCTATAGAAATGTGAAGTGAAAATAGTCTGCAGATGGAGGCTTTGGCTGTACCTTACTATGGGCAGAGAGAGCCTTGGGCATGGGGGCAAGCAACTGGGAGCTTAAGCCTGCATGGATATCTTTCAGAAGGACAATTCATCATCACAGCCAATGGATGTCCTTGATGGATGTCTTTCTTCTCACAGCAGAGGATTGAAGCCAGCCTCCTGTCTGCATCCTTAGTTGCCATTCGGGGATGCATCATGCTTGTCCCCAGGACTAGGTTCACTTCCTCTGAGAAGCTAGTGCTTGGATCAGGTTGGAGAGAGATATCTCTGTGTATCAAGGCAAATCAGGAAGTCAGAAGAGAAATGCCAGAATTAACCCTGTGCTCTAAGAAGTAATCATCTAAAATTGTAATCTCATGATTAAAATTTATGACTTCATAGCCTGGGTGGGCGAAGTAGCTGCCTGCTTTCTCCTCCTCCTCCTCCTCCTCCTCCTCCTCCTCCTCCTCCTCCTCCTCCTCCTCCTCCTCCTCTTCCTCCTCCTCCTCCTCTTCCTCCTCTTCCTCCTCCTCTTCCTTCTCCTCTTTCTTCTTCACTTCAATAATGCCTCAAATTACATAATTTGTTTCTAATTTTCACTGAAAACTTATAAGGAAGTGAGAGTTCTACATCTTGTTCCAGAGGCTACCAGGAGAAGACTGGTTTCCATGCAGCTAGGGGGTCTCAGAGCCCATCCCCACAGTGGCACACTTCCTCCAACACAGCTACATCTACTCCAACAAGGCCACACTACCTTCTTAGAGCCATTTCCTGGGCCAAGCTTATCACGCCAAGGGTTCCTTATACTTCTTTCAGACATCTTTTATCTCCTGCTGTTTTTAGGGGATTTGAAAGTTGCGAGCTATTTCCTGAATTTTGATTCGATTCTGCTGTAGTTTTGAAAGAAGATATGAGTATAAAGCGCAAAACATGATATTAAAATGCTTTTCACTATGTTTAACATATATGGAAATATGGGTTTACTCCTAAGACATTTGGAAAGTCATATATTTAAAAAGACTAAAGTGCTACAAATGTGGAACTGAATGTATCAATAAATAAATGATGTGGTGACATATGGCTTGAAGTTAACAGAACTTCCTTTCCTAGCTCGCTCCTTATGGGCTTTATATAAATGGGGGTCATAGGAATACTTTGGGCCAATCAGCTGTTTTATTCAGATTACTGAGTTCCAAACTTATATGGCAGAGCTTTCATTATTATAAAACCAAACAAAACTAAACAAAAGAAAAACCACCACTACCTCCAGTACCTAAAATGTACAGAAATGGAGGTAAGAAACACACAGCCTCTTACTTCAGAATCCTCTTGACTTGCCAACAGTTCTTGAATTATCCCTTAGTGCACAGCCATTGCTGTTCTAGGGACAGACTGGCTTCTATTATGATTCAGTTGAGACCATGTGGGGAGGAATGAGCTCTGCCTGGAGGCAAGCTTCCGAGTTGCATAACCAGAACCTAAGTATAGTAACCCAGGCTTCTAGGAAACAAACCTCAACTGGAGGAAACAATGGGCGATGGTTTTCTTTGAAAGCAGCTTGCAACTTCCTTGACTTAAAAGTTTTCTCCAAAGTATCACAAACCACTGAGTACTTTCAGAGTATAGAGGAGCAGGATTTTCACAGAATAATTGCTTCTTACTTTTGGATATATACTCCAGAAATCAAGCGTGAATGTTACATTGTGGCCCTTAGGTTTTCCCTGCACATCAAAGTTCCCTATAGAGAATCAGTGTGATATTTGCTTGAATCAGACTGGGCCCTTTTCAGTGTTTACATTTGTACTGTTTAACCATACTGGGAAATTCCACCATCTACTTAATGTGCATTTCTTTAAGTACTGCTGCAACATGATTGCAGTCAAATTGGTTTACAATCAGTAACACACCATTTGGGAGTCAGCAACCCACTGTTAATAAACTGTGTACAGTTTCCCTGCTCTAGAGATGCAGTCACCCTTTGGAGTTAATGTATACCATGGTTGTTCTTGTTTTAAGTAAGCAGTACATTAAGAAGAAAGGCTAAGTTTGCACTGAGTGATGAATTATGTGTTTTGATTAGAAATCTGAAATCTGTAGGAGTTTCCATTTTTTTTCATGAAAGCTGTGACTGAAACATATCTTACAGATAAAGGTCATTAGACTTGAAAGGAAAGCAGGAACCAATCATCTTCTTAGGAAAGATTGCATATAATAAGCAAATACATTGCCTGGCTGCTTAGTAAACTCATGATTAGCTATGGGATTGCTACTCATTTTTAGAGTGATATCGAAAAGCTAACATGTGGGATGGAGTATATGTGTGGGTGATATAATACAGGTGTAGGTCAGTTATGCATTGCCGACCTGCAGACACAGCTAATGCCATAAAGACAATGACCTCCAAAAAGTTTTTAGAAACTTGATTCAGTGAGCCCAAGGATTCTTCATAAGAACTAAATTATGAAAATAGATTACAGCCATGACTGTCCCTTTACTGTATGTAGACAGCTACCACACATAGAGCCGACCTTCTTTTCCCTAATGGAATAAGGGAGTTTTGTAGTGATGTATTGATGGTGTTATCCCATGTACTAAGGAAAACCCTAAAACCCACTCCCCTACAACGGGATGATAAAAGGAAGGAAAAGAAAGGTAAGGGAGAATATTGGTGTTTGAGTAGTTATATCTCCAAGGTGCTGAGATTGGCTATGACGTAATTTCATTCGCTACTGGATTGAAAGTCAAGGGGGGACCTAGAAAATAGGAAAGTGATATCAGCTTTGTTACTGATAGCAGAAACATATCAGTCTAAAGATAAACATTTATGTACATGCCATGCTAGCCTAAGCATACACATAGGTACACAGACGCACACAGCACAAATATGTAAGTTGGGTTGAAAGGAAAAGCAAACAAATGAGAAACCACAGTGTTTGATAGCTTCCAGAAAGAGAAAGCCTTGGACAAATCCACAGACAGAAAGATTCTGGTGGGCTTGAAGTTGAATTGGATGAAGTTGCAGTGTTTGCTGGCTTTCTTCAGAATGTTGCTTTGAGTTTGTGTCCTCTGCAGCTGAGTGATTCATATTTATAGTCAAGCACTTTCATGGTCTGGAGTCCACTGACTTGGGAACATGCTAGCACATACTTTGTTAGTCAGACCAGGTTTAGGGGATGAAAGTCAGACGGGAACACTATTAGCCTGGAGATTACAAAAATGACAAAAGGCCAGAACTTCACCTTGACGGATGCAGACTAACATTTCAGGACACAGGGTAGACCATGACTTTCTGTACCTGATCTCACGAGAACCTTTGCCTGGGTCTGAAGTTGTCTGATGACACCTGCTGAGAGCTATGTCTCGTCCAGTAGATAAAGGGAGAAACCAAGGCTGGGATTCAGCATTTCCAAGGGCAACAGTGTCCGCCTCTATGCGTCTTTCAGATGCAGCTCACGGAGCAGAAGAACGTAGTTGATGTTCACTAGTAGATGCCTTGAATCATAACCAAATAGTTTTTCATTAATTAGAACCCTTTTGGTTACCATGGCAGAAGAAAACAAGAGATTAGATATTATTGAAGATACAGAAATGCTAAGGTCAAGAAATAAGTATACAGGCATTGACTGATGCGAAAATGAAGATTGGAATATTAAGGCAGCCCACTCTCTCCCTCCCCTCTCCTCTCTCCCTGCTTCCTTCTCTTCCTCCCCCTCCCCCCAGTCTATTCTCCTCTATCTAATCAGTGGTATAAAGCACTGTTGTCCTACGACTGAGCATATGTTATGGTTTAAAATTCATCCTTAATTCTACTTCTGAAGAAATGAATTTGACCAAAATTTAGGAAAACAATACTTTAATTCATAATGATAACAGTAGGGACCCAAAGAATAAGAGATAACAGAAGATCCAGTCTGTAGAGATGACAAACATGTCAAGCTCAGCTCAGGGTGGGTTGTGGGTAGAAATGGGAGAGCTCGAAGAAAGGTCATGTTTGAAGGTGACGACAAAGTAATTACTCCACTGAACTCACTGAGGCCCAGATGCTTGTGGACCATCAGAGAGGGATGGGTGATAGACAGCTAGAGGCACAACTCTGGAACTCAGGGAAGATGTCACGCAGGAGATGACTGACCTGGCATTCATTATCAAAGAAGCTGAAATATCACATACAATTCGAGGATTTTTTTTTTCATTTACTGATGGGTAAATTCAATCTCAAATTATAATGTAAATTTTATGAAAATTCAACTGAAGTCTGAATTTATAGACCTGTCACCGAATTCTTTCCTGCTATGGTCCATGCTTGCCATAACAAATTTATTTCCTTTGTCAATGCTGTTGAAAATGAGCTTTATGAAAACTTTTCTGAAAATATGCTTCCCACAAAAGAGCTCTGAAAGGGAAAAGTAGATCAGACAGAAGCTATTTTAGCGTCCTAGGGACTGTAGAGAATGTGTTATTGGTGTCCCTGTAATCTTCCATGAGTGAGATCACATGTACCTTGCTTAGGTCCAAAAGTCAACTTCCTACATTTGCTGGTTTTTTTTCATAATTTTTATTGATTCTTTGTGACTTTCACATTGTGTGCCCAATTGTCCTCACTTCCCAGTCCTTCCATATCTGCCCTTCCGCCCTTATAACCTCCACCCAAACAAAACAAACAAACAAACAGATAAGCAAGCAAAAACATCTCACCAAGGAAGCCAGGGTGTGTCACAGTGTATCACACAGTACTCTTGTCAAAACAGCTTTACTCATAGCAATGAGTGCTTGGTCCAGTTCAAGGCCTCTGGTTTCTGCTATACCATCAATATTGGACTTTTATAGGGACTCCTCTCAGATATCCTGTTGTTGTCCTCAGTCCTGGAGATCCACTGGCTTTGGATCTGTAAGACTAGCCCTTTCACATACTCCAGCAGTTCAAAGGCAGGGAACATGTTAGAATGGGCCTGCTCGAAGAAGTCCTGGAGCTGAGCCTGGCTGGAAGCTGAGTTGGTCAGCCTACCAGCTTTCCTGCATTCAAGACACTAGGGTCAACACTCCTGCACTGCCCAGGTGAGGGGCAGGGCTAGCTCTGCACAGCCCGGGGTTATAGCCTCAGGTGGCAGTCCAGACCTTCGAGGTCCACATGACCTTTGGTCATGGGCATTGACAAGGCCCTAGACCTTGACACAGACTCCTGCTGCTGTAGGTCTGTGGGCCCAGACATGGCAATCAGCAGCAGCACAGACCCAGATCCCACCATGGCCTCAGATGGCAGTGTAGGCTTCTCCCTTGAGGCTGTTCCTCAGCCCTGCTGTATCTCCAGCTCCACCTCTTCAGAGTGAGATAACTCACTCCTTGCTTTGGCACCCAACTTGCTTGCTAAAGAGCAGCAGCCGGGGCTCTGATTTACTGGCTTTTATTATGTAGAAACAGACATCCCTTTGTGTAAATCTTTTGAGCATAAGGTTTCTTTGTTTAAAAACAAACAAAAACCAACCAACCAACCAAAAAATCTTTCTCATCAGAAGTGAGAAACAATCCCCTTAGGAGCTCTCTGTGATAAACTTTCCACACAGGTGAAATGCCATGACCAAAAAGAAAGTTAGGGAGGAAAGGGTTTCTTTGGCTTATACTTCCATATCACGGTTCACCATCAAAGGACAGCAGGACAGGCACTTAAGCTAGGGTGTGAACCTGGAGGCAGGAGCTGATGCAGGACTGCTGATCTGAGAAAAATGTTTTCCCTTAAAATGGAAAATTTGTAATGTGTGTGTGTGTGTGTATGTGTGTCTCTGTGTATCTTTGTATGTAAATGTGAGTGTGAAAGTGCGTGTATCTGTGTCTGTTTGTATATGCGTGTCTTTGTGTGTGAATCTGTGTAAGTGAATGTGGGTGTGTGAGTATGTATGTGTGTGTCTGTGTGTGTTTGTATGTGTGACATGAGTGTGGGAGTGTGTGTCTGTCTGTGTATATATGTGCCTTTGTGCGTGTGTCTGTCTGCGTGTGTCTGTGTGAATATGTACATATGTGTGAGCATGTGTGTTTATAGGTATGTGAGTATCTGTGTATGTGAATGTGGGTGTGTGAGTATGTATGTCTGTGTGTGTCTCTCGGTGTGTGTGTATGTGTGTGTATCTATGTCTCTATTTGTGTGTACAGGTATGTGAGTGTATGTATGTGTGAGTGTGTGACTGTCTCTGTGTTTGAGAGAGAGAGTATGTTCTCTGTGTGTTTCTGTGTGCATATGTGTCTGTGTGTATGTGGCTCTGTGTATGTGTGTGAGTGTGTTTTTCTATGTGGGCATGTATGTGTTTGTGTGTATTTCTGTATGTATAAGTATGGTGTGCATGAATGTATGTATCTGTGTGTGTTCTTATGTGTCTGTATGTGTGTGAGTGTGTGTTGTCTCTGTATATTTGTGTGAGTGTTTGTGTGTGTATCTGTGTGTGAGTGTGTGTGTCTCTGTATTTCCATAAACTGCTTTACACCTCTTTCTCTTCATTCTCACCTATGTCTTTATTACTAGAGCCTCATACTTGGAAACACTGAATTAAAGAATTAAAGGGCACCTTAATGAAACAATGTGCCATTTCCATTTTGATGGTATGTTTTCAGGTATTTACTGGGTATTGAGAAAATTAAGTAATAATCCCAAGTATTTTACCTTGTGGGCATGTTTTATTGATTGGCAACAGGAGTCTGGTGTCAGACAGACTTGTCTTAATGCCTTTCTCTGTCACTTCCTTGGGGTGTGGCCTGAGTTTCAACATTTATAGCTTAGTAGTAATAGAAATGATTCTTTAAATATGCAAAGCGTATTTAAAGCAGCAGAGGATGATCTTATTAGACACCAAATGGGGAAGAGGCCCTTGGTCCTAGAAAGACTTGATGCCTTAGTATAGAGGAATAACAGGACAGGGAAGAGGGGAAGGGTTGATTGGGGAAGGGGAGATGGCTTATGGGATTTTTGAGGGAGGGGAGAACCAGGAAAGGGGACAGCATTTGAAGTGTAAATAAAGAATATACCTAAATAAATTAATAAATAAATATGCCAGGCATGTGAAAGAAGATAGTATGTAAAAAGCACCAAGCACATACAAAATACTCCAGTCATGTTAACTCTTTCTTGTGAGGCTAATTTGTAAATATTTTAAATTTACTCTAGTAGTTGTCCTATGTGAATTTATTTTCAGATAGTTGAAAATACTTTCTAGTTTTTCATTTTTATGTCTTCTTTGACCCATGGGTTATCTAGAAAATCTGTTGTTTAATTCCCAAATATTTGTGGATTGCCAAGGTTTTCTCTGTTGCTGATTGCTATTTATACCACTCTGATCAGGAACATACTTGGTATGATTTCAGTCCTTTCAAATATGTTAAGCCTTGTGACATATCTCATTATCTGTAAAATTACAATATGATATATGGAACAGAAATATTGACCTCATTCTCTGCACCATTCATTTAAAGATAAGTTTGTAGTGTTTTTAATATCATTGTACTTCTTGTAAGACATTTTTAACCTGCATGATATTAATTATAGGATATACCGGATGGACTTTACTCCTCTGCTTTTGATCAGGGCCATCTTGGTCAGCTTGGCAAGACTGCCGCTGAGTTATCCTTCCCCTTCATCAGAGGCGATGAATCCAGTGCCAAGAACACATCGTTCTCAGGGTGTAAACGTGGACTGAGAAGGAATTCCTAACATGAGCATCATCCACACATCCAGCTGGTACCTTCCCTCTTTTTAGAGCCATGGTCCTGTGTAAGGTCACACCCTTATACAAGAGAACGCAGCCTCATGCCATACCATGCTACTCAGTTTTTCTATTTATAGCTCTCCCTGTGTGTATATATATGTGTGATTATATTATAATTTGGTATTTTCTGCTGCAATTTATTATTTATTATTTTGTTTATTCTATGCTTCATTTTTAACCTCTAATCAAGAACATAAATAATTGTTTTTGAAGTTTTAAATCTCTTATGTGCTTATTGCTATGAATTTGCCCCTAAGTACATTTCCCCCCCATGATTCATACATTCTGATAAGTTGTATTTAAATTTTATTTAGTTTAAGCATGTTTTTTGGGTTTTGTTGCTCTTTTTTCTCTATTAATTTATTTACTCACTTCATATCCTGATTGCAGCCTTCCCCTCCTCCCAGTGTCTCCCTCCCACTGCCTCTCCCCCATCCTCCTCCTATTCTCCTCTGAGAAGGTAGAGGATTCTTTTGACCTATGGATTATTTAGAAATATTTTATTTCATTTTTAAATCTTAGAGAATTTACTGTTTCCTGCAACTGGCTTTCATTTTAACCCCACTGTTGTTTGATAACATTCTCCCGGATTGCTCAATGTTCTGTGTGATCTTAAGAATGTATATTCTGCCATTGTTGGATAGAATAATCATTCCGTCCATCATGAGTAAGCTGACTGGTGGGGTTACTCGTGTTACCTAGCTCACTTTGCTCTAATACTGAGACTGAGCCCTGGTAGAGCAGATGTCCCAGCTCCATGCATGTCATCTCAATCTCTTAGAGATAGGTGCTAGCGGCTTCTGCCTCCCATTTCTTTTCTTTTCTTTTTTTTTTAGATGTAAAATCATTTATTGATAGTCTATTGGAATTGAAATTTAGGAGATAATTATTTTAAATTCCACTGAAATATTTTTCAGTAACACTGTGTTGAATATTGTCTGGCAAATAAGTTCTCTAAATTGAAAAGAATGTATTTTTACCTGATATTATTGAAATCATGTTATAAATAACCATATATAGTTGTGATACATAATATAAATATTGAAAAATTACATTGCTATTCTTTGTTTAGCTCCGTACCCCACTTTTTAATGGGGTTATTTGGATCTCTGGGTTCTACTTTCTTGAGTTCTTTGTATATATTAGATATTAGCCCTCTGTCGGATTTAAGGTTGGTGAAGATTCTTTCCCAGTCTGTTGGTTGATGTTTTGTCCTTTTGACGGTGTCCTTTGCCTTACAGAAACTTTGTAGTTTTATGAGATCCCATTTGTCAATTCTTGATCTTAGCGCATAAGCTATTGGTGTTCTATTCAGGAACTTTTCCCCTGTGCCCATGTCCTCCAGGGTCTTCCCCAGTTTTTTTTTTTCAAACTTCAGAGAGCTGAGAAACACCTTAAGAAATGTTCAACATCATTAATCATTAGGGAAATGCAAATCAAAACAACCCTGAGATTTCACCTCATACCAGTCAGAATGGCTAAGGTCAAAAACTCAGGAGACAGCAGGTGTTGGCGAGGATGTGGAGAAAGAGGAACACTCCTTCACTGCTGGTGGGATTGCAAGATGGTGCAACCACTTTGGAAATTAGTCTGGCGGTTCCTCAGAAAACTGGGCATGTCACTTCCTGAGGACCCTGTTATACCACTACTGGGCATATATCCAGAGGATTCTTCAGCATGCAATAAGGACACATGCTCCACTATGTTCATAGCAGCCCTATTTGTAATAGCCAGAAGTTGGAAAGAACCTAGATGTCCTTCAGAGGAGGAATGGATACAAAAAATGTGGTATATTTACACAATGGAGTACTATTCAGCCATTAGAAACAATGAATTCATGAAATTCTTAGACAAATGGATGGAGCTGGAGAACATCATACTAAGTGAGGTAACCCAGTCTCAAAAGATCAATCATGGTATGCACTCACTGATAAGTGGATATTAGCCTAGAAACTTTGAATACCCAGGACATAATCCACACATTAAATGATGTCCAAAAAGAATGGAGGAGTGGCCCCTGGTTCTGGAAAGACTCAGTGCAAGAGTATAGGGGAATTCCAGAACAGGGAAGTGGGAAGGGGTAGATGGAAGAATAGGGGGACAGAAGAGGGCTTATGGGACTTGTGGGGAGTGGGGACCCAGAAAAGGGGAAATCATTTGCAATGTAAATAAAAATATAAATAAATAAAAATAAAAATGAAAAAAAAAGAAAAATTACATTGCTGCAAATTAAACTGCTTTTAAAAATATATTTTGTCTTTCATGTAACAGATTTAAATGAATGTCATACTTTTCCCATAATTTTAACTTCCTCTTTGATATATCATTACATTTCTAATTTCCTCTCTCATTTTCATCACTTAAAATTTCACATTTTCTTCATACTTTATTGAATATGACTATTTTTAAGTTCTTTCACTGACATAAAAAAGAACAGCAAAAACAAAAATAAGCCTAGAGAGATATTTCTTCAGATGCTGCTGCTTAGATTCCTAGTATCCTCATGGTGGTTAACAATACCTGTATGTACAGTGTCAGAGCCCCCCCCCCCCACCATTCCTTCTGTTGGCCTCCTCAGAGACTTTAAACAGGTGTTGCCTCATCACGCATGCAGACTAAACACATTTTACCAACAAAAATAAGTTCTGTTATCAAGTGGCCATTCTATTGACAGTTGTCACAATCTGTTTTCTTAAGTCCCAGGCTGGTTTTGAGGATTCAATCCTGTCTTTGTGTGAGGCACATAAGGAGCATGAGTTACTGTTTCTTCGCTCAGATGGGATGACTCTTCGGTCAGGCGGGATGCTTCACAGGGATGATTTTCTCCTCCAACATCCCAGACTACTGATGCTCTTTTGAGAACTTCTGTTCAGTTTCTACAGGTAATACAGAAAGATGGCCGATCTGGTCTCCACTAGTCGCGGATGCCGATCTGGCTCCCTGAACAGCCTCCTAGGAACCTGTGGGCTCACAGGATGTGTGTGGGGCATGCAGGGACAGTGAAAGGTAGTTCTTTTTTCATGTTAATTTTCATCAGAAACAGGTATGATTTTTGTAATCATCAAAAGGCAATAGAAGCGCGTCCATAATCCAAATGAAATGAGTCTGGGGTGAACAAGATATTCTGTGGATATTCCTAGCCAAAAAGATGTGAAGTGCACGTCTCCATCAGCAGGCCGAGTGGTATCTCTCTGCATCAGCAGGCCGTGTGGTCCCTCTGCATCAGCAGGCCGTGTGGTACCCCCTGTATCAGCAGGATTTGTGGTACCCCTTTGCATCAGCAGGCCGAGTGGTATCCCTCTGCATCAGTAGCCCACAGGACGATTTCCTTTTGTTCTAATTAATATTCAGCCTCCTGCAGATGATTAAAATGGCCATTTAAGAGTTTCTGCTAGTGTGTGGCTTAGAAGCTGCTGCTTCAGGGAAACAATTTTTGGCTGTCACTGTCTGAAAGCACCTGTTCTCTGTGTCTGGAAGCAAAGAAGTTTGCCCCAAGACCTCAATTAGTAATGGTTCCAAGAAAAATCACTGATTTTCAGTTTACACAACTTTCTCTCAGAGCAGGAAGGAGAGCAACAGCTTCCACGCCCTGGCATATGGGAGCCAACGTGAGTAGTGTCACCATCTTTCTTTTCTGTTTTGACTTTCCTCACCTGCCTCCATTTCTTGTTTCCTCCCAAACCCATTATTTTCATTTGAAAATAGCACAACTCGGAGACTTGAAGTAAGAAGACACATTGCACGCCTACCCCGCCCTCCTTTCCTGCCTCTGCTCCACTGACCTCTTTTCCTGCATCGCCATAAGAACTTCCTAACTTGTTTCCACCGTCTGCGCCTGCGTCTGCGTCTGCTCCCTCACCATTGTGTCCAGAGCAGTGTCTACAGCTGATCCCCAGGGCGAGTTCGGGTGTGTCCCTCACCTGCTCAACACCACGCACTCCATCTGCACTCCTTACCTTTGAGGGAGGCTGAGGCAGGTGAAGTTCTTAAGTGTATGTATTACATGCCATTTTCAATGCCTGGAATATACCCTCCCCCCAACCCTGGAGAATTTTGTTATGCTGTAGTTACTCTTTATGGTTCGGAGAGGCTCCTCGTGTCACTTTGCATACCTTTCTTTTTGACACATCTTCTTTCAGTGTACCCCAGGCTAGTCTCAAACCCGTGACATTCAAGGCTCCTGGATATCACTAAATTTTCTAAACATATTCTTGTTGTTATTGTTTTAACATCCACCTCTTCCTCCACAAGCCTTATCCGAATTTAAAATATGAATTTTGCCACACAGCTCTTTCATTAAACTTTCAAAGCCTCAAGAACAAAATTACATTTAAAAAAAAATTGTTTTGCGGTTCGTGGGTGGAACACAGGGACTTGCTTATGTTAGGAAAGTGTTCTTCCACTGAGCCTCAATCACATTCAAAAATCATAATTTGTAATTCACTTCCAGATTGTCAGTCTCAGAACTATCTCAAACATGGTGTTCATAAGTTATTTTTTGTTGAACATTCAAACACACACACACACGAACATGCATGCACATATATACACATGCAGATATAAAATAGAAAAGAAATCTAAAAATTATAATAGGAAATCCTGACTTGTATATAACTGTAACTCTAGAGAATGTATTTAAAAGTTGAGCAGATAACATCTGAACAACATGTTAGTAGGGGCAGAAGAAGAATCTCTGTAGATGTACAATCCATTACCTGTGGTTTAGGAATTCTGACCTTTCAGATACAGAAAGCCTTGTCAGCTGGGCACCAGGGAGCAGGGTGTGAAATGAAGGAGAGTAAGCTTTAGGAAGCTCTAGAATGAAAGTTTGCTGGAATTTTAAGGCAATGCTACCTGGGAAGGGCACTTTGGACTTGGGTTAATATTAAAATTGTGATGCATATCTATTTAAGTGGATATATGGATATCCATATATGTGGATATATGGATATAATATATCCATATATATATATATGGATATATATATATATATTCTAGAAACTTCAGTTCTTTTGTACACTGGCCTGGAGAGATGTCTCAGCAGTTAAGAGCTCTGACTGCTTTTTCAGAGGTCCTGAGTTCAATTCCCAGCAACCAGATGGTGATTCACAACCATCTGTAGTGGGATCTGATACACTCTTCCGGGGTGTGTGTGTGTGAAGACAGCAACAGTGTACGCGTATAAATAATAATAAATAAATAATATTTTTACACAAGTGCTTTGCTGGCTGGAGGCTGCTGGAGTTTTTTTTTTTTCTGGGAGCTTGTTCTTGAGAATCCGGATGCCTTGGTGGTCCAGGCCTTTGCCCTGGTGAGAAGCTGTGGAACCTCCTCATTCTCATCAACATTTAGTCTCAATAATAAGGGAACTCTTGTGTTTGACCTTGGCTTGGAAATATAAATATTCTTTCATTGACTTAAATGCTACCTGGGTTCTTTTCTTTGTTAATGTCAACAGGAGTGGTGTGTGAGCATAGGCAACCCTGCCCTGTGCACCTTTTAGTCTGAGATTCTCAGATTCAGTGCAGTGTTAAATAGGCTAAGATCTGAAGCAAGCGACACTTTCATCATTTGAATTAGGAAGGTGTACAATGCTTTAGTTTAAGTAGCCTTATAAAGCATGTATGATTCAAAACCTATTTTTATCCATCCACAAACTGCTGGCTTGTATCTTATTAGATGAATACATTTCTCTTGTTTCTACTTCAGTGACTGTAAGGTAATAGAGCCTGAAATAATGCAAAAATTTTACTTGAGCAGGACAGTTCTTTTATAATTCATAACGTCTGGCACATTAGCATGCTTGTTGTTTCTGTTAACTTCTTTTGGGTTTAAGAGAGACTAAAGTTTCGTTCGTCACATCTGTTTGTTTCCTTTTCCTTTCTCTCCCCCTCAGCCTCCTGGTTTCTAAAATGTTGAAAGGTTTGCACAGTCACACCTTGCTTCTCTTTGCTCCCTGATGTTTCTGAGAGTGAGTCAAAGCCTACAGTGACACTGAATAATCGATTTCAAATGTTTTTCGTAAACCTGGCTGGGGCCAAGTCTGTCTGCAGAGCATGTTTGTCAATCAATTACGGGATAGAATACAGAAACCTTAATGCTATCATATTCCCATTTAAAAGTTACAATTATATTTATCTATACATTTATTTACCTCCCCTCTTCACTGATGAGAGAGTTTCCTAACTGGTATCCACTTTCTGCTTTTGCTTCCTTCACCAGTGCATGTGTGGGTGTCAGGGGGTGGGTGGGTGGGGAGGGCAATTGGGACAAGTTGCTAGAGTTAGTTCTATTCTTCCATCATGTGGGTTTGGAGGAATGAAGTTGGGTCATCAGGCTGGTGGCACATGCCTTTACTGGCTGAGCCTGTGGCTGGATCCTCATTTTGTAATCTGGAATTTGAATACAAGAGTGACTGATGCATGGTGAAGGCATTGGGTATCCTCTCATTTCTTTTCACCTCATTTTGTAATACACCAAAGTTTGATCTTTCTCGCGTGCTTTGATATTAATATACCACGACTTTCTCTGCCTCTGTGGAATTCGGTGAAACAAGTTAAATGAACTAAGTATAAATGAACTTTATGTTATAGCTCAAAATAAATTGTCTTCCTAACGGTGAAACCCAAGTGAGAATTTCAAAAGTTCTGGGCTCCAGGGTGAGTGCTTCCTGTCATTCTGTAACCAAGCCCAGTTCCAGATTGGCTAATGATCTAGTTTATATTCAGCAAGACCAAATCTGTTGTGATGGTATACTGACAGGAGAGCTTCCTTATGAACTGGGCAGACATTCTGAAGTCATGAACTGTGCTCCCAGTGTGGGTACCATAAACTTAGTAATGAATAACACTCTTTGAAAGTCTGGACAAGAGAGATGTCTCACTGCGGGAGTCATGCTTTCCATGTCTGCAACCAAACTGTGCTTAGCTGATATTTGAAGCCTGGCTTCACACTCTCCAGAGCTCCTCTTTGATCTCATGCAGTTTAGTTAAATTGACTCTGATGTGTTTGCAGATTGGAGTGGGGGGTTAGAGAAATGTGGGGGTGGGAGTGTGAACCCATGTGTTTCTCTTCATCTGGGAATTTGCCAGTATTTGTCCTCTAAGGAAATAAGATTTTCTTGCCTGTTTTGATTGATGGATAGTAAGAAGCCTTTCCAATACACCTATCGCCTTTCAATACTTTGGGGCAGAGTCTTAAGGAAAAGCTACAAAGTTGGATACAATGTGACAAGTGAGATGTAGGAGGGAAGATGTAACAAGTGTCTTCCAGAAGCAGGAAATAGAAGAGCAGTTGAGCGGTGGCCTCCAAGCATGGCAAAAGTACGTTATTTCTCCAGGCAGAACTAGGGAAAAAGTGTTAGGCTACAGCTTCTTCTGTGACTATTTTGAACCCATAAAGAACATTCTTATGATCTGAGTTTATCTCACTAAAATCACTAGAAATTATGAAGTGTTTTCTGGGGTCTTGGTTTGCACTTTTTTGTTTGTTTTAAATTCAGTATTTCAGGTACTGTTATATAAGAAATGATACCTGTCATTTGTATTTGTAAACATTTGCTGATCGTGGTAGATTGCATTATTGCTCAAAAATCATTTGCTTCTCTCCCTATTCCTCATCATTTTGATACTGTGCTCGACTCTTGCTTTAGACCAGTAGTTTTCAAGATTCTTAATGCTGTGACCCTTTAATACAGTTCCTCGTGCTGTGGTGAACTCCCAACCATAACATTATTTGGTTGTTACTTCACAATTTTGCAACTGTTATGAATTGTAATGTAAATACCTGTGTTTTCTAATAGTCTTAGGCAACCATTGTGAAAAGGTAGTTTGACCCCAAAGGGGTCACTACTAGCAGGTCAAGAACTTCTGCTTTAGACAATGAACCGTGGGTCAAATGAAAGGTTAAATCTAAGCTTCGTTTTTAAAAGACATGACATTGTCTCCACTTAACCCCTTAGCAACTTCTAACCCTCACCATAAGAAAAAACAAAACAAAACAAAACAAAACAAAACAAAACAAAATATACTGCAGATGGTTATGGTCCTCTGGTGTGCTTTCCTAGATGAGACAAAAACAACAACCTAATAGCTCAATGGTCTGATATGACCTAGCTGTCTTGTAGACATATCAGTACTCTATCGCTTTTTTGAGAAGGTGGAATGTCACAGCTGTTTGTTTGAATGAATTCAATGTGACTCACTCAGAAAATTCTAGATGCCAACTATATAACAACATCTGCACTATGTCTAAAAGATTTAAAAACTCATCTCTTATGAACTTTCAGTTTGCTCGTGGGGTCAGGAATGTACTTAGTGAGCTAGGTTTGCATAGGAATCATGAGTTTTGCATCAGTTGCTATAAGGAGTTAAAGTATAGTGTTGCCTGAATAGAGCACAGGAGGAAATAAAATTCAACTTGCAGGACTAAGTGTATGTCAGTGATGATGTCATAACAGAATTTGAATGTGTTCTTTGAAGATATTGTTTGTGCAGTATGTGTTGATTTGTGTCTCTGTATGTACCCTTATACAGATTAGAACTTGCTCCCCACATTAGAGATATATAATTGTGGCTATGCATAAGGTCATTGTATAGAATGAGGTTTAAACTTAACTATGTAATGCATAAGATCATTTTCAAATTTTATGTATGCATATTCAATAAATTTATATGTATCATATACATATAAGAACATTTTGTACCAGATATGATTTATAGTTCTCAAGTGATTAAAAATTACATGCTAAATTCATTGAGTCTTTTTGAGTAGAAATAATCAATTCCTTTAAGTGTCTCTTTTTGTAAAAAGTCAAATTCTTCATTAAGTCTTGGTATTATTGCACCTATAATTAGGGAAATTATATTTACATCTACAATTAGTAAATAGATTAAAATGTCAGGAGTAAAAAGAGATAAAATTTTTATTTTTGACATTTTCGTGATGATGTGACTCAGCTTTTAGTCCAGTTATCAGATAAAAAGGAGAGATTCAAGGCTTTTGGATATACTCCTTATTTATGTTGGAATAAAAAGTTATGTTCTCTAAGATAAAAGCATAAATTAAGAATGCAGGATGCCTGAATTTGAAGCCTGTGTTCAGGTGTTACCGTGTGTTGGAGACTGGGCAGTCTTGTATCTGAGTCAGTTTTTCCTCCTATGAAATGAAGACCACAGTAACACCTTGCAGGTCTTTGATAGTATGCATGACCTACACCTAGCACTGTGCCTGGAGTTGAGGAAGGTCTCAGGGTTAACTACTCTGGGCTTTATTTCTCCTAATATAGTTAGCTTTCTCCCAGCAGAGGAAGGTCCACATGTAAAAGAGAGGAACATTTGGTTAGAATTTATTTATGGGGCATTTGTGAATGTGAATAAATAAATATAAGCATCTGTAACTTAAAGTATGCATCCACACTTGGGATTGTTTTTTTTTGGGGGGGGGATTGCTTTTTACTTTAAGTGAGCAGGGACAAAACTTGAATTCACTCTACCCACTTTAGCTTTAGAAAGTACAAGGAGAAGACATTCTTAGGACAAACGATGGTGCAGATCTAAGGTTCCACCTTTAACCCCTGAGACACAATTGATAACACACCAATCATACGAACCGTCTCAGTCACACTGTGGGCTCCGGTCCTTCCTTCATTACTTTCTTTTAAATTAAACCTGAGAAAAGTACTGTGTAAACAACCCCTCCTCTCTCTCTTTCTCTCTTTCTCATTATTCTTTTCTCTATGACAAAAATAGAGTGGGGTAAAAATTTTTCTTTTCCAGATTGCTTATTTTCCTTGGGAGTGCTAAGAGAAGTTTGAGAATGACTTTCAGAGAAACATTTTTAATTGTTTTAATTTGTCTAAAAACAAGCAAAAAGTTTAATTAACAGGCCCCGAGTAATAGATATTCCATTTTTTCTCATGCTATCAGCTTTCACTTTTATTTACGATGTGTGTCCCCTCGTGCCTCCTTCATACCCCGGTCCACTATCCCTAATATTTCTGTGATATGCAACTAAACCTAAATATAAAGTTAGCACCTGCAATCAATGCAAATTAATGAATTTTTTTTTTTAAAAATTTCAATCAGGAAAAGCAGCTTTGTAGTTGAAAATCCCATGCTGGTCCTAGAGTGGGAGTTTTTCCAGCCTCTGCTTAAATCCAAAAAAATACTGCAATCTTCTGGCACAGGCTGACTGTAATGCTTTAAAAACAATTTAGCAACTGTCATTGCTGTAATTACAGTAACTAATTACCATCCTTAGCAAACAAATAGCTTAACATAATACGCAAGCCGAATCAATTTTGAAGAAATGCAAATTCCAAAAGCGAAAAAGGGCATTTTGGCAAACCTGAAAGAGAAGCAGGAAAATAATACACTTTGTTTTATCTGCACATAATTCCCAGGGAATATCATATCATAAATATTTGCATTCAGTTCTTATCAGGACATTTGCATTTGCTTCTTATCAGTGTGCAGACCGGACTCTGCCAGATAGAGAGGGGAGCGCCACACCATGCACATATTTCTAATGAATCACGTCTCGGGCCCAGAGAATATTTTGGCTGGAACTTTATCACCCAGATGAAGAGGTCATTTACTCTCCCGGTTGGTTCGTCTTGGAATTGTCTTGAGATTCTGATGTGATTCACCCGACGTGGCATTTGTTTATTTCTTATTTCAGACAAACACTGGAGGCATTTGCTTTGCCTTTTTTAAAGCAGAGACTTGCTTCCAAAGGCTGCTTGCTGTTCAAAGGCCTCCCCTTGCCTGCTGCCCTCCCCCACTTAAGCCCTAACTTCTACACAAATGAAACAATATGGAGGGGAATACCCAGATTGTAATTATTCTGAATTCTAGAGCAGGCACAGCCATTTTTATTTTGTAGAAATCAATAAAAAGGGTTAAGCCAAGTCCTAGGATAAATCAAGTCCGACTTGACCATCATTATCTTGAAATTTAATGTCAAGTCCCGTTGTCCTTGTGTGGAAGCACATTTGATTAGAGGCACTATCCTTAGTCAGGGGGCACAGTGCTGAAGGCCACCTTTCTAATGAGACCATTGAATTCCTCCAAGGTAGTAGCCATTTCTTCTATTATTATACGTAGTGCTAACACTACAGCCATGAGAACACATGAAGTCAGTGAGAACAATAACACTAGTTTCTCTAGATGTGAATGATCGTCAAGTCCTTGTTAATCTCTGAGTTATTATCTCACAGAGCAGCCAGTACTCACTGGCTTGTCAGTACTGAACCTAGGTTACTTGGAATCCATGTGATTTTGGAAAGAGAAACAAGAATATTTTTCATGTCGATTGGAGTCTTCCTGTTGGGTCTTGCCATTTAATTAAGTCAGATCTGTACTTTAACACTTTGATTGCATGAGGTTTAAATAGATAGGAGTATTATTTCCTTATGTAAAGCAAGGCCAGATTGAGATACAAGAACCATGGCCAGGCAAGTCAAGATCTCCCCAGCAGTGTTATTATTACACAATTTCCTCTGTAATTTTATCATCTACTTGATATTATTGCACAAATTCTAAGGTCAAACTTCAAAGGACGGCTCAGGATGGGATCAATCTGAGTATGAGGATTTCAATTTCCAATTATAAATTAAAATATAGGTATAATGAAAAAGTTGTCATTATAATGGAAGCAAAAATGTATTTAATTGTGTTTCATAGTAATTTTATTCATGAATATGGTCACTTAAACTTCATTTCACCTTTGCCCAAGAAGAATTTTGCTTCAGTTTATTTATTTAACACAAAAGAGAATGTCTGGCTTATTATGATTCAAATGATTGACACATCTCTTGTTTGGATCCAGAAAATGTTATTTAAAATTGCAGAAGAGTACAAGTCGCTTGTGAAACTTTATTCTTATAACAGTAAAAGAAGCTTTTGTTTAGTTATTCATTTTAATTGTAATCTTTAAGACTTCATAGTTTTTTGTCTTTGAGAAGTTGTTGCTGTTAATGTAGGCATCTTAAACTGTTTTATTCGGACAAATTATTGTCTTAAAAATTGTACGCACACAGTTGCTCCTATTGCCTTTCAAAAATTAAAGTCAAAATATGACTTTACATATTTACATCTTACAAAATTGCTCCTTCAAGACTTTTTAAAATGCCAAATATGAAATAAAAATTTGCATGGAGAATGGTTAGAATTTTAAGGCAATCAAAAGAAATCCTTCTGGAAAGGCCATTTGTTTTACCTGAGTTCAACTTTTATATGTTCCCGTTTAAGTTATGTGTGCACTATGTAAAAATTTCCCCCCTTTTTAAAAAACGTTAAGAATCTAAAAAATTAATAGCACTAAAATCTCTTTGTGGACTGACTCAATAATTCATCTGGAAAGGGCTTTATGTCTCTCTTTCATGTTTATCATTGTTTTTAGCTTTCTTGGAGGTGGGAAGAGCTTACAGTTAAGGGCCCATTATCAGGACAAAGGATGCAGGAAGTCCAAAATATTTATGTTTGTTCATAGCACATGGACAGAAGACAGTTCTCAGAAAAAGGGCTTTCTGATTGATTGAAGACATGCTGGCGTATTTTAATAGCTTCTTCTATCCAGGAGATAGCATCATGTTCTTCCTTATCGCTGCTCTGAAACTTACTTTAAACATTCTCCCATGCTCCTCCAATTAGATGCTCTGCTCTCATGGCTTCCTGTGTCTCCACTGCAACTCATCTCATTTGTTTGCATTCTCATCTTTGTCAGCAGGTTGGGCAAAGAAGAGGCATTTAACAGATAATTGAAGGCACATGATTTGCAGTGTCAAATTCATCTGCATGGCATCTAGCCACAGGCCCTTGGTGATGGTGATGAAACAGCGTGGATGTGGAAAACATCAGCTTCCACTTTGCAAAACCTTAAGAGCCAGCAACTGATGGAATGGTATTACAGGGGGATGATAAAGGGGAAATCTTTTGGTTTTTAGATGAAAGTCAATAATGCCCAAATAGAAGATAAATAGTCAGATCGAACACTTAGCGTCTGCCTTATGGGAGATGTTAGCACTGTGAAGTAGTTTATTACTATCTAACCTTGCTTATGCCTGTCTCCAGGTCTCCATTCATGTTTGAAGTGCTGCTTCCTTCATGACATTCTGATGCCACTGCAAGTCTGACATTTTGGAGAACATTTTTCTTACCATTTAGGTGCATTAGCTTCCTTACATGAACATGGTCAATTCCTTGGTTCCAGTGTTTGAAATGCTGTTTGTTTCTAGGTTTGTACATGTTTTATATATTCATGACTTTATAGTTTGCATCTTATGTTCTCTGTAGAAAGGAACAATTTTATTAGATTTTCTCTCTTTGTTGTAATGAAAATGTCTAGATATTTTTTCATATGGGATGAATAACTATTTTCTTCTTAACAAGTAAAAACAATTGTCACAAATACTATGAGACAAGTACTAGTACTAATCCCATTTTACAGATGTGAACCTTTGTCACAGAGTAGAAGTTACAAAGTCCATAGATAGCCAGCCTTGGAGCTGAGACAATGTCATGTCAGCTTGGCTGACAGAGCTCTGTTATTAGTTGTTCTTAATAACCCTGTGTTTCACTGCATAATTCTTCAAATAATTCTGTTTTCATTAGATAAACATATGTTTTCATTCAACCATGAGCAGAAGGGTATCACTGGGAATGATGAAATTTCTAGAGAAAATGATGGGGTCCTTCTACTTCTTAGTCAGAAGACATATTTTTTTATTGGCCTTCAAGCTTGTTCCCTTTGGAGCATTCAAAGTCTCTGTGCACATGAATCTCTGGAAACCCAGGTGGCAGCTGCAGCTTGGAGAGTTTTCCCTTCTGCAGAGAGAATGAACATTGTAAATTCTCCTCCCAGGGATGATAAGATAAAGAGAATTAAAAGTGATATCCCTAAGGTTTTCTGTAGACCAACACACCAGACAGAGGATATGGATTAAGATTTCTGAAGGCAGATTACTAAACTGGCCTTGAAAAGCAGAGGAATGCACTCAGTCATTGGAATGTCTGCTGCCATTTTATTCTTTTAAAAAAAAAAAACGAGAAAAAGAAGGAAAAAGAAAAGAAAAAGAAACAGCGTCTGACAAATTTTAGGCTTGCTGACAATTCAGAAATTAAAAAAAAAAAGAAAAGAGAAGCAGAGGACAGTGTCCTGAACCAAATTACAAAAGACTTGCTTTGTGAAAATCAGTGAAAAATAGTGTATGAATCGGTCAGATATTTGGGGAGAGATGGAGCAAGAAAGGGAGGGAGGGGGGAAAGAAGGAGAGAGGGAGGGGGAATTGTAGGAGACATACAGCATGCTATCTCAGTCTTTAGGAAATAGATTGCTGGGGTTTACAAAAAGGGCAAGCCACATTCCACGGTCAGCAAAGGCAAAAGTTCATGTGGCTCAACAGAAAACTCTTTGAAAAGTAGAAACCCTAACAATTTAATCACAAATGAACATACTAGAGAAGTGAAATGCAGTATCGACACTTAGCAATTCATCCACAAAGACTCACTCTCCACAGCAATGGACAGAGGGAAGCTGAACTCAGGTAGAAGTGGAAGGAAGGGGAGACTTGGATGAGTGTCAAGTCAGCTGAGTGCAATGTGCATTTAAAAACACCAATACAACCCTGAGGGCTCCTAAGTCTCTGAACTGCAAGGAGAAAATCCATATAATGTCATCTCCAAGTGTTTCCATAGACGCATACCTACACTAATAACAAAGTCCTTTCTATAATATTTTCATACTGTATTTACCTGCAAGGATGAATGTTTCCCAGACAGACATGATAGAACAAGGATAATCTAGAAACCCAAGTGGTGTGAACTAACAAACTGTAAAGAAAACCCCATTGGCTTTTACAGGAATAAATTGTGTTAAGTAGCAAAAGCCTGGAAGAGCAAAAGGCCTCACAGCTGTAGGACTGACTTGGAAATGAGGATGATGAGAGGCTTTCGACACACAACAGGAAATTGACCTGATTTAAGAAGAGGCAATAGTGGGATTCCTTAACGTCTACTGTTGAGTAAAATGCTGTCAAATGTTTATTGGCCTTTAGGAACATTAAGCATAAGGGTTTGTGAGAACTATGCAGAAATGCAGTGATAGTGGAACCAGCTTGGACTCTAATGAGTCCTATGGAGTGATGGGCAGGAAAGCTGAAGTTGAAGTGTATCTTCACTTCACTTGGTTTCAGAAGAGATTTATTGGACAGAATAATTTAAGTAACGTTGAGTCAGATAGAAAATGTAAGCTGCATTAATTTATCCAAGACAGGCTTTTATCTCTCGTAAGTGGTTGAAAATTTTTTATTTAATCCACAGTAGTCTTGTACTGAATTTCAGTTTAACCAACAGGACAATTTTTGTTCCCTGGAATTAAAGATAGCACAGTAGTGCCTTGAACTGTGCAATAAGGAGAGATGAGTTCTTAGTTGGTCAACTCTTGGATTCTATGGTCTGTTGTGGCATATTGTCTTTCTCTGTCTTAGTCCTTTCAGTCTCATAGACACACTCTTCCGGAGGGAACAGATCAGGTGCTTCTGGTAAAGCTGTAGATGTTTAACGACTCAAAACTGTGTGATGTCTCCGTGGGATATACCACAGGAAGTAAACATCAACATTTAGTGCTGTTAACGCTGTTGACTACGGTAGCAGACAGCAGAGCATCCACTGTTCGTGTTCCTCTTTGCTGGGAACTGTTTATTTCCTTCTCTAGTTCCTCCCAGTAGCTGCTGATGAAGGCAGACCCCAAGATGGCATGATTTGAATTGAGAGTCTTGACTCCTGAAGTTCACAATTGTTGCTGCTTCTGTAGAACCAACTGTTCTTAGCTGAAGGAAACCATGTGAAACACCGCCCAGGAGCATAAGCCTGACATTCAGAGGTAGTGTAGAACCAAATGACTCACTTACAGGAGGTGCAAAAGTTTACCTCAAAGTGGGACCAGTTACACACAGTGATTCATTTTTATAAAGCTTTCTATGGGCTGAGGCTGAAGCTAGACCACGTGTCTGTCTAGATCCCCATGTTTGCTGCTCCACCTCTCTCTTTCTTTCCCATGTTATGACATCTTTTGAATCCATTTGCACAGGTATTTCTGCATTTCTGTATCTAGGGAATTTGGCATAAAGTACTTAGTCTTTTCTTTTATATAATTCATCTTTTTTTCCAACACTCATCATGAAAAAATAAAAATTTTACCTTGAGCAAAATACAATACGGTATAGGATTTTCTGAAAGAAAATTTCAAACACTGACATTAAAGATAGCATTTGGCTCAATTATTGCTTCCTGGTGGTTGGGTTTTAAGACTTATCTGGGAGGTTTACTGAAATTCAGATTTATGAGATTATTTTGGATTTGCAGAGCCTAGACAGTGGGACTTGAAAGTCTGTATCTTGTCAGTTGTTAGATTCCTCCCTATGGGTAGAATCAGAATCACTTGGGATGGAATATGGCCACACTGAAGGCAAAGTTGCAGGTTTGATATATTTGATATACTGAACAGAGCACAAAAATGTAAACATAGAAATATAAAAATATACACACAATTTTTCCAAGTCCAAGAATTCCTCTCCAGTCACATTGAGCCTCTTGAAAAAGCACGGCCAACATTTCCTCACTCTTGCCTTTTAGACATTGTTCAGGTTCAAGGTCAACTCAGCTTTGAGAAGGAAAGTACATCACAGGGCTACTGAGCAGCATCTTCAAATGCCAATTTAATGCGAGTGCTCTTCATCCTGAAACACTAGAAGATGGTTCCTTATTTGTTTTTCTGACACTGTGACTTTTGTGACAAAGAGACAAGATATAACCATGAAACACAGAAAATCTGTGGTAGGCAGTATCTCACCAGCAAAAAAAAAAAAAAAAAAAAAAAAAAAGGAATAAATAGAATTCTTCTGTTCTGGCAGTAAACATCGTCAATGCTGTCACCCAATGGCTGCAGACATTGACCTAAATAACTGTGAAGATACTGAATTGGGATAAGATACTATTTACGTTTTCTGAAGATAAAGGTCAGATCTAGGAGTCTTCAGCAAGACTTTCCCAGTCCAAGTCTCCTGACTGTCTTTCTCATTCTTTTGTGAGTCTTAGAAGGAGAGAAACACCATGAAATGACAAATTTCATAAGGAAAATGTTGCTTGTCTTCAACTAACATTTGATTAATCTGATCATAATTCCCTCTCTGCTACTCTTGCAGAGTAGTCACAAAGGTTTGACTTTTTTTTTTTAAATTTTTTTATTCGATATAATTTATTTACATTTCAAATGATTTCCCTTTTCTAGCCCCCCAACTCCCCGAAAGTCCCGTAAGCCCCCTTCTCTTCCCCTGTCCTCCCACCCACCCCTTCCCACTTCCCCATTCTGGTTTTGCCAAATACTGTTTCACTGAGTCTTTCCAGAACCAGGGGCCACTCCTCCTTTCTTCTTGTAACCACACACAGAGCATGTGATTCCATATGGGCTTTTGCTGAGCAGTAGCTGTTGTTGGCTTTTGTGTGCTAGTTAAAGATGGTTTTGAGGTAACCATTTGAAAGTCAGCATCATACAAAGGTAAGAAAGTTAGACTGATTTAGGCACCAGTGACTACTAGCAAACAATGTACAGTGCTGTAGCCATAATGCCCCCTATAGAAACAGGACATCAGGAACTCAAACCAAGTTGTTCTCTCCAGGGGAAATCAAACCTTGTTTCTGGGCTCTCCAGTCTCCAAAATTCATGTATCAGAAGGATGTGGGATTGTCAGCATGAGAAGGTGAAGCAGGCCAGGAATAATTTCCAGAGCTCGGCTTCCAGCTCCCTGATACCTCTCCACCTGGGTAAGCCATCTGAGCTGGGCACAATGACCCTACCATCTGCCACATCCCTCTGGGTAGCAGCCGGCCTTTCGCATAAGTTTTTCGCTGGAGGAGATCTGTTGGCAGCTCTGGGGACCTTCTGAACTCACCTGAGGAGGCTCTGTGGACTCTGTGGAAGAATGTGTTTTAAGAACAAGATGAAAGGGAAGGGAAATGAAATTTAAAAATGAAAAGTGCTTTTTTCTTTCCCTAGAGCAAAACCCTTTCTATTACCAACTGTCTTTCAGGAGGCAAATATGGGAAGCTGGATTCACAAGTAATGAGCAAGTGCTATAGTTAAAGAAAGTGCCATTCCCCATCTCCTAATGACAAACGTGTAGGTCACTGTCAAAGCAGACATAATTTGAGAAATCAATACATAGCTATTTAATTGTCTCTATAAGAGAGCACAGTATTTCTAATATTGATTAGTGGAATGTTTTATGTGTAAAATACATTTGTGTGCATATGCATCCACTTCATACTTAGGCATATTCATTTTTATGTGTGTACACACATATATTTCTATGTGTGTACAGTATACCTACATGTCTAAATGTCAGTGCTTTGTGGCTATGCATGTGAGTGTGCAAGCACATAGACGTGAGTATGTATACGAATTAGGGCAGGTGAACATGGGCTTTTTTATTTAATAGCCATAAACAAGTTTTTATCCAAGACCCAGGATTTTTCCAACCAGTGCACACATGGGAAGTACAAACATTCTATTGGCTTTAAAGGAGATATGTATCCCATATCTGATTTCTCTCTGGAACTCTGTTTACTTGGGGGTTCAAACTTTGTGCCTGTCATTCACAGATACAAATTACCTTTCCAGTTGATCTCCTTCCCCCCCACATTCATCCTCCAAAGCTCAGGGGTTATTCACTCTCCTTGTGCATGCTACGCTTCTGTGACTTTCCTTCTTCTCCACCCCTTACCTAGATTACTTTTAATGTGAGCCAAATATTAGTGGCTTTAACAAATACATTTCAAAGTGCCAATAGAATAAAAGTTTCTGTTTTCTTTGTAGTCGGCAACCCTTTAGGTATCTGTGTCAGCAGGAACAATGGGAAGTTAGGGCAGAGATTACCGCATCATTATGCCAAAGATTCCCTATCATTTTTATTCAGTCCTCAGTGAAAAACAGCAAGACCAACATGGGGACTGGGAAATATGTGTCTGGTAAGGGAACAGTGAAGATATCCCAGTGGGTAAAAGCACTTGTTGCCAAGTCTGACAACTGGAGTTTTGTCTCTGTAATCCGAATCTCTGGCCTCCAAATGTATGTTGTGATATAAGCATGTGTGGCCACATGTTCATGTGCGCGTGCGCTCACACACACACACACACACACACACACACACACACACACAGCTACTCCTTTGTTGACCACCATAGTTTCTTAATTGAAACAAGCCTAATATAAGAAAGTAGGCTGTTCCAACATAGAACCAAAGGCTCAAAGTGGCCACTGATCAGTCTCTCCAGCTGCATGCTCTGCGTGGTTATATTGCACTTATTTTTTTTTTTTACCAAGTATCAAGCATAGACCTCAGCATACGGTAGATGGCATGTTTCTTCTGTATTTTTTGAATAAATAAACATGTGAAATAATAAACCAACGAAAATGGTTGGTGGAGGAAGTGATCACTTGCCTCTAGACAGTATGAAACTTGCTTTTCTCTCTTTTCCTGTCTTAACTGATGTGAGGTTTTCCGTTTGTCCTCTTGCTGAGCAGAGAGAGAACGGATCACTTTGGTTCGGTGGTTTGTAATGTTGGCTTATGTGCGTTTGGAAGTTCCCCAAACTTTTCTGAGCATTCCAATTCTCTTTGTCTTCTAAGGACTTGGGGACTGCTTCCTGCTTCCTCCCAGCCTGTCAGCTTCATGACTCACACAATCTCTATGTATTCGTCATCCACAAGGAATCTAACAGGCACTTAGGATCGTGGGGATGGCAACAGTTCATGAAACACCCCTGAGAATGACAGGTTTATTAAACTAATGCCTCAACTGTACTTTCAGATTGATATGGCCTGAGAGAGTTCTTTCCTAGTAACCATCACAGCAGGCAGCTTCAAGCTCACAGAGTGCTTACATGCCTATGATCTCATCTGGATTTCTCACTAACCCATTTGGTGATGGAAACTTAGGAATTTATCAGCTCATCTAGGATCAGAAAATCACAAACACTGTTTTGCAGTTGGCCCCTCTGAGTGAGGCCCATTACCATATTTGTCTTTACTGTAAACTGTGATTATGATTCTGCTGGGAGTTGAATGATTATTCCTCTATCACCCATTTTTTTTCTTTTTTTGCCTGTGGTGAAACTCATGCAAAGGGATTCAATGGCTACAAGAATTCTTCATTGGTTCACTCCTTTATCAAATATTTATGAAGCATAGTTTATATTCTGCTCTAAGTGGAAGGACACCAAACTCTAAGAAGCACAGTGATGATCCTTGTCCCCTTTGGGCTTACTATCCCATGGAAGGTAAGGGATGGGATTCAGAAAATGAATATCCAGATTCTGCATTTATTACTGAAGAGTGGCAGTAGTCTACTGCATTCCAAGGGGAAAGGAACCTATAGGAAGTCATCTATCTGGGACTTTTTACCATGGGTCAAACCTAGAATCTATGGTACTATCATTTCAACTGTTAAATGATTTTTTCCCAAAGTTTTTGTACATTGGAAAAGGTGTGGTGGTACTGCTACTGATGGCAGAGGTAGTGTTGGTAGGCAGGTATTTACCTTACAAGGCTAATGTATTTTGAAAGGCACATAAACAACTCAGATCCAGATAGAAGATCCTGTTCACAGAAGAAATGAGCCAGCAGCTTTGGGAGCATATAATGATAGCATGTATTTACTAATTAATACAAGTTCTACTTAAAGTATTTTACAGATATTATCTTATTTGGTCCTCTCAACAATTGTGTGATAATTGCTGTTATCGTGTACATTTTATGAAAAGAATCTGAAGCACATAAAGACCAGGCATTTTCCTCAAAGACCTCTGGCTCTGGGTGTGTACTAACCCTTGCATTGTTTGAAAGATGACTCGAGTGGTCCTGAAATATTGGGAAGTCCTGTGACAAAGTGTTATGCAAAGTATTCCTTAGTGTGTTTCACCTGTGAAGTGGAGGAGATTAGGGGTTCTTCCTTATAGGTTTGCTTTAAGCAGTACTTGAGATCATGTATCATGAACTGCGTAGTACACATGAGAACATTACCTAATGAGATTCAATGACACACATGATTGTGTATGTAAAGACGTAGTTCACATGGTTGCTATAGGCACTCAATAAATTGAACTATTATTAATATAAAGATCATGATTGTTAATAAGTTGAGACAAGGTGATGAGTTAATTGAACAATGAAGGGACAGCAAAGAGTGTTCTGAAAGAGGGCATTCTAAAGGCAGGACGGTAAAGTAGAGCATGATATGTTTACTTTGTGCTGCATTCTTTTATCTTGATTTAGGGTCTCATTCTCTTAGATTAGACTGAACCAAACAGTGAAGAACAGAGTAGTCTCAAACTAGTGATGATCCTCCTGCCTCAGTCTTCATCTGGGTGCTGGGATTATAGGAACTACACCCGACATATTATTACATCTAGGTATCTCAGTTAAAGGTTGTGACATTCTGTAGTTTATCATTTCTTTACCCAGGAAATTTGATGTTATCACCTCTGCTACTGGCTTGTATGATGCCTGATGGCAAAGCCAGGGTAATTGTTACATTTAGAATTTCCTGGGAGCAGATATAAGTTTAGTTTACCTTTTAAGAGTGATGTCGTGGTAGTATTTAACAGCAACTGTACAAACACGGTTGTATTGACACGCTCACCAGCACTCACAGAAAGAATACTTATTCATTGCAGTAGCATTGTTGTCTGTGACTACTAAGGGCTGCACACAGGGCTGGATTTACTCATATGTAGAGTGTGGTCTCACAAGGATTATGATGAAACTCTTAGCTGTGCTCATGGCCTTGTTAGTCATATTGGCACACAACCCACCATTTTTTAAAAATTTAAACCGGCAATTTGGACACTCGTGTTTATTTCAATTTTCTATATGAACTTCAATAAATGACAGAAAGATGGAAATGCGAAGTGGAAGAGATGGTGAGGGGAGTTGAGAGAGGGCAAACCGTATCCAGACAGAGGTTCAAAGCAGCGAAGCAAACAGGAAGGGACGAGATGGAGGTGAGTAGAAAAGGTGGAGAGTTATGTGTTAGTAGAGATGGTATAAAAGCCAGCACGGGACAATGTGTAACTCCCTTTATGTCCTTCTGGGAGTCAGGCGTTGGAGGTAGTCTGTGTTTTTGAAGGTAAGAACAGAGGCATGAGTTCAGTGCTGGCTTACTTACAGCTTGAAATCAAATGATAATACTCTTTATATTTCCTCCTTTATCCAAACCTAAGACTAGAGATTTAGTTTCTGGGAATGTTGCCCCAGAGGATGTAGAATCTGTGCCATTAGGCAGAGCAGAAGGAGGGTAGGTGTCACATAAACACACAGGGATTAAGTGAGGGCTTCATGCTGAAAAAGAAACCTCCGGCCCTTTCTCCATGTTCACCCCCACAGCACTAGCAGCAGCTCTTTTTCAGACAAGAAAGAAAAGAGTTTTTCTTCAAGCAAAGGAGCCGCTCAAGAGAAAAAGGACCCAGAGACTTGTGAGGATTTCTACAAGCCTGGCAGTCAGCAGAAATAACTTCTCAACTCAGAGTCCTTTACTGAAGCTCACTCTTGAACAAGTTCCACCCATGTGCACAGATGACTTCAACCAGTTCTTAAATCCTCGCTAAAAAGAGAAAAGGACCAAGAGATAAAGCTGTAATGCAGAAGACAGCAAAACAAACAAAGGAAGTTAGGAAGGAAGAAAGGAGACAGGTAATAAGGAGATTGGATTAATGCTGCAGACATTTCAGAGATACTGTATTTGGCATTCTAAGGAGAGGCAAGAGATGGCCCTAAGCACAGGGCATTCATCATAGTCATGGGACCATATTCAGAGAATGAGACCTTAGCATTTATTCTTTAAAGTGGAAGCAGATATTAAAAGTTCAATGCCAAGATGAGTGATATAATCAAGAAGATATTTTAGAAGGAAATAAAAAAAAATGAAAATTCAAAACCAAAAAATCCTGGAGAAGGTAAGTAAGCCATAAAATTATTCTAGAGGTTCTTATCACTTCTTCATTTTTCTTTTTTTTTTAGAAAAATGAGACATTTGGAAGAATAGGAGAAAAAGAGAGATGATATAGAGGAGAAGGAGACATAATGAAGGAGTAAAAACAAGAGAAAAGTTACCACAGCTATATGAAGAAAATGATAGAAGAGAAAACAAACTATTAAAGATTTAGAAAAAGTACATTCTTGAGCTGGAGAAACGGCTCAGCCATTAAAGGCTAGGCTCACAACCAAAAATAAAAGAATATTCTTAATAGCCAAAGCATAATGATATTCACTTAAAATATTTATTTTTTATTTTGTGCATGTGTATGTTTGCATGTATGTCTGTGTACCACATGCATACCTGCTGCTTGTGGAGGCCAAAATTCTTTTACATAATGAAGAGAGGGCATCGATCCCTCCTGTATGGAGTTGTGTATGGTTTTGAGCTCTCATGTGAATGCTTGGAATTGAAGTTGGGCCCTCCAGATGAGCAGCCAGTGCTCTTAACCACTGAACCATTGATCTAGTCCTGGATAATAACATCTAGATCTACCAGCCTTGCCAAGTCTTTACCAGCCTGTAGAGGCAGGGCCTACAAATATAAAAGGCCCACAACAGTATTCTATAAAATTCAAAGCAGCAGAGTTAAAAAGAAAAACTCCAAGGTGAGAGATAGAGATACACAGAGAGAAATATACTATACGAATGACTAGATCACAAGGGCATAGAGAAGGAGGAGGTATAGAAATAGCTTCAGTCAGATCCTGCTATACCACTCCTGGGCATATACCCAGAGGACTCCCCACCATGTAATAAGGATACATGTTCTACTATGTTCATAGCAGCCCTATTTATAATTGCCAGATGCTGGAAAGAACCCAGGTATCCCTCAACAGAAGAGTAGATGCAAAAAATGTGGTATATCTACACAATGGAGTACTATTCAGCCATTAGAAACAATGAATTCATGAAACTCTTAGGCAAATGGATGGAGCTAGAGAACATCATACTAAGTGAGGTAACCCAGACTCAAAAGGTGAATCATGGTATGCACTCACTAATAAGTGGTTATTAACCTAGAAAACTGGAATGCCCAAAACATAATCCACACATCAAATGAGATATAAGAAGAAAGGAGGAGTGGCCCCTGGTTCTGGAAAGACTCAATGAAACAGCATTCGGTAAAATCAGAACGGGGAAGTGGGAAGGGGTGGGTGGGAGGACAGGGGAAGAGAAGGGGGCTTACGGGACTTTCGGGGACTGGGGGGGCTAAGAAAAGGGGAAATAATTTGAAATGTAAATAAATTATATCGAATAAAAAAATTTAAAAAAAAAAGAAAAAAAAGAAAAAAAAGAAATAGCTTCAGTCTTTTGAGGGTCAATCTCCCAAGCCCCATTGGCAATGAGAGGGTACCATCAAAAATCCCAAGGCAAAAGGATTCTCAGTGTAGAAAGTCATCCTCGCCAAAGCTGCCAATCAGAGAATGTGAGAAAGCCCAGCCAAGGGAAGTCTCAGAATCTTAGTCCTTGATACTTTTTTTTTTTTGGAAACATCCTAGAAAGACAACAGAGGAAGTCTTACGGTCAGCACCGCAGAGTGTCCTGCAGGATCTTGGGATGGATCAGGCTGGAGGCACTTCAAGGTCAACTGAGCACGGAAAGCATTGTAAAGAAGCCAGGTTGCATCTATCACTGTCGAAGAACAAATGGATTTCACAGAGGATGAAGAAGAGTCTGCCATAGCGGCTGTGACCAGGATGAGCTGAGCTGAGGGATAACTTGCAAATCCTCGGAAGAGAGAAGCTAACATACATGCCTAGCTGCTCTTCTCCTCAGCCGACCTGCTTTGCTGTCACCAAGAACACTGGAGTGCTGACCAGATGATTTGGAGAAGGCATCTTTTATTTTAATCTCCAATGAGTTGAGAGGACTCTTCAGGTCTGTATGATTTCATTTTATGGATAGTTGTTAAGAATCTAGAGTCAGAACTCTGCCTTTGGACATAGATGATTTAGCTTGCTTGTGTAGACACACACTGGAGTGAAACCCAGTGCCGTGCAGAACCCATACTTTTACATAATGGAATACTCAAGGATACAGCTAACTAAAAGACTGATCTTAAAATTTTGCTTCTTTTGTGGAACCACAGGACTCATCCATAAGCCCTCCCCATACCACTTTGCATCTCAGTTGTGTCCTCTAACCAACAATTCTAGAACTTCTTATACATCAAATTTAAATTTCTTCCCAGAGCCAAGTCAAGAAATCTTCCCCATAATTACCACCTTGGTCTTTGAAACTCCTTGTTTCGAATGAGAATCAACCTCATTTTCTTGGCTTACTGTCCTATATAGGCCTTTGGTAATAAAGCCAAGTGTGGAAGCCAACTAATCTTCGAAAAGCCCATTTTTCTCTTTTTCTTTTCTTTAGGATTCCATATCTTCTTTATGTAGCCTCTTAACCAGGTGAGAAGACTGAATGTTCCTTAGAGGACAAGGAAAAGAGTGCCTTACTCCTAAGAAGCCCAAACTGCTCTGAGCACAAAGTGCACCCAGAATCTGAACCTCCCTCCATATATCAAGAAGTCCTGCTGTTGACAGGTCGGGACACTTTCCCCTAGAGGCCCTAGGGTGCTCTAGATTTTAGGCCAGTTCATGTGTTTTAAGATGTGATCCTCTAAGGGAGAAGCTCCTCCTGTCTGCAAAGCCACTGGGAGCTATTGTCTTATTTTCTGCAGCCCCAAACAATGAGGGAAAGCTCTTTACATCCAGAAAATATGCTGATTGAAATATCATCTTTGGGAAGTCTGTTCTAAGGACACTAATTGATATTGTTTGAAGAAGTGTAAGCGTCTGTCATGAAAACCACTTTAACTGCGTGCTTGTTTTCTTCTTTAGTTTGTTTAACTTGGCAGAGTGCTTCCTCCCCCCTTAGAAAACCTCCTATTTTGATTTATGAATGTTTTCAAATTTTTAAGATTCTCCAAACCGTTGTTTCACCTGTAAGTAGAGAGATAGCTTGTTTGGCTAACTGCCTTGTGTGACTCTGTGCCAGGCAATGAATAATGCCATGTTCAATACTCTAAATTTGTGTTCCAAATTCTGAATTTCCAATGAGCTGCATGGAACACTACTGATAAGTGGCTGATTTTCCCTGCAAGGATTGTCTTATTTTAAACTTCAAATTTAGTTGCCTTACTGTATGCAAGGTAATTTGGAATGGATTTTAGAATGAGGCTAAAGACTATTCATACTTTGCAAACCTAGGAGGTGGAAGAAGCAAGCTAAGGAAGGAGGCCATCTTATCTCTGAGGCCTTAACTCTTCACAGGGCCATCTGGAGCCTCTCTTTCTTTCCCAGTGCTGCTCCCTAAACTTTAACAGAAACCCCAGTACACTGTATTATCAAAGTTGCTGGTATTCACCACAAAGAATTTTTGTATGTTAAAAGTTGCAAGTATGCTGGAGAACACAGAACTTGAGCTGAAGCTGTAATAAAGAACATGGAGACGAGCTTTTCCTTTTGCATTCAATAAAACTGAATTGAGAAATTAAAGATTGACCTTAGAAGGGATCTCTGTCTGTCCTTTCTTTCTCTGAATTGTCCCCACCCCAGGCCAAGATCTAGGTACCATAACAGTCTCAAAAATCTCCTCCTAACCTTTTCCAGAAGAATGTGAGAAGGTCAATATTCCTTCTCACATGCTGTCCATAACTATTCCTGGATTCTTTGTCAACACAACAGTAATTTTTCTCATAACAGTCTCAAAAATCTCCTCCTAACCTTTTCCAGAAGAATGTGAGAAGGTCAATATTCCTTCTCACATGCTGTCCATAACTATTCCTGGATTCTTTGTCAACACAACAGTAATTTTTCTCTTGTTTTCATGTTGCAGCCAATGCAGTGCCTGACTGAACCTGAGCTTGCAAGGACCATCCAGCTCATTTCTACAGAGTAGGTAGCTTGATCACATGGCTTAAGTAATTCTCACTGGCGTTGGCTGAACAGATCACTACCTATTCTTTCATGTCTCTACAGAATTGTCAAAACTTCTAAGTCAACAATTGGATCTTTGATTATTGTTTTAAAGAATGATATGTTTCTTATTTAAACTATGTTCAGTGTCAGCTTGACTTCATACACTTTACAGCATAACTTCATACACTACACAGCTTGACTTGAGGCTATGCAAAATGGACTTTTAATAGAGTTAGTGACCATCACTTTAGGACAAAGATTATGTTAAAGGTTCGATATTTTTGATAGATTATTTTATTCAGTCTGTGCCTGAACACTGGAGAATATTTGTATTTCATCAGAGGGGTAGAATAAAACTTATGATAGCATTTAACAGCTCCCACATTGGGAGAAAAAGCGACAATACCTGTCAAGCAGGCTGCCAGTCAGAATGCTGCTCATTGGTTAGGTTAGGGGAGTCCATTAGTGCTGCCATGAGTGCTGCACTGAGAGCACACTTCACAGGCTTTTGCTCCCAAGCTAATTGGCTGGATGTACTTACTCTTGCCCTCCTGGTAAGAGCAGGAAACATATATAAAGAGAAATAAATTGGAGCAAGAGACCACATCACATTTTGTGCTGACCTAGAAAATGGAGGATACGCAGGAGCCAGATGGATGTATCCCCAAAGCCTGCCATGAACTTACTGAGTAAGGGTCAGAATGGCCCAGATTCCTTGTGCCCTCGTTTTGAGGAACAGATTATATAACACACACTAATGAAATAGAAGGACAAGCTACTAATTTTGGAAAAGAGTGTTAATTTATTTGTTCACATTCATCCCAGGAACAGATTTGTCAAAGAAATTTTGATTTTGCACAGAGATTTAAGAATACCTTGACTGGGGAAGGTAGCATTGGAGACCTCTAAGGATATTGATGTTTCCTTAGCTGGTGCAGTGTGACAAGGGTCAGTGGCAGGAAAAAGTTTTGGGTGGAAAATGCCTGTGAGATACAGAAACAGCGTTGGAATTAGTATCTCAAAGGGTTAGGTAGGAATGGTGCCTCCTGAGACCAGCAGCCTTGGCCAGTTTGACCAGGAGATAGAAGGTTTGCAGCAAACATGGGGAAACGGATCTACTTCCCAAACAGATGCCTGGCTGAAATTGAGCATGTCACATCATACAAACTAGTGGGGTGAGAGGTGCCCCAAGTCTTAAGACTCAACATCTCATAAGCCAAGAAGTTGGGATCTTGGAAAAAAATCAATTTAGTTCAAAGCAATTGAAAAAGTGAAACTTAAAACACTTGCTGTTGTAGTCTTAATTTAGCTATATATTTTAAGGAGAGACCCACAAAGTCTTTGGCCTAGAACATGGGTTGTGACAGGAATTCATTTATTCTTTCAAAGTTTGGCTAAAGAGAGCAACTACCCTGTATCAGAGGTCATGTCTGATATTCATTAAGTGAAGCAGAAATGAACAGGTGCAGCCTTGGAGCTTAAAGAGCTTGTCTCGATGAGTGGAGCTCAGTGGTTGGGTGTTAGGTACAGAGGGAAGACAGCCTGAGGGGCACAACTGTCTTACAGCTCTAAGGTCAAAGTCAAGGAACTGCAGGAGATGGAGCCAGAGACCAATAGCACTGTGAGAAGCTGGTTTAAATACCTGTTGAGAATTTCTCTGGGAGCTATTGACTACACACACACACACACACACACACACACACACACACACACACACACACAGGGGCATACACAGGCACCTACACAACCCTTTCTTTCTTAGTCAGCTAGCTTTGCAAAACTTCAGGGCAAAAGATTCCTGACCAAATCAGTTAGAAAAGAACAATAAGAGATTGGCCAGAAGTATATAATGTTTAAGAATGACCAATAACAAATCAGAACACAGGCAAAAAACCTAATGTAAAGAAGAGTTCAGGACAGTCTAAATATGAGAAGAAGGAACTACTCTAAGGAGTATTTTCTACACTATTGCACTTCATCGACTGGCAACTAGTCAAGGTCTAGCTGACAGAGTTAAATTAAATCACCCAGTAGTGTAAATGCTATGTTGTAATGGCCAGACACTTTTTTTTATTATTTTGCATACTTTTAATTTCAGAACAAAATAAAACAAACAAAAAAACCCACAATACACAACATTCAACCCTGCTACTCTATGGGAGGGGATCTTCCTGTCTTAAGGCACAAGGCAGGATATAAGACCTTCTTGTAGACATGAGCAGAGAGCCAGGTGGGTCAGGCCAGTCAGGGCTGCTGGGGGAGCCATAGGGATACTACACAGAGGGTGGGGCTTCCAAGAGTCTTTAATCCACTTCTTCCATTCCAGAGGCATCACCTTCCTGCTGCTATTTCTGATGAAAAGCCACTTGTAAGGAAACCCTATGTGTTTAAACTAGAAACAGAACAACATGGTAGAAGAGATCTATAAAGATTCTATTTTAGAACAAAAATTTTAAATGATGAATTTTATGAAAATAGCTAAGAAATCTTTATTTCATTGTCTAGTTTAGTGTGTGTGTGTGTGTGTGTGTTGATGTATGATACCACTGAGTTCTTGAAGTCATGGGACAATATTTCATGGTTGTTTCCCAATTTTTTCCTATTTGAAGCAGAGTGTCTTTTGATATTTCTGTAACTGTGCTGTCGTCTCTAGAATAGCTGGTCCATGAGTTTTTCAAGACTATTTTTTTGTCTCCATCTCCCATCTCACTACAGAAGTGCTGTGATTCCTGATGTATGCTAACACAGCATTCTTTTGACCTGAATTCTGTGAATCTGAACTGAGGTTGTTGGCTTGGTGGACAAGTGCTTTTAAACACTGAGCTATCACCTTGACTTTCCATTTTCTTTTGTCTATGTTCTTTGTTTTGTTGTTTGAGATAGGATCTCAGATTGCCCAGGTTGGCCTTAAAGGTTGTAGAAAAGTTCTCCTAACTATGACAGCTTAACTGATGGTCTTCATTCTTCTCTAAATGGTGCTCTATGAAACAAACATATTGAGGAAAATGATAAAACTAAGATCACCTTTTAACAATGTCTGGCCCCTACGGAAGTGAAAACTCGCATAAGCCTGCTTTAGTGATGTAGAATATAATAGTCAGTATGTAGAACATCAAATGGAGTCCTTAATCCAAGAGAACCCTTCCTTTAGAACAAGAAGCAAAGTATGTGTAGGGAGTTTGGTGCAGATCACATTTTCAGTCTGTCACCATCATAGCTGGGTTACAGTATGGAGTTTCTAGTGTATCGTGAGAGATGACCCTAAACGGGATGTAGTCTTCCACACAGGACAGTGCGCGGACAGTCCCTACTGACAAAGAGAGCTACACTACACTATTTTTTCTGTGGAAATCTTCTTTGTGCTAGAAGTAATAAAAGAATCCAGGAGTAGTGAAGGTGAGTGAGTTGTGCAGATGGAAAGTATGCTGAGACAATATAAAACAACAAGGCTCCAGTATAGTAACTTTTCTTCTCAGAGATTCAAATGTGATGGTTAAACTCTGAAGAGTGGTGAAAAAGTGGGAGAAATGGTGGAAGACTTTTAAAGTTTCAAATAGGAAGGAAATTAGATTCTACATCTTAAAGGGAAGTATTTGCATTCAGCACACCTGATCCAAAGCCTCAGGAAACACTAGATTGGATTATTCAGTGCTGGATTTAGGAGTATTAGGAACAGAATTGGCTGGTAACTTAGAATTTCTGCCACGACATTGTCAGATTCTTCTTATTGCTATTATTTTCCAATATGTTTATTAAATCATAAAAATATAATGAAAAAAGATCTTCTGACAGGCTTTAACATATCTTGAATGTGATTTTGATGGATACGTGAGGGATTATGATAAATTTGGCTGAAGAGAACTTGCTTTGATTGAAAAGCTGCCGTAACCTGAAGATGAATGCCAAGAATCAGGAAAGGTGTACAATATGAATCTGGGTTTCCCACTTGTTTGAGTAAGTGTCATCAAATAGCATGCACCAAAATTTCAAGTGACAAGAGACATGAATTAAGGCTTTGTATAAAGGGAGACAGAATTAATATCAAAGAGAATGTGACCAAATGGAATGATAGCAAGCTTGTTTGTTGTTGTTGTTGTTGTTGTTTTATTTTTTTGGTTTTTGTTTTGTTTGCAACAGACATAATTTCTATTACCAAAGTAAAAAAGCTTACACATGGGGAAACGTGGAAGACATTCAGTCTTTTTCAATTTACTGTTTTTCCAAATCAGTTGCAGAGAATGTATTATGTACTTTACCCTGTCAGCCTGTTAAATAGAATATAATCATTTCATCTTGGGGAGTTACGTCTAAAATATTACAATAAAATCTTTCTGGTGTTTTTTGAAGACTGGCCTTTGGGGAGGTATTGCTAAATTGGCAAATAATAGAACAAGGATAGTCCCGTAGATGAACATCATGAATCCAAGGGTTGTTTTGATTTGCATTTCCCTGATGACTAAGGATGTTGAACATTTCCTTAGGTGCTTCTCAGCTATTCCATATCCCTCAGTTGAAAATTATTTGCTTAGCTCTGTACACCATTTTTAATAGGGTTATTTGGTTCTCTGTAGTCTAACTTCTTGAGTTCTTTGTATACAATGCATATGATTCCTTTATCAGATGCAGGGTTGGTAAAGATCTTTTCCCAATTTGTTGGTTGCCATTTTGTCCTATTGACAGTGTCCTTTGCCTTACAGAAACTTTGTAATTTTATGAGGTCTCGTTTGTCAATTCTTGATCTCGCAGCATAAGCTATTGGTGTTCTGTTCAGGAACTTTTCGCCTATGTCCATGCACTTGAGGCTCTTCCCTACTTTCTTTTCTATTAGTTTCAGTGTGTCTGGTTTATGTGGAGGTCCTTGATCCATTTGAACTTACGCTTTGTACAAGGAGATAAGAATGGATCAATTTGCATTCTTCTGCATGATAGCAAGCCTGTTAAGACAGAAGATATACACGTTTGGATTTAATTGGACATAATTCATATTACTATACTGTGTGGGAATTTGAAACTAATTTATTTAGGTTGGTTCATCAGGAAGTCTTACAATACTATAGGCACAGGTCAATTCATAGTTCTGTAGCTCAGGCTGGCCTAGAACTCATGATCCTCCTGCCTTGGCCCCCTACTTGCTGAGATTATAGACATACCATATCATGCCTGGCTTAGGATCTTATTCCTGAGGTTTAGCAAATGGCCACATCTACTTTATAAAATGCTGAGGTTGTAAATCATTAGCTGTTAGGTACAGTGTCTTTAGGAGAGATAAGTGTACACAGTATGATCTCAAGTCACTGGGAAGACATGTAAATATTCAGAATCCTAGAGAGAGTTCTAGGTCATAATTCAAAGAAATCTATGCTGTGGGAAGGATGGTGGAGGGAAATACTTGCAGAGAAACTGCAGTGAAAGTTCTCCAGCACACCAGGAACTGAGTTGGGGCTGGAGTCAGTGCAGTCACAACTACCCTGGAATTTCTTTCCATGAATAAAGGAAGAAGAAGGAAGTAGGGGTACGGGTTGGGATGTAGCTCAGTTGGTAGTTCTTGTCTAGCATGCATGAAGATAAAGCCCAAGTTTGATGACCAACACCTCATAAAAGTGGATGTGGTGGGATGTACCTACAATCAAGCCATCAGAGGGAGTCAGTAAACCCAGAACCACAAGGTCCTCCTTACTTGCAGAGCAAATTTGAAGCCACTCTGGACTGTATGAGACCCTGTCTCAAGAAAAGACATTACCAATTGGCCAAAGATACAATAGCTTTGGTTTCCAGTGAGGATGAGCAGCATTCACAAATCTTCGTATTGGCAAACCAACTAGATTCCACTGGGAACTACCCACTAAAAATCAGGTCCACTTATCTTTTAGCATAAGCAAGTGGCCCAAATTGCTGGCGGGACTCAGGGTGGACCTGGCATGTGAAGAGAGCAGGATTCGTTCGAGAATGAGAGCAGAGCAAAGGCACCTTCACCTCACTTTACAGTTCAGTGAGAGGACATCATGGCTCTGACTGCTCTGAGCCTAGTTCTGCTGTTTTGATTATTCCGCCTCCTAAGGAAGTGACTTCCTGCCAGAAGAAAAGACACTTAGCTATGCTTGGAGCTTCAAACATGGTAGGAATGAAAACAGCTCTCACCGTTCCTTTCTGACAAAAAGTCTGACCTCTTGTCTGAGCACTGTGGAAATCCACGTCGAGCACCCGGTTTCCAAGAAATCATCTGTACACACTTGTACGTCATCGATGGCACTGAGGGAGATAAGTGATTAGTTTCTGTGCGGCACTCTGGCTTTCTTATGAATTAAGCCAGATCCAAGGGACCTCTTATAATACGATTATTCATGCTCTATGGCCAATGCCAATCGCTTTTCTCAAGTGGGAGAGCAAAGTCTGGAGACATTGGGGATGGCTGACTGTACTCACAGTTTGGTGAATGCTGGTAAAAGCAGGTCCCAGTGCCATCTCCCCCGGGGCTCCAACCACCCTGCTGACTAGTTTATTTTGCTATTCATCCTTCTCTTATCCCTCCTCCCTTTTCCACTCCCTCCACCATCACACACTTCTTCCCTTGTTTGCTCATCTATTTTGACATATCACTAGCCAAGTGAAGCCAAGATTTTGGCTTCAAAATCATAGGGAATTGTGACCTGGAGCTTCTTCCTCCCAGGTGCTTCACAGGCTGCTTTCAACAGCATAAATAAGCCATCGGGTTGTTGTTGTTGTTGTTGTTGTTGTTGTTAAAATGCCATGGCGCCTGAGCAAGACTGATAGTACAAATGTAAATTCTATCTAGAGACAAAGCTTCATTCACAGTCCAATCTTGATGCTACACAACTGGACCACGGTATTTGAGCTAGTCGTAAAAATTATTTCTTCTTGCATTCTAGTACATTACCCTCAAAAAGCACATGTTTCAAAACATACACACACAAAGAAATAATATGTGATTAATATGTGTAATATGAATATTTCTGAAGATACTTCCTGTCATAGTTCCAAGAACAGTATTTTGAATAAAGGACATTTTTCAGATGCAGATGCTGTGCTGATCCCTCAGTGTATGTGAGATTGGAAGCGGGTCTGGCTTCTGCAGGGAAGGAGCTCATTTTCTAGCTAGAGGGACAAATGGACTATGATTATTTATCAGTGGTCACTTCAAAGGAAAGGCATCCCCAGTGCCATGTGTGCATCAATGCCGGGCTTCTGTCAGCCTCCAAGGAAGGTTCTGGAACTAGAAGGATTCTGTAGGTGAAGGAGTGGGTAGTCGGCACAGGAATCAGGCTGTCAGTGCTGTGCTGCGTCTGTGGATGTCACTGTCCTTTGTCCTGCTTTGCTCTTGGTTCCCGCTTGAGATCTGGAAAGGTTGTATAATTTTTTACACTGTGAAATTCATGTGAGACAGAAGGAATCTGTTTTGTCAGTTTTCTGAAGCATAGAATAATTCATTTTTTTCTAGGAACATTCTCTTCTTAGCTTGAATTTATATCTTTCCCTAATTGATCTGTTTTGTAAATTTTGGTTACTATGACAATAAATTGATTCACTTCAAAAGCTATTAACAGCATATTGTCTCCTCTGTTTTCTTTGTTGGGAATATTATAATAGGTAAAATGTCAGCAATAACCAGGAAAATTCCAGAGACAGGGAAAAATGGTACAGGAGTTTGGCAAGATATGATACATTCTGATTCATTAAACATTTTAGAATTTAATTTCTGATGAGTAAATGAGACCTATTAATTTATTTCACTTGAAAAACCAGAAGAGTAGGCTTAAGAATGATAACCTTTATTTGATTATCTCCTAATTTTATTCATCATTTCAAATCAATATTTATTGAGCTTCTACTATGACTCAAGAACTATGCTGAACACTAGAAATAAAAGATGAATTAGGCAAAGTGACTGCCTAATAAATAAGCTTTAAGCCTGAATTTTATGGGCTCAGTGGCGGACACTAAAGTCAGAAAATTGTGATGATGCTGATGGCAGAGAGGGTTTTTATTCCTTACCCAGAATACCAGGAAAAGGCATCAGGACCACACAGAAGCAAGACACTCTTTAGTATACATCGCATTTCCTTAAAAACAGTGGAATAGGGGTAACTGTAGCACTCAAGAACATTACCATATGGTAACAATGTCTTTACTACCAGTAGGAAGTGCACCATCCCATGACTTACTCTGAGGAGAGAATGCCAATGAATTGGCAGCCAAGACGTTTATACCTCAGTTAAGACCTGGCTTGACTTTGAGTTCAGGATGTTTCTACATATATTCCAACACGGTTAGCAGTGTACTGTCAAACAAACCCATTCTCTTTCGAAATCCTACTCACCGTACCTCTTATAAAGATTAAATGGATTAATATTTGTAAAGGTCTTGCATAGAGCAGTACATAGAAAGTGAATATGTATGGGAGCACACACTAAATTAAATAAGCATTGTGTGCGAAAGATAATAATAAGCCCTTTGAAGGAGGAAGTGAAATCTCAACCTTGTTAATTAGAATTCATGATTTTGAGTAAGAATGTACACTTCTTGCAATCTTTTTAGATCTTCAGCATTTTGAGTTTCTAAAAACTTACTCATAAACGATGGCATAAATAAAAAATTAATACTGTAAGTCAGAAAGATCAATTAGAAACATGAACAATTCAGCAATTACAAAAATGGATCTTGCACAATGGATCATCTGAAAGGTGATAGAGAAGAATGGACTGCAAATTCAATTTGTCGTCTTTATGTTAGGAAGACAGGACATGCCACAGTGACAGAGACGGTGTTTTGTTGAGGTGGAAAGGATGTAGGTATTGCAGTGTTGCTGACTTGGGCTCTTCATTAGTGGAACTCAAGTGAGTAAAGTTTGACTCTACCAACTTCCTTTCTTGCTTTTATCGTTTGCTCCCAATTCACTAGTGTTATTTTGGTAAATATATTCACGCCTCTGTTCCAATGGGAAATCACTGAAGAAATGGCCTTCCAGATCCCAGGATACTGACAGAAAAAAGGATATACTGGTACCAGTATTAGCACACATTGATCCTAACTTTATTGAAAGCATCATTGTGTTCCTTGGAACAAGGAAAAGCAATGCTTTACGTCTTCCTCATGCAATAATCAGAGGCTGTAGTGCTTTAGGAAATTGGAATCTGGAAGTCACAGGATGGGTCAAGAGAGCAGTTCCTCTTCTGAGGAGCCTGGGTAGAAAGAAAAATACTGCATTGTGCTGAAGGTCTAATGAAATGTCACCACTGGGGCTCCCCGCTGAACTCCTACACTACCTGCTGAATGCTACAGGAAAACTTGTAGGTATAGGCGGCTCTACAGCAGTGAATTGACAAATTGGGGATAAGCCTGAATAATCTTGAATTTAAGACTGAAAACAGGATATTTTATCAAGTCTCCTAAAGTCATTTGGATTTTCCCCAGAGACCTGGTCATCATAAAACATCCATTTTTTCCTTTGAAAAATGTGTCGCACATAACCTCCATAAAGCCTTTGAATTATCTATTTAGAAGCAGAGAAATGTGTAATGTGTGTATGTGTGTGCTGAGGGGGCTAAGCCACCACTTCTAAGTGCAGTTGAGTGTATTATCTTAATTTAGGTCTTTGTAGCATGACTTAAAAATGACTAAATAGAACCAGCATGAATCTATTTGCTTACATTCCCTAAATTACTGGACTTTCTTTCTTTTTTTCTGAATAATACAAAAGCTCTCTCTCTCTCTCTCTCTCTCTCTCTCTCTCTCTCTTAAAATAATCATGGGTTGCCCTAATTCAACTTTCATATTGTTTTTTTTTCCTTTTTGTTTGCGTATTTTGAGGGTGAGGGTTATCTATGACTCAATGGCCAGCTCCAGTTCAATCAATTTAGAGAGAACTTTTCGGGCTGAGTTATTTTTAAATGCCTGAAAATGAGGGAGCTGTAAATGGAAATCTAATCACAGCTTAACCTGTAGTCATGCAAACAGTCAACTATGAAATCAAATGAGTTTCCAACCCTCTTAACCCATTGATGCTTGCTGACTGGCTAGGTTGCTCAGACATCATTTCTTAAAGAACAGGAAAGTGGAAAGCCACATATCTGGATGGGGGTAGGAAGGGGATGCACTGAGGAACCTTAGGAGGAGATCTCAAGGGTGTAACAATTTCCTGCTCCTCACGTGTGCACACATCTCCCTGCCCTGCACGTTGTTCATGGTTTTCAGCAGTGATGTCATATGTGTGTGTGTGATATATATGTGTGTGTGTGTGATATGTGTGTGTGTGTGTGTGTGTATCAAAGGACTGTATTGTATTGCTCTAGTTAAAACACAATAGGATTCGGGTGCTTTGGGCATTTCAGCTTTAGTTTCTGGCATCCTCGGTGATATACACAGCCTTAGTAGTTTCTTAAGTCACGCATCCACTTGAGAAATATGTATAACCTTCCCCGGCTCTGCTCACGTGTTTCCCCACCTTTCCGTCTTCTGAGCACACTCCCTTGCCTTTATTCCCTTGCCTTTTGATTGTGTGCCTTTGTCTGACACAGTTCAGGAACCCTCTTCTCATTCCTTAGTCTGACCTCACTTTGATTCAATTATTATCCTGAGGGCTAAACTCACAACCAAAAGTTTGTTCAGAAGATTGAGATAAATACTTGTTTAAATGCTCAAGAACACAAATTAGTGAATATATTTGTGTATATTTGTGGAAGAAATGAAGGAGCTGCATGCTTGCTTCTCTCTCTCTCTCTCTCTCTCTCTCTCTACATCTCTACACACACACACACACACACACACACACACACACACACACACACACACACTTAATATGTGCTGATTTTCTAACTTAATGTGTTTAGATCCCTTTCAGGGAAGACAAACACTCCCCTGTTATTGACATAACCATTGAAAAAGTTGCCACCTCGGTTCCGTTATTACCCCAACCCTGAGTGTAGACCAACATGGGAAAGGGCATAGATAAGGAAAGTCTGCATTGGTATTCTGGAAGAGCAATGTTTGACTATTTTATCTCTCAGTAGAACAAGGCAGGTGTGTCAAAACTACCTGTGTGCCAAGCAGTAATCACCCCCAAATGGTTCCTGAGGTTGGCTTTAGCCTCTTTAAAAAAAATTCACTTCCAGTGTCTGAGAATAAAAATAGCCTCTACATACACCACACACACACACACACACACACACACACACACACACACACACACAAAGGCAGGGAAGGGAGGGGGTGTTCTTTTTGTCAGGTCTAGAATTTGAGGACTGTTTCTTCCTATAGAAACACCGGAAAAGACAAAGTAGCAATAGAGCCCTTGTAAAGACCTCCCACCCTCTGTCCATGCTCAGAGCAGGAAAGTCTATGCTCATTACCACCCTGCCCCTGAATACTGCCCACAACATCCAAGAAAGCTTAGAACTGATTTTGAAAGGATCAAAATTAACCAGGGAAAAGTAGAACCCCACCCTTTCTCTCTTCATAACTGTCATTGTTCTTAGAGCAGAAACTATTTTCTGATAACTCAGCTGTTGTCAGTACTTTGTAACATCCACAGCAAAGGATGACCTTTGCATTAAGGCAAATGTTACCTGCTCTGACTTCCACGACTCTCATTTTAGAACTTGATATAAGGCATGATTAAGGTTTTATGTGACTTTACCTTCCAGATGGGTTATCTCAAACTATTTAATAATAATAACAATAGTGAGTTGGCAGCTGTTCCTGTTCCAAATTGCCTTCTGAAGGATCTCGAAGACATTTCTAAATATTGTGATTGTGCTACAAACTATTTTGTCTTGTTTTTAATATTTGTGATAGCAATACATTGTTTTGTCATTAATATCCATCAAAGAGAGGGCATTTGGCTGAAAATGAAGAAAAGATTTATTAAATTTAGTTCAGCTCTACTCAGGAACCTGAAATACATGTAGGATTATGAAAAAGACTAATGTCTCCATGTTCGAGAAAATGATTTCCAAGGTGCCAAATAGAAAAGTGTAATTGAAATTGACCCATTAAATGATTATGTTATTTGTATACCAAAATCTAATATATTTCATGAAACTACAGAGCTGTTTCAGTAACTACCTGCCAAACTGTATATATTGTTCCTAATTAACTTTTCAAATGTACTTATAGAAACATGAGGTGTAGAATTATCCAGGTAATATGTGCCCTCATTTCAGAGACTTGTTCCAGGGAAATGTGACAAGACATGGCACTTCTAATCTCATGACTATTCTATGACTAGCAAAAACACAAATAAACAAGAACAGAAAATTTATTTAGGGAAGGCTCCAAGTTAACTTTCTGAGATAGGCTTGAGAACACACCTATTTCTTTGTAATATTCCAATGGTAAGTGAACAACATACAGACACACACACACACACACACACACACATTTAAAGCTAGCTCTAAAGTCTCTGCCAAGGTATGGTAAAACAGCAGGCATGTGGATTTCTTTTTCAAATATGTAATTTATTTTCATTGTTGTAACTGCTCTGCACAATAGTCCTCATCATTTCTATTCGACTGGACAGGCTGCTTCTTGATTATGCTACAAAATATTCAATTTTATGGCTCTTTTTTAATTCCTCTACACTAGTAGATTATCAGTTTCTAAAGGGGAGAAATAATGCCCTGATCATCTTTAAACTGAAACAATTAAAAAAAAATGTGTTGTTTAGCAAATCACTTAGAGGTACTTCCTTCATTTGATTGTGCTTGTTGCTGAAAACAATTAAAACATTCTGAGATACTTATTTATAGTTGCCAAATATAATTGCATATATTTAAGTATATGTGGTTTTGATATATAAAATTGCATAATATATATATATATGTGTGTGTGTGAATACATACATATGAACAGTAAAGTTAATACAAGCATTACTTTATACTATCTTACATTTGTGAAAGCTTTGAAGATCTGTTACGTTGGTAATTTCAAAGTAGTCATCATTCTAAACTATACTTACCATGTCAGATTGTAGATCTCTGATTTATTCTTTGTAATTGAACTTTTTTAAGTTTCCAGTTAAAAATGCTGTTTGAGAACTTTACACATGCTTACTGTATGCCTTGACCAAACACTCTCCCTCCTCCCGTTTAGCTCCTGTTCCTCTCAGTGCCCTCTAGTTATTTCCTCTCCTGGCTTCATGTTCTGTTTTCAAAAGCACTGAGGGCTGCTTATACATGCATGGATGTAGTATCATCAGCTGGAGTGTGAGAAGCCTTTCAATGGCCTCATGTCTGGAGAAAGTTGACTCTGTAAGCATCAATTGCTCATAGCTCCTCTGCCAGGAATGGGAGTCCTCCTCCGTCCACTCTGGACTTGGGCAAGCCATATCTTATAGTTGTTACACAAGGAGTTAGATCTGCTATGAATTTATGTAATAGACATGTTATACCTTACAAGTACTGCAGACATCCACGACCTCTGTTATAACTCCTACTATCTTTCTAATTCCTGGTCTGTGATGATCCGTGATGGGAAGGGTGTAACACAGATTTCACATGTAGCATTGACCAGACCAGTCTCTTATTCTCTGTATGTTGACTAGTTGTGAATTTCTGTATCAATAACCATCTACTATAAAAATTGGCTTCTCTGATGGCTGAGAGATACCCTAATGTATGAGTATAAAGATCTTAGGGATCATTTAAAATTATGTCAATTTAGCAGAATATTAGATTCCCTCTATGGCCTGTGACTCATCCAAGAGTAGGATCAGGCCCACTTAACAGTATGAGACATCAATTCCCTTGTGTGGAACAAGCTTTAAATCCAATAAATTTGGTTGGTTACTCCTACAAAGAATATGCCATTATTGCATTAGAAAGTGTATGTTGCCAGGGCAGTTATTGCTGTTGTTCTCAGAGTTTATAGCTGGGTAAGGACACCAACAATTTGAATGTATTTCCAGCAATTTCAGCACTAAGACGGCTCACTTCCAGATTGGCACTAGCTTGAGTTCTTTATGTCTTGTGACTCAAGTATATTGCGTCTTCAGTTTTAGGTTCAAGTTCTGGAGAGTAACCAAGAGCAATGACAACGGCCCATAAAGCTCGTGATATCAATGGGACCCTCTGAGCAACATCTCATAAGAGGTAAGCCGGGCTGGAGGAATGGCTCAGCAGTTCAGAGCACTGACTGCTTTTCCAAAGGTCCTGAGTTCAAATCCCACCAACTACATGGTGGCTCACAACCATCCTTAATGAGATCGGATGCCCTCTTCTGGTGTGTCTGAAGACAGCTACAGTGTACTTAGTTATAATAATAAATAAATCTTTAAAAAAAGAGAAAAAGTTAAGCCATACCTAGCACTGTTTTTTTTTGTTTTGTTTTGTTTTGTTGGTTTTTTTTTTTTATTCGCTAGACTGCTATTTAGTCTGTTGTGAATTTTGGAGTCCAGCTGTGGTTTCACATCCTCTGTTTCTTTCCTCTCAAGAAGTCCAGATGCTGCTGCACACTGGGCTGGAAGAATGAAGAGTCCAGAATGGGTGAGGCTTTACAGGATGCTGGTTCAGGAGGAGTAGCTGCAGAGGGTGGGGTGAGGGGAAGAGGGAAGACCGTCTCTCCATGTTACTGTTACAGGTCTTTTAGCTGAAGGCCTCCTCTGACCATCTTCAATGAAACAGTTCTCTGAGATGATCTTAGCTTGTGCACATACGTTTATTCAGGGTACATTTGAATGTACACCTTTTATTTGGGCTGAACTAGGGGTATATATTGACTTTGGAGAGTGAGAATTTTTCAGGGTAGATGAAAAAAAAAAAACATTGGCTAAAGTTTAAGGATCTCTGGATGCCTTCTTTGCATGGAGAGGAATTCCAGGAATCCCAGGTACTTGCTGGGTAGGTTCTTGGGGGGAGTGATGGGGGGAGCGGTAAGAGGAAGGGGAAAAAAGGAAGTTAAACCAGTGATCTTACCAAGGCTATGTGACAATCTGCAGGTATAGGGTGTGTATGTGTTGGGGGAGTGGTTTGGGCCCCAGATGAGGTCAGAAAAGGAGAAACCCTGTTGGTAAATCAGTCTGGAGGTTCCTCAGAAAACTGGACATGAGACTTCCAGAGGACCCTGCTATACCTCTCCTGGGCATATACCCAAAGGATTCCCTGGCATGCAATAAAGACACATGCTCTATTATGTTCATAGTAGCCTTATTAATAATAGCCAGAAGCTGGAAAGAACCCAGATGCCCCTCAAAGGAGGAATGGATACAGAAAATGTGGTATATTTACACAATGGAATACTACTCAGCAATTAGAAACAATGAATTCACAAAATTTTTAGGCAAATGGTTTGATCTGGAAAATATCAACGTAAGTGAGGTAACCCAATCACAAAAGAATATACATGGAATGCAATCTCTAAGTGGATATTAATTAGCCCAGAAGCCCTGAATACCCAAGGCACAAATTGCATAACAAATGACTCCCATGAAGAAGTATGGAGAGGGTCTTGATCCTGGAAAGGATTGATCTAGCATGGGAAGGGAATATAAGGACAGAGAAAAAGGAGGGAGGTGATTGGAGAAGGGATGGAGAGAAGAAGGTTTATGGGACATATGGGGAGGGGGGATCTGGGAAAGGGGAAATCATTTGGAATGTGAACAAAGAATATAGAAAATAAAAATATTACAAAAATAAGGAGTCCCCCATTTTGTACTGAACTCCAGGTTTTCCAGTAATGTCAGTGTTTAACAGGGCCCATCATTTAATAGTGTAAGCATCCATGATACCCCAGATTTGAATAGTATGCGAAAGCAAAGAACATTTTATTCTGCAGAAGTCCAGCATGCTGGGGTCTACCATCTACCAAGATGGAGGTGCCCCCACCCCACCATGAGCTTGCAGGCCTGATTTAAAGCACATTAGGGGAATTCTGGGAAGGTTAGGTGCCCTTTATCTTAACCTGTTTGCTCTATCTTTAGGAACATTCTGGACCCTTTGCTTTCAATGGGGGGCTGGACACTGTTGCCAGGGAAGTCTGGAAACTGTTGCTGACCCATTGCTCTTGTCTCAGGCCAGGTAGCAGGGCAGTTTCTGAGGGCAGGGAAGCTTCTGACTGGCTGACTGGGCCTTGGGGTTTTTTCAGTAACTGACTTGATGGACTTGTTGGGGCTTGAAAACAGGGATTTAGGCCTACTCTCCTGAATTGCAGATTTGAAGCCTGTCATGGAGTCAGCTTGTCACAATAGATGAATTTACCTTTATTTTAGGGTAATTCCATTTAACACCCTTTTATCTAGATATATGTGTATATATGTTAGGAAGCTTCTAGAGTAGCAATTTTCCATATGAGTGTTTAAAATGTTTTTTGTAGTTAATTACCACACTCCTTCTTTTACCCCATCTTCCCATCTTCTACACTATTCAACCCTTCTTGTCCTATTGTTCACCTTTCTTGTCATATCACCCATCTTTCATCCCTTCAAGTCCCCTCTATAACCCCTTATGACTCTTCAACTTATATGGATACTTCAGTTCAAACATGCATGTCCAAAGATTTCAAGCTAGAGTTCACAAATGAGAGAGGACCTGTAGAACTTTTATTTCTTGGTCTAGATGACTTCCTTTTGAATGGCTATTTACAGTTCAGTCCACTTACCTGTGAATTTTAAAGTTCCTCACAGAATTATGGACTTTGGGTCATTTTACCAAAATCTATTCTTCTCTCTACAATAATTTGTCTTGATCATTGAATTCACAGAACTTCAAATCACCTAAGCAAGGGCTTGAGAGATGGCTTAATGGCAAAGTTCTTGGATAACAATCATAGAACCCAAGTTTGATGTCCAGTAACTATATACAAACTGAGCATGAGAGAGCAGTTTATAAGGATGGTGTGCACCTATAACCTCAGTGTATGAGGAATAGAATCAGGCTGACTCCAGGGACTCTCTGGGCAGCCAGTACAGCTGAAAGTAGAGTCCCTGATTCAGTGACATTACATACACACACACACACACACACACACACACATGAGAAAGAGAGGAGGAGAAAGGGAGGGAGGAAGGGAGGGAAGGAGGGAGGAAGGGAGGAAGGGAGGGAAGGAGGGAGGGAGAGAGGGAAGAAGGGAGGGAGGGAGGGAGGGGGAGGGAGGGAGGGAGGGAGGGGGAGGGAGGGAGGGAGGGAGGGGGAGGGAGGGAGGGAGGGAGGGAGGAAGGGAGGGAGGGAGGAGGAGGGAGGGAGGGAGGGAGGGAGGGAGGGAGGGAGGGAGAAGATAAACAATAAAGAAACATGAGAGCCTTCCTAGAGATAATTAACAAAGTAAGACATGCTTTCCACCCGAGCACTTAAAAACAGGTTGCCCAGATAGGAAGAGCTCAGGGTGAAATCAGTTGCAGAAACCTGCTCCCACTTCTTACTGAGTCAGGGGTTGCATCCATCCTACCCCAACACCCTGCTGCCACCAGACACCAGCTTCTTAAGTTTCCAGCGCATGTATCTCCACTGGTGACTCCAGGGAGCCCAGGCACTCAGCAGCAGATCACACCCACTAAGGAATCAAGGTTTCATTTTTATTTTATGTATATGCGTGAGGAGAGAGCTTTGTAAATGTTACAATTACAACGTGCACGTGTCAGAGGAGGTCAGAGGAGTTGGTTTCTCAGCATATTTGTCCCAGGCTGTGCCCTTTCTGCTGAGCCATGTCTTCAGCCCACAAATCCCACACATCTATCAATTTCTTCTAGTTTGTTCCTTTAGAGAACCTCACTTAATAACTCCCCCCCCCTTTGCCCCTTCCTCAGTCCCAAGTACTTATCTTTGTACTCTCCTATTCTCTGCTTCTATGACTTGTATTTTTAAAATTCCACATGTAAATGAGAATAAATACTATTTTTAAAACTCTAAGATTACTGTAGATTTTTCCTAACTTGTCCATATGGAATTGACCCTTTTTGTTTATTTGCTTTCATAGGTCAAAGAAAACAAATGTTAAGAGATATTCTTTAGGGAAAAGCATGTTCTTTATATAGAAGGACACTGTTGTTACTAAAGAGAAGGTACACAGAAAGTATCATTTTAATACCCACATAAAGATAAATTAGGCAAAGCTATCAAGGTGTTGAGGAAGTTTGTTCATTAGCATATTCCTTAACTGTTTGCTCCCCCTCTTGGTGCCACAAACCCTTGTCCTTCATCCTGAATCAATTTCTTGAGGCTAGCTAAGTAATTTTTTAATATTCACTGGGATAAGACCAAGAATGATTCTATCACAGGTAAGGATCTCTGCGCAGGACTATTAAAATATAGTGATATAAATTTATCACTTCTGGGGGGAGGGGATAAAGGAGGGAGGTAAGAGATGGAGAGGGAGAGAGAGAGGGAGAATGAAAATATGGCAGGTCTATTCAAAGCTATGGGACATGAAAGGAAGTCGATTCTGTTTGCAAAATGGCTTTTCCAGACCTTTCAGAGTTTCTGTGGCTATCAAGAATCTGTTCCATGTAGATGCACAAGAGCAAATGCTAAGTACCTGTAATGAACCCAGTGATTCTAAATTAACAGAAGCAGCCACAGGAAACTAGTTTTCAAGCTCCTGTTCAATTTTGAACTCACTATGAGGCAGTCTCCTGGTTACTTACACTCTAAAAATCTTCATAGTAATATCCCTATCCCTTATCAACAACTGAGACCAGTATTCGAAAAGAAAAAAACAATTTCATAGCTGACAGTGGAGAAACTTTTTATGCCACCTGGCCCCACTTCTGCCCTAGACTCCACCTCCCTCCTGTGAACCAGCGAGTCTGCAGGTTGGAATGTGGCAGATGCCCACATGGCACAGCACAGTTGGTTCTATACTTTTGTATAGAACTAGGACTACACAAAAGTGCACACTAGGACTTCCTCAGTGTAATTTTGCTGCCTTTGCTAACCCGGAGTGGAATCCATTTCCACTGCTTGACTCTGAGCCACACTTGTGGCTTTGGGCAGTGGAATGATGGAGGGGCGCCAGTGTGTCAGTGTTGAATTTAGGTCTCTACAAGTCTTCAGCACTTCTGATAGCTCTCTTGGAGCCCAGCTCACAAAAAGGAAAAAAAAAAGACTGAAGTTAGGCTTCTAAATCATGAAAACTCTGGGTGCCAGTAACTTTCTAACCAGCTGCTAGGCAATATGAAAAATATGGCCGTGACTTCCCATCTCCAGCTAGCCTTTGTCAGCTAACTGGAGATTCCTAAAAACCACGATCCAGGTCAGCAGAGTCATAAGAATTCATGAGCAATAGCAAATACTTAGTTTTAAAAACCTCTTTCTTTGGGGGGTGGGATCAGTAACAAGAATAAACACAGAATTTGAAGGCAGATTAACAACCGACAAGATCAATCTCATCACTGTCTATAGAACATCGTTAACTCTTAGAGTTGAATATGAGAACCTGCCTGCAAACTAATCACCCTGTAACTAGACTTAAACTTAACCTTGGTCCTATATTGTTCTGGGCTCCCAAAGGTGCTCAAGTGGCTTTCTTTGTACATATCCTAACAAAACAAGTTGCCATAGACCTTGGAATTGAATTTGACATTTTCAACAGCAGGAATAGAATCTGTCCTGGTCATTGGAGTCAGAGTTGCAAACTGGAGCCAAGTTAATCTCCACGTACCATCTGCCCTCTCAAATTTCAATGTATCCTCTCCCTATGAGTTGTCTGCTGTAAAAAATTCCCATATAACCTAAGCATTTGACCTAGGCAAGACAACGATTTGCTTATAGCCTTTGTCTTTGCTTAGTAGACAGTATGGTGTGCAGACACTGTTGCCATGGAAGTCAGTCTCTAGATCAGCCTTTCCTCTTGACACCACACTGAGGTTCCTGTCTATACAGCTCAGTAGAATCACTTTTGATTTTGCCCTAGGCTTTCAGTAAGTGTTTAATTAGCTTTAGGAAAGATAGTTGTTATTGACCAAGCCTTTGGAAACTATGAAACTATATGTAGGGCCTACAAATAGCCTAGTTCACAATATTTCTCAGCTCCATGAGAATTCTGACATTTTTATAATTATATGCATGTAAATCAATACTTTGTGCATGCCTTCTCCAGGACATGTACTTAGAAAATAGCTATGTTAGTGCAGGAAGGAATCATGGATAAGTCTATTCTAAGTGACCTAGTCTGAGTAGAACTCAGCAGAAGTATACTATTTGGATCTATGTTTCTTTCTTCATAGAGATACCAAGTCAAACTAGATGTCTCTCAACACAAGTGAGAGACAAATGTCTCTCAGCACAAGTGAAAGACATTTGAGTGTTCTACCTTCTTAAGTAACAAATTACCATGACTGTGTATAGGCAAGATTGGCCACATGGACCAGCACAACTTTGAGCAGACCAAACCATCAAAGGCATCCACAGTTTTGTGCCACAGACATTGCTTTTCCACAGTTCCCACCTTTATAGAGAACTCAGGTACATAAAGAAACAATGGTTTATTGAAAAACATCATTTGCAAGGAAGCTTGATGCAGTGTCTTCTATTCCTAAAGGTATGCAATGTGTATCAGAAGATTATGTAACGAGATGACAAAGCAGAGTTATAAGATAAAGAATCTAGCCGCATGCATTTTAGGATACTGACTGTAACTGATGGTGGACGGTCATGCTGCCAGATCTTCTGATATGTCGTTCCTCTCATTCATCCCCATGGAAGAGATGGCTTTCTATTCCATCTGGAGAGGATGGACGGACATCCAAAATCTTCCTGTCTCTTGGACAGTGCTTGAACGGCCACTGCCAATGTTTGCCACTACGAATCTCCTTTTGTAGGCTTTTCTTGCTGACTGACTCTCTATTAGCTGATATTTTCTTCTCCAGATCTGTTTGTTTATTCAAATATGGCAGTCCAGTCTTGTTGACTTGGGAGTAATATTTTTCTCTGTTGGGGGAATTTGTGCATCTCTGCTTAGCTTTTTTTGAAGTTTAATATCATTCTTGGTTTCTCAGTGGGGAATCTTATTTCCTTTGCTGAGTACCTGAGAAGAGAAAACCTCCCAGAATTCTCAAGTAGTAATATGAAATATAATGATACTTTCATTTTATGCTTGGCCTGACTTATACATAAAGTTGCATGAAGAAGTTTGGGTGTATTTCAAAGTTATGTTTTAGCTTCATAAAGTGTTATAAGATTTTGTTAGAATAACATTTTTCTTTCCAGGTTATGACAATAATTTTTTTAAATTAATAATTGTATTTCCCTCCTTATTTATGTTTGGAGCCTGATTGTTTTCTCTAGAAGAATGTGTACTACATTTTATAGCTCCAGATCAGTGGGGTTTTATAATCACCACACTATATTGTTGAAAATAAATGTGATCTATCCTTAATCTCACCTCTTCTGCCTATCTTTCCTCCCTCTTCAGTTCTACTTCTTGGTAAAAATCCCCTCCAAAATGCACATAGTCACATAGCCTTGTTTTAAAATATGATTTTATTTCAACATACAGCATTTTGCAGTTGTATACTTAACAAAAAATATTTGAATGTTTTTAAAGAAAGTATCACAGCTTGCCTAAGCAATTGTTCTAAATATTTAGAATCTAGCATGTTCCACATCTTCCTTAAATCTAAATTATCCCTTATCGACATTTCTTTCTCATTTAGTAAGGACTTCCCGTCAGCTCTGTAAAATCTCGCCTTGGCAGCAGCCATCAGCCTTCCTGACTTCATCCAGATGATGGCTTGCTATTTTTGTAAGAGAACATTGCCATTTTTGCCAGAAGTCTTCTGTCTTGCAGGAACTGGCTACGAGTGCCGATTTCTTGGGCTTCAAATAGGGCAACAGCTGTCCCTGCTAGACCAGGGTGTAGGCATGAGTTTGCCAAAGAGGTATTCATTATTCTAGAAACAGAAAATTTATGACAATCAGCCGGGCCATCCAGGTAACCTGAAGTGGTTTTGAAAAATCTCTTAACATAGCCCTGTTTTCAAAACAAAACAAAACTAGATGTTATGTAATTTTATGAAGGTTTTACTAAGTCTTAGGAGTTTTCTTATTTGAATTCTAGTTAGCGCCATGGATAGTAGCTATGATATTCTGGTAAGTTTACTCTGAATTTTAAAAGGGAAACAAGTTATCTGGCCCTTCCTCTGATTGCATATTTATATATTCCAATTCCTCTTCTTCCTCCTTCCTCTTCCTCCTCTTCCTCCTCCTCTTCTCCTTCTTTTCTCCTTAACCTCTTCTTCCTCCCCTTCCTCCTCCTTCACCTCTTCCTCCCTCCTCCTCCTCCTTTCAGAATTTGGTTTTAATTATGGATAAAATGAAGGCATTATCTTCTAAAAGATAATGTTTAAGTTCCTTGACTACTAAAACTGCTTGTGGTCTCAATTAGAGAAGGGGGAATAAAATACCCACAGGAGGAGATACAGAGACAAAGTGTGGAGCAGAGACTGAAGGAAAGACCATCCAGACACTGCCCTACCGGGGGGTTCCATCCCATATACTGTCACCAAATCCAGACACTATTGTGGATGCCAACAAGTGCTTGCTGACAAAAGCCCGATATAGCTGTCCCTTGAGAGGCTTTGCCAGGGCCTGACAAATACAGAGGTGGGTGCTCTCAGTCAGCCATTGAACTGAAGACAAGGTCCACAATGGAGGAGTTAGAGAAAGGAATCAAGGAGCTGAAAGAGCTTGCAGCCTCATAGGAGGAGCAACAATATGAACCAACCAGTACCCCAGAGCTCCCAGGGACAAAACTACCAACCAAAGAGTACACATGGCTCCAGCTGCACATGTAGCAGAGGATGGCCTTGTCAGGCATCAATGAGATGAGAGGTCCTTGGTCCTGAGAAGGCGCAATGCCCCAGTATAGGGGGAATGCTAGGACATAAAAGTGGGAGTGGGTGAGTTGGTGAGCAGGGAAAGTAGGGGATGGGGTAGGATGTTTTTGGAGGGGAAACCAGGAAAAGGGATAATGTTTGAAATGTAAATAAAGAACATATCTAATAAAAAATAAAAAAATGGAAAAAAAGAATGACTAAGGTAACTGAGATAAGTGTCTGCTCGTGCTGCTGAGAGTATGGAGGGGGAGGAGTTAAGGCTTACATAGCTTACATATGAAAACTTGTATATGAAAATCAGTGTGGCATTTCCTCAGAAAGATAGGAATCCATCCTCCTCAAGATTCAGCCGCTTCACTCTTGGCATGTACCCAAAGTATGCTTCATCCTACCACAGATATACATGCTCAACCATGTTTATTACTGCTCTATTCATAATAGTCAGAAATTGGAAATGAGCAACTTGTCCCTGAACAGATAAATGAATAAAAATGAATGTGGTAATTTACATAATGGAATATTACATAGCTGTTAAAAATGAAATAATGAAAATGATATGTAAATAGATACAACTAGAAAGCAATCACTTTGAGTGAGGTAACCCAGACCTAGAAAGACAAATATGTTATGTATTTGCATATGTGTGAATATTAGCTGTGAAGTCCATGATAGCCAAGCTAAAATCCATAGGACCACAGGTAGCATACAGAGTACGTTCCTGTACCAATGACAACAAAATGTAGGGGTAAAGGCTCTTTGTAGACAGCAGCTTGATTTCTCTATGTTCCATGAATTGTGTAGGTGTTGTCTTCTGCAATGGGGTCTTGCTATCAGTTTGTGGAGAGACACCAATAGCCTTGACAACAGCCTGTATGCTACCAACGGAGAAAGATACCAAGCAAGCAATAAATCAAGATATACTGGGGCAGCAGTGGCACAAAGCTGTGGAAGTAACCAACCAATATATGAGTTGAGTTAAGGCTCCCTCCATTAGATAAAACCCACACCCAATGAGATTAGATAGGCCAGCGACCTAGGGTAGAACCAAATACTACTCTTCTATTACTATTCCTATTGCTAAAGGAATGTAGTAATAAAATGATTCTTAACAACATTCTGCTATATTCATAGATCAGTGCCGGGCTTAGCCATCATCTGAAAAACTTCCTTCTGCAGTGTATGGGAACAAATACAATGACACACAGCCAGAGAATTTGTAGAGTGAAATACCTTGGACCAGTCAGCCCTTAAAGGCATGTCTTCATCCTTGCCCAGGGCTCAGAGAACTCTGCAGAAGAAGCGGAGAGATCATAAGGGCTGGAGAGGACAGAAAGTGCCAAGGAATAAAGTCTTCTAGACAAAGAAGTCTGGTGTACGTATAAACTTGCAGAGACTGGCAGCGAGAACAGGGTCTGTGTGGGTCTGCACCAGATAGGATCCTAGCGCTGTAGGAAATGGATATATGTCCCACCCCTAACCCTGAAGTTATCGCCAAGTTATAGCCACTTGCAAATTAAAAATTGGTTTTCTTCAAAGGAGTCACACTATGGACATAAATACTCTTAAAAGTGGACCACATGCCTGTCAGTAGATGGCCAGAAGAAAGAGAATGTGGCAGCGTCTTTTCAGGGTCTTTGTCTCCTAGAGTTAACTCAGGGCATTTTTCCTATCTTATATGTCCTTTGCATTATATATTATGACTTCCAGTCTTGAGGTTTTGTGGAATCCCTGTGTGTGAATATGTGTGTCTCTTTATCTATGTGTGTTTCTTGTACTTTAACTTTGGCCCCCTTTTTGTTGTTATATTCTACTTTGCTTGTCTATTATTATTATTGTTATTATTATTATTATTATTTAGACACCCCTTTACTTTCTAATGAGAGGCAAAGAGTGTGCATCCAGATGAAGGGGGATGTGGATAGGAATTTGGAGGAGAAGGGGAGGGGCAACTGTAATCAGAATACATTGCACAGAAAAACCTATTTTCAAAAAAATAAAATAAAATGATTCATGATCGTGGAGCTTCTGTTTCAGAAAAGGGCAATATTTTTCAAGCAGTCTTTATTATTATTTTTCTATAAACATTTCATAATAAATTTTGTTACTCTAGTAAATCTTCAGATCTTAAAAATCAACAGTTGTAATGGACTAGGGTAAAACATAAAATATCATTAGGGGTGTTTCTGGTTATATTTTAAGCTGATACTTACCTTTATGTTTAGATAATTCTAAGCTCAGTTAAGAACTTTGAATTCAAGGAATCTGTCTCATCTTTGTTGTCTTTCTGTCTCTTTTGTCTCTGTTTGTCTCTCTGTCTCTGTCTCCTCCCTCTATCTCTGTCTCTGTCTCCTCTCTCTACCTGTGTCTCTGTCTCTGTCTCCTCTGTCTGTCTCTGCCCACATACAGCTCATAATTCTACTGCCTGTTCTATAGCTTAGAGATGCACTTACCTATGTTTGAAGATAGGCCCTCAGGGACCTTGTAATCAGCTCTTATTACATTATATAATTTATTTAGATCATCATTGGAGAATTTACTTAGCAATTCACAATGCATTTGTGAATTTCATGTGGAAACTCAAATTAAGGGTCGTTCACAAACTACGTATTTCACAAAGGAATTGATCACACATGTCCCCTTTGAGTCAGCAAATATCTTAAACAGGCTTCTTTGCTTTGTTCTACAAGGCACAGTGCGTTTCTGCCTAAAATGTTGCCTTCACAAGCCACTTTTATACCCTTATGTTAAAACAGCAAGTTCTTCTTAATTATATGGATTCTAGTGTACAAAGGCATAAATCATTTATTTGTTCTATATAAGAGAGGAAAAGAGAGTGAATGTGGAGTTAAAACAAATTCTTTTTAAAAGCCCATGAGACTTAGTTTTCCATTAGATTGTGTACGATTCTTGCTTACTCAAGCTAAAGGGGTGTGGAAAATAATAATTACCCCATAGTTAAGCTACATGAGGGCTTTTGGAAGAGTTAAAGTATGGTATTATTTATAGACAGAAAGGAAATATTTCCTGTGTTTTCTAGCCCCAATTTGTCTTGTTGTTTTAACACATTGCATGTTATAATGTAATCTATGAGATAGAAACAATACCAGGAGTCCTAATTAAATTAAAAGTAATTACCAGTTGTACAGATAGGGCTTTCAATTGAGCAGCGGGAAGTTGATATTTTGTCATCCCCAGTTTATCTCCACGAGCGAGCACCATGCTTTGTACCCATTATTAATGGCATTTTCTCAACAGACATGAAGAGTGTGGGAAGAAGCAACAAGGAAGAACAAAGGAAGAGAGGAATTGCAGGAGGCTCCGAGCGAGACAGAGACCTAGCAACAACCTTTGCTGCTGTGTTTCACCCAGGAGATGGGAGATTTTTTTTCACACATCGAGGGACCTATTTCTGCCCTTCATTCACCTGTGAAAGTAACGTTTGTCCAGCCCGCATTCACAACATATCCTAATTTTTCCTAGCCACAAACAGAATTTTCAAAAGAGAATCTCACATATTCTGTTTTTAGTTTGACTTGGACTATGACAGATTTTCCATTTTCACGAGGGAAATAAAAAACTAGTTCCAGCTCCCAACAGGAATTTCATTTGAGAAAAAGGCAAGTGGCGATATAGAAAGATTTCCTACTGTCGTGTTTCTTATTCTGCCCTTCAGCTGAGCGTCTTTTAACAATTGGGAGCAATGTCATTTTCCCATCAGGAGACATCGTGCAGGCTTTTTAAGAGCATTTACGGGGCGATGTCCACTTGATTGACCGTTCTCTTGCTGTCATGCTGGGGCTACAAATATGAGCAATCATTGAGAAAGCAGTCAAATTAAATTTTCATAACTATAAAACTGCATTTTACCTTAGGGCACAGCTTCCTGCCTATTTCTACAATCTATTTTCTATGCTTTATATTAAATCTAAACAAATGAATGTTTACCAATATTAATATTTTAACATCATATGCCAGACTGTGACCTTTCTCCCAATAACTTTTTGCCTTTCTAGGAAACTTCTAGTATTGAGTTAAACTTTACTGATGCAAGACCAGTCATTTTGGATGGGCTTTTCTTAATAGCTCCCTTCCTCACCACAGAAGTATAACTTTGACTGAATGTTGCTTTGAAAAAGGAGAGAAAAATCAACAATTAGTTTCCAGAACGTAAAGTTTAAAAATTTTATGTCATCCTTATCAAGGTTTTTCAACTTGCCCCTGCCAACGAGGTACCAGAAAATAAGCCCTGTTTTAGAAGGCATTGCATCCGCCTCCTGCATCCACAGCCAACATTGCTAGGCGATCACGCAGGCATTTGCTGAGGACAGGTATTGGATCTGAGCAGCCCTTTGAAACGAGTTGAGTTGACACAAGGTACACCTCATTTGACTGTCTCCGACACAGATACCTCATCTCAGTGCTGCTGCTGTTGGCCTGTCTGTCTCTCTTCATCTACAACCACACTTGCAAGCCTAGCACCCTGATTACTAATATTACTTGAATTGAATCACCTGATCTTGCTATTTCAGTTTTACTGCTCCTTCCGTCACAGCTCAAATCCACCCCACTTCAGGTAGAGCGAAGCTTCTTCAGATTGTCCTGGGCTATCGGGCCTTTCTTCTCTGATATTGTGAACATGCCACCAGAGTGACCATTTATTTTGACTATTTTGGGGGACAGGCCCAGAATTGCCCACTGTCTTGGTCTCCCTTATGACTGCTGTCACCCATCTCTGCCAAGATTCCCAAGGGGAGCGATATATTCCATACTTCCTTATCCATAGCCTGTAGCTTATATTGGTCTTCCAATATCCTTTTTTTTTTTTTAACAAATCAAGTTGTTTTATGAGTTAATATTATCTAGTGTCTGAACTACCAGAAAGCCTTTCTTTTCTCTTCTCTCTGAAAAGAGATTATACCTCATATCAAAATTCTAAGTGGCATTGCCAGAAGGCCTCTGTAGAGGTTCTTAAAAAGTCCTAATTGTAGCGTGTACTTCAAGGGCTCTCCTAGTGGTTTATTTTAGGGCTATGATTTATAGTCTGTTCGATCCGTGGTGAGCCTTGGCAGTAACTGGTTCCATCAGGTATCAAGTGTGAGGATTCTGAAGTCAGCTTTATTGGGGCCTCAGATCACTTTTGTCAGGAAACCATCTCCAGAGCCTCCCCTCACTGGCTACTGTATTGTTCTTTAACTTTCCAATATTCACAGAACACCTGTGTCACTTTTATCGCACTTTTATCACAGTGATAAAAGTGATCATTTAATTTGTTTTAGCACCCACGTGACATTAAATGCCCTGGTTTTGCAGGAATGCACATTATTAGTGCATAAAAATGAAAATCCCACTTGATGTAATGGAGACTAACTTCTCATTTGCAGAGGTTAAGAACCTTCTTGTTCTGATTTTGAGGTCTCTTTTGGTCTAATATTGGGCAGATCGCAATTAAGATATTATTTCCCAGTTCTTTTGGTGCTTGCTTTCTGAATGGAGGAAGAGGAAACCTGGCGAGGTAACTACCGTGGACAGGAGGAGAGACAGGAATCCTGAGTTCCCTGCAGTGCAGCTGGGTGGGAAGGGCTATTTTCAGCCTAGCTCACTGAGTTTATCCACCATACGTAGCACTCACAGAAAGCATGTGAATCTGACGATGTGCTTCCAGTCACTGCTTTGACCTGACTGCCCTAAGCCTGTTCTGCAGCAATATTATAATCATGCATCCTTTGGTCTGTGTCAAGGGGGCCAGGAAAAAGGGCAGGAGAAGGAAACACAAAACCCTTTGTTGCCTTGAGTAAATTTTAGAACAATTATTTTTTTTGGAATAGAGCATGTTGAGAAGTTAGAGGAAGACTATTTATTAATCTCAAGGATAATTGACAATTTATACCTGAACTATTTTTAAACAGTTGAAAAATAGAGGATCTAAAATATTAAATTTTAGAGCTGATTTTGTCGTATATTAGAGAATCCTGTGCAATAGACCGAGTGATGTTTTGTTTTCTTAATAATTATTCCATCTTCATTTTTTTCATCTTTTCCATCCTGACATCTTTTCATTGTGTGTGATCTTTCTTCCTTAGCATTTTCTGCCTTGAAATGCTCATGTCAAAGCTATGTCTAAAGTGAACACTATCCTGCCCCCCAGGGAAGGAACTTTTTGAAATTTCTACTAATCTTCTGTATCATAATGATTTATTCAAACTGAAATGGCTTTGGGAAAGGAGAAAAAAGAAATGAAAGAAACATAGGAAACAATTCCTGCCTTCTCCATAATACAATTTTGGGCAGTTGTGGGTAGGATATCTGTGTGTCTCCAGGGAACAAATCCTACAGTTTCAAGCAATGAAAGACATTTTTGAATCCTGGCCAATGGCTGCCTACCTTTCTTGGACACATAGAACAGGGCTAGGCAAATAATCAACAGCATTTTTATCTCTCCCCGTGCTGAGCACTGCACTGGGTGCTTTTGGGGAAGGGTTGCCAGAAGGTGTGTCCACGGTGCATTGATACAGCTGCATATTCTATTCTTGTTCCCGACTTATTCTCAGAGGTCCTCTTTCTCAGGAGAGCCACTGGACAAGCTGCCTATTCCTTCAGTAATTTGATGCCAAGTGTTGGTTTTCTGAAACTGGCCCCCTGATGCATGCCTTTGTTTCCTGAGAGCCCCCAGTTTCTACTACCTAGGAAGTACCAAAATAGACCTGCTTTGTTGAGCCACCATTAGATGTTTGGGATTTTTCTAATGTAGCAAATAAACGTTTTTGAAAAACAACTCATCTGAACACTCCACTTAGCGTCATTTTCTTGACTAGAACTTTCTGATTTAGACAGACCACAAAACTTTGAAGCCGAGACAACTTATTCATCTCAACATTTCTCTGTGATTCATTTTAACTTCCTACTTTGCTTCAATGCTCGTTTATTTACTCACTGTGCTGTGTATTCTGGTACTTGATGCTTTGATTTGGCAGATTATGTGCTTGTTGCTAGGAATAAGAGGTAATGAAGATGACAAGCAGGTTATACTGTGGAATTAAACGTCGTGTGGGGATTCTGCATCGATGGGACTTTTTACTGTGACTTTCAATCACACTCATACAAGATTATTTCTGTCATTATGAATTTAGGAAAGCAGGCTTTAGTGGCGTGCCTGGAATTCTAACACTTTCGGAAGCCAGAAGAAGATGATTGTAAGTCTGAAGCCAGTCTGGACGATAAAGACAGACCCTGTCTCAGAAAACAAACAGACAGAAGGAGCCATGCTAACAACAAACACGAATTTAAGTACTGACTTCTGTGGAAGTATGCGAGAGCTCTTGCAGATCAGGGCATTGAGATGTCTGGTTTTGTTGTTGCTGGTTTTTTTGTTTTCTTTTGTTTTGTTTTAAGCATAATTTAAATGATTGTAAACTTGAGGTAGACACTATAAAAACAAATCAAATGAGTTTGAAGCAAGGAAGACCAATTATTAAAAAGTAGGGGGTATTTTCATGGGAAGGATTTGGGAAAGCTTAAGAGGAACAAAAAAGCTGGAATTGAAACTAAACACACATTAAGAAGAGTTCAGAGGAAAAGCCTGAAGATGACAGGACAGCCTTCCCAAACTAAACAAAGCACCTAACATTAAAGTGCAGACGGCCATTTTTCAAAGGGAAAATTATATAGATTGAGACCTAATTCTAAATGTGCAGTTCAAGGTCATGTTGTTTTAAGTAGTTGGTTCTTCTTCATGAAGTACATTTAGAAGACCAATTGGCAGATTATCACAAGGGAGTGACACTGATATCAATACTGTATGCATTAGTACAAAAGTCAGGATCAGTGAGCAGCCAGAATATTTGCAGGTACAAAGCAGTAAAGATTCTAACTAGGGTGGGGGAGGGGTAGCTCGCAAATGATTGGAAAGTGAACTAAAGCAAGGCCAGTACAAAGGCCAGCCCGATTGGATGCTGATAGCGGAGGGGTCCTTAACCATGAGTGAACCAAGGGTGTTCAAAGGGCCTCTCTTTCTCTTTCTCTTTCTCTTTCTCTTTCTCTCTCTCTCTCTCTCTCTCTCTCTCTCTCTCTCTCTCTCTTCCTCTTCCTCTTTCTCTTTCTTTCTTTCTTTCTTTCTTTCTTTCTTTCTTTCTTTCTTTCTGTCTTTCTCTTTCTCTCTTTCTCTCTTTCTCTCTCTCCCTCTCTCTCTCTCTTCCTTGCTTCCCCCTCTTTTCTTTTCATAACATTTTTTATTCAGAATTAAAGTGGTGATGATAGCTAAAATTTATTATTATTTATTTATTTCCATCCCAAATATTGACTCCCCCCCCACCTTCCCAGTCCTGCCTCTCCGAGTTGTTCCTCCCTTAACCCTCCCCTTCATCTCTAAGAGGATGGCATCAAGTCTCTACAGAATTAGGTACATCCTCTCCCACTGAGGCCAGGTAAAGCAGCCCAAAGGACCATTTTCCAATGCATGTGTCCTGTGACTGAGTCACAGATTGGATATTGCAAGCATTATACTTTGCCAAAAAACCTAATTAGTAACTGGTCAACACAACACCATAATGGTAATGAACTGAAGATAATCTAGAAACAGGAATATGAACTAATAACTAAAGTCAGTTCACATTACCAATTACAGAATTAATAACTGACTCCAAATGGGAAGGAGCATACATCTTCATGACTTTGTCAGAACAAAATGGTTGCTTCTTTGCTGCAAAAAGATAGGAAAGGAGTATTTTCTACCTTAGTAGTAGAAAGAATGACCAACATTTTGTGTGCAAGAGGTGTGTACTAGGACCTGCCCTGAACAGGCTGATATGCGGAGGAAGAATTCTGATTTCATAGCTTCTTCTAGAGATGAACATGATTCAATGCTAGCAGAGTCCTTCTAGGTGTTAAATAGTATATAGATCAGTATATAGGGACAGTATATGTATATAGGTACTATATAGTATATAGAACAGTATATTTGTTCTCAGCTTGTGGATTTCAACCCAATTGTGGGGAAGTTGAACAACACTTTTATCCTGCATATCAGATACTTACATTATGATTTATAACAGTAACAAAATTAGTTATGAAGTAGCAACAGAATAATTTTATGCCTGTGGGGGTCACCGTTTTGTGGTTGGGGTCACGATGACATGAGGATCTGTATTAAAGGGCTGTGGCATTAGGAAGACAGACCCACTGATATAGATGGAAAGTGTTGAAGGCTGGAATTTGTGTGAGGTTTTCTGTCCTGTTTTTTTTTTTTTTTGAATACCCACCATACAGCAATCCTCATGCAAAAACAGAAAATGAAATAGAATATACAGCAATTGCTAGCTGGCTACTTGGCTCCTCTGAGCCCTTAGCTTCAAGGATTTTTCAAAATATATTATTTTTTTTTCTGCACCACAGCTCAGAGTTGCTAAATCCAGAAATTGAAACATTCTGAGAGGCAAATCATTTCAGGGTGAATCAAAGCCCTTGGAACATTGCCCTAGGATTTTTAAGATAGCGTTTGATGGTGGAAAAATGTTTCATTTTTATAGGAAATCCCAATTATGCAAGGCTGCCCCGTTCACTTCCTCCGAGCACACAGGGTGTTCAGTATGGTGTCCTGTTCCACTTTCACCTGCGATGAACCAGGGGGCCACTAGTGGAGGTGAAGGTCGAGGTCATCTGACCCCGGAGTAGTTGTGCCAGCATTGCCTCTGTTTATAGTTGAGAAAGCCTGAGGCTGGTGGCTGATTCTCACCTCACCTGAGCAACTAGAATTAGGCGCTTCCTTTCCTCTGCCCTCGCCAGCTGCTTTGCTGGCTGCCTTTTTAGCACAGGCAGCTCGGAGCTGGGTGGGATGTGTTTGAGCAGGAGACTCTCCAGATCACACCCTCTCGTTGACTGGGTCTGTGTCCTGCTTCGTTCTGCTCTGCAACATCAGCGATGGATCCAGACAGTTGAAAGAGAGAGCCGACATGATTCGTCTTCACAGAGGGAGCTCTGTCACAAAGTCAGACTCTTCACGGGAAGCTGGAAGTTTTGCAAGCTGGGGACAAGTGACGCGAAGCTCAAATACCTCAATTTTCTTACCTATAGTATGAGGATAATGAAACCTACAGGAGTACAAAGTAATGTGTGAAATTAGGTGAGGCCAAAACAGAGCACGTCGGAGCTGATGACGAGCCGAGCGGCACCACGTGCCATGGCTCGCAGGGCTGTGGGTCATAGCAATGAAAACGGAGAACAGCAAAGGGGAAGCAGAGCTGGTGGCGAGGCTGTGGCAAAGGGCCTCCAGCTGGACTGCTTGCCGATTCCAGAGACGCTCTTCCTGCCTTTGTAATGAGATGTGGACGCTGACCTTCAGTCCACAGTGATTTTACCTCTTATAAGCTAAAGGGCAAGACAAAGCGAAGCTACACTAACCCGAAATGCGTTTTCAATCCTCTTCCCTTCCAAGTTCAACTTATTTTCCAGAGGCCTAAGTTATCATTTTCCGTGGTGCCTCCACCCCTCATCCTAACCATGGTCTTCTTTTGTATTGTATTAAGGCTAAGGTATATTGCAAACTGTGTGCTAATATTCTCTGCCTTTTTTTGGGATGTAGCTTCCCAGCGAAATCAAGATTACCTAGTGTATGAGAAACTTGAGTTACCCTTCTTATCTAACCACCATAGAACCTCGTGTGGCAGAGCACAGAGAATAGCTAAACTAATTACCATAATGAGATGAAAAGAGTAATAGGATTTTTTTCCTCTCTAACCAAAGGAAAACCTACTAAAGATGGTTCTTTCCTTAGTAGATATTAAATTTTATCTCAGCCACTGAAGGGATATTTGTTTATTTCTGTCTGTTAATTTTCTACAATGTGACCTTGCTTCCTTCTTCATTTGTTCAAAGGAATAGACTTTTAACTAAGAACACTTTACAATGATTTTATTTAATTTTCACATTCAAATTGTGAAAACGTTGCTAAACTCCGAGTCTGCAGTGATCATGATCACATCAGGCACCCTGACCTGCTGATTTTAGATCACTCGCCTCCTTCTCCCCTTCTACTAAGGTATGACAACTTTCTCATTTGCTATTTGAATGTGCATTCATTCTCTCTGCCTTGGTACCATCTCTTATCTTTCCCTACACAAATCTTTCAAGGCATTTATATTTCTGAGATGTTAGGTATGCCCAAACAAGGATTTTTAATTGATCTAAAATAATGTTAGCTGGAGTTTTGTAGAGGAATTTAAAGTAAGTAATCATGTTGCTTTGACAAATCAGTTTGCATCTCCAAAACTGAGGACACACTCATATCTGTGTATATACACAGGCAAAAATGTGTATGCTAAAATTCTCCTTCTGCTTAGTAAGGGATTATCCTTCCCGCCATTCTCGACAGCTGTCTATCCACACATTGTGTCAGAAAATAACCAGCGCACACACTATGATGTAGATCAGAGTATGTGTGGAGGGACTAGAAACAAACACAAGAAGATCAGAAATCAAATAAGTGATTCTCCTCTGCCTGTTCCCCTTCACATTTGCCAGTCATTTTCTTGCACTTTCTTCCCTGTCCTGTATTAGTGATCTGTGCTTATAAATTCTTTCAAAACTTAATAATTTAAAGCACCAATCACTTGTTACTTTGCAGAATTCCTGATTGTCAAGAATCTGAGAGGCCTAGCTAGTTCTGGGTCAGAATCTGGCAGTCAAGAGAGCGATTTGAGGCTTTGGCCCTTCACCGTGTGGACTTCTTGGGAGTGCTGCTTGCCACCTGGCTTCCTCAAACCATATGATGAGGACAGAGGTGTGTGTCTGTGTGTGTGTGTGTGTGTGTGTGTGTGTGTGTGTGTGAAGTGTAGAGGAGTCACTTAAAGGATGGGAGCGACACTGTTTTAGTCCATGCTCATGGTGTCTGGACTGTTCTGTTGGTCACAGAGCAGCACAGGTGCAATGTGCCAGGAAAATGATGATGCAAGAAGGTACCAGGAGGACCCTGGAGGTCTTGTAGAGCCTGGCTCCCTCTGTTCCTTCCCTTGAGACGTCTTTGTTTTCAATGCCCTCTCCATTTTAATCAGAGATTATTGGTTAGTAATTGTTAGAAATTTTGCTTCGCTTTTGTTTGTCAGAAACACAACTAACACTGTGTTAGTGAAATTTTGCTTCGCTTTTGTTTGTCAGAAACAACTAACTAGAAGTTAGTGTTTCAAATGTTCTCCTTGGACATGAAGTTATTTTGTTGCTTTAAAATTCTAAACATAAGAGGGTGCAGTGGGTGTATGCATGGCCTTGCAATGAACTTTGAAAGTAAAACTATCATGGAACTTGGGTTCTTATCTTGAAAGATAGGTGATTTATATTTTCACCAAACTGGCTTCTAAAACCATATGTAACTCCTCAAAAACATTTAGACAATATGTAGGCAATATCAAATTTTCTGTAGTATTGCTGTTAATTTCAAATGAACTATTTGAGGTCTCCACCCATACCCCTTGGTCCAAATCAAGACTAAAAGAGCAGGAGGAGATATAAAAATGATTCTGATGCAGATTGTGTGTGCAGACACTCAGAAGGGAGGATGCTACCTTTGACCAGATTTTGCTTTCCCATAGAATGTGAACTCCTGGTTCCGTTATACATGTTGGCAAATTAGATAAGCACTGAGTACCACCAGCTGATTCCATGACTGATCCTTAGTTGGTAAAAGACGAGACAGTCTCCTCCAATAGAACATGATGAGTTCTTGGTGAGGTCACATGAGAGGTCAGAAAATAATCTCAGAATCGATTTGACCCTGCTCTTCTTAACTCCAGTACTTTGGAAAAAGTGATTGAGTAAACTACTGTTGCTCGTAAGAACGACCTGATGGGACTTTGCAGTTGTCATGTTAACTGTGCATCTCTATTCTGACTGCCATATCTCGTCTTCCATAGAGGTCATCACAGCTCCACTCATAGCATCACACTCTATTGGCTATTGACATTGTAGACAGAAGACAATTTTGAAGTCATAATTTGTTTAAATTTCCTCAAACAAAAACTTTGTCGAGCAATGAGATGTGTTGCTATGTGTGTGCATTCCTGTGTCCATATTGCACCAACTGATCACATGCACCCCACTGCTGTGTAGAAAAAGTCTTTAGTTTTTGGATTGAAAAGTCCCTGGGTTAAATATAGTATTGTTGCTCAGAGCGGTGTATGCGGGTCTTGGGCTTGAATTTGTTTCTGAGAGAAATGAAAGTTGATGTTGATGAGAAAGCAGTCGTAGGGCTAAGAGCCTCTCTTAGGTCATTCCATTCAACATTAGGCAGCTTTAACCTTAAAGTGCCTTATGTTAAAAAACAGGAAATTGAAACGTAATTAAAACAATATATTTAGAATTATACAGCAGATCATTGGTAGCTTTGGTGCTAGCTCCTATGTTGTGCAGTAGTCCATAATAATTCTGATATCACTAGTATAGGACCTGCATAAGAAAATAAGCTTTCAGAGGAGAATTCTGTGCTGTGGACACTTAAAATAAATGTTGATTCTCTTCTCTTATTTTGAGAATTTAACCAACAGATGAAAGGGACAATATCTTAATATATGTTTAAAATTATGACCTCTGTTCTGCCATTTTACAGAAAGATACCATGATTTTTTTGGGGGGGAGGGGGAGTGGAAACAAATTGCAGGTGCTCATAGATTGACAAAAGAACCAATTGGACACCTTTGGCTTTGTTCTGAAGCTTGAAAACCTTTGTGGGAAAAAAATGCACATTATAGGGAGTTTCCCCCCTCTCTTAAGTGGTGCCTATTCTAATCATAATGTGTAGAAGGAAATTTAAATGTAAAAAGGTGAAAATTAAAAGAACTATAAATAACAACAAATGGCTACCTTGTAAATACAAAGCCACATTCACTCCCTGGACGGTTATGTCTACAAACTCTTTGAACAACAGTTGATAGGCGCATTCCCGGTGAAAGCGAATGCTAACTGATGTTTCATCTCACTGCACCCTTTGTTCGTCGTGTTCAGAAACGAGAGCCAGGAGATAGGGATTTCTGCGCTCTCCGCATTCAGATGAGTATGTGTGCCCACCAAAGAAAATGAAGAGTTTTCAGGTTCCCCAAATATTCCTTTGCTAATATTCATCTCTGTCAAAAAATAATAGCGTGCTTTGCTTGGATTAGTTGAACATCCATTTACTTTCCCTGATGTTTCCCATTCCCTGTACTTTTCTACTTGAGAAAGCAGACCTTACGGGCCACCAGCTGTTGGAACTCGGACTTTCCTGTTACCAGTTTGTGTTTAGGAGATCATGGGCTGAACCAGGGACAGCAGAGTACCACTGTGACTGTCCTCTTGTAGCAGAGGAAGTCCAGGGAGTTATCGGCCTGCTTTAAACCCCATCCTCTATATTCACAACTGCAAAAAGGCAATGCTAAGAGGAATAGACAGGTATCTGAGCTTAAGGGCAGACTGCACAGTGTTTGGCCCATAGCCATACATAGGTAGTTATAGATACTAAACTCGATGTTCTATCTCCCTGTCTCCCTTCCTTCCCCCTCATTTTCTGAACAAATATTGCTAGGCCTGATCATTTTTTTAAATGAAAATAAACATGGTTTTCAGTGGTCACTTCAGCACCATGAAGTGATTAAAGGAAGCACAGGATATCCTAAAATGTGTAGTTGTCTGAGTTTTGATTACTTGGTTTCATTCTTGCTTGAATAGTTACTGTATTTGTTTACATCTAGTTCTCCTTAATATTAGTTAGTTCATATATAAAAGAGAGGTCAATATAATATTTTGCAAGTTATGAAAATTCAAAAAAATTCTGGTTGATAAAACGCTTGACACAGAGTCTAGTGAGGGAGACCTATGGCATGTGCCCCTGACTGTCGGAATTTACAGGGACAGAAAAACAGCCATATTTGGGTGTAGAATGCATTGGACCTTTACAAATTCATTAGGCAAAAGAACTTATTTCTTCTAGTCTAGATGGTAGGAAGTCTGTGTAGACAGCAGTAAAACTATGTCTCATAATAGCCACAATTTACTGAGTACTTAATATATTTATGTGATCAATGTAAAACCCCCCTCCCAAAGATGTACATTATCCAAATGAATCCTTCTAGTTGCCCATTTTGCTGTATAAGTGAGGCTACAAGGTCACCATAGACCTTGAGTCAGGTGAAGGCAGAACAAGAATTCAAAGCCTTAGCAACACTGTCCTGCTGCTTCACCAGAGAAGTTAAAAATGAAGCTGGGTGCTATAGGTCAAGACGGTCACAATCCAGATCCAAATCCTTTATTTGTAAAGTTTACACTACAGGAATACTTCAAAACATGCTGTTTATTTTAAATATTTCATTTTTCTCAAGCAATGATTTTTAAAAACCTTTGGGTTCACAATGACCCTCCAGTCTTTTATTTAGCCACTGATTTGCTAAGAGTATGGCCTTCCATGGGCTTCTCTTCCATTTTTACATCCGTGGTAATTACACCATGTACAAAGGGGTTCCACGTGTGTTTATAAAACAAACCCTTAGTATACTTTGGTAATTAAGAAGTCTGCCACTAAATTACTGTTTCATGTGTTTGTGTTTCAATTATTAACTGTGGCGGCATATAACTAAGCTGAAAACATGTCATTTCTATGATAATAAGTGAATGCAATTAGTGGCATATCTATTCCTCATGCAAAATATATTCATTTGCATCCTGTCTCCTTGTATTATTTAACTGTGTTTAGGCCAAGTGATGTCATTCTGTATTCCCTTGTTTTTCTCCAATCTAGAGAGCTCTTCCTTATTGGATAAGTATTTTTATGTTGTCTAAATCAACGGAAGTGGGAGGGGTCATGAGCCCAGTCAAACGCTTCACTCACTCTGTCATTCTCTGAGTCTCCTCTCTGAGCTCCGACTTAACAAGATGTGTGCAGATTAGTTTCAAACTCGTGAGATGTGTGTTTAATATATCTTTGCAAGTAAATTATATGGTTTTAAATCACCCAGCCTAGTTTCCTGAGCAATAAACAAAGTCTCTTTCTTGCTTGCAAACTATGGATGAAGGGAAATGGAGCTCCGTAACTGTCTGTGCTACATCCACTTTGTATTACTCAGAACTCTTTGGATAATAGATATGCAGCATTGTGTATGATACTGTGAAATAAAAGAGTATAAAGAAGCATGAATTAATGCCTGGAGCTTAGGGACTGAGAAAAACTCAAAAGCAGGGTCGCAGCTGAAACAAGGAACAAACTGCGCTCAACAACACAGAATTCAACCAGTTTGGCACATCTCTGTTTTCTGAGGGCCTGTCTCATTCCTTTCTTACTCTGATCTCTGATTTATTCTGCTTTAGTTTGCCATTCATCCATAGACACAAGGTAGTGTCACCTGATTCTTGTATGGTATCCCCTTCAGGAATATTACAGATTGTCTACATGGTTTATGATTCTGAGAGTACACAACTAGGAATAAGACTTCTTATCAGAAATCCAAGCCACCCCCCACACTCATGTACAAATGAACACACTCAGATCAACAGTACATGTGAAAGAAAAACTGTCTCCGAAAATTTCCTGCTTAATATTTGTTAACTTCTCACATTATGTGAAAAATCAAACATACTCTAATGGTGTAGGTGAGGAAGACAGTCCTAATAACTTTGGTAAAATGACAACGGCCCCCTTGGCACTGTCAGCCTTGAGCAAGGCACTGTGGGAAAAGTCCCAAAGCAAAACCAAAGTTAAACTACACAATACTATAAGATGGAAAACGTTATCCCCATACAACAATAATATTATGCCAGCATTATTGGATGATGAAAAGAAGGCTTAGGAAAGGCAAAAGCCATCTAAACTTGCTCATCCATGAAGAACTAGATGCATCCTGGGGATTCTGAGGCTACAAAACACATGCTTCTAAACTCTAAAGTTTATGTTTACAGGCTGGCGCGATGGATGGCTAAGCAGGTGGATATTCTTGTCTGGATGGACTGAATCAAATCCCCAGAACCCTTGTAAAGGCAGAAGGGTCTAACTTTAAAAGTCGTCCTCTGATTACCAACCAACCACACACATAGACACATGTGTGCATGAACATGAATGCATATGTGAGCATTCACACACACACACACACACACACACACACTCATACACACACACACACACATACTAGTAAATATAAATAAAAAGTTTAGAAGACATAGTTTATAATTGCATTTGGTTGCTATTGTGTGCCCTATGTTCAGGAATTTTCAGGTTTAATTCCTGTGAACGAAACATTCAGAAACTTCTGGGTTGTGATGGATTAAGATTAAGTCACAGGTGAAACAATTATGCAAATCATGAGGGAGTTAACAATGCAGCTGCAGTAGTCTCAGGTAGGTCTGAGGCACTGGCGGCTTAGTGAGGGTCTCCTTTGGATTTTATCTTCCTTGCCATGTTTCCTTTCTGATGTCAACTTTTGCACTTTGCGTATGATTGGTATCAATTTAGAAGAAAGATAATAGTGTTGTTTGCTTTACTTTTCCAGAGACAGTCTCCCTGTGCAGCTGAGTTCTTTTCTCAATTGGGAGCATGAGTGTGCCACTGTATGCTATTGTTCACTCTTTGTAAAAACCCCAGCGTTAGAGTTTCTGGACTCTTCTGATTGAACTTATTTAATATCTAAATAATATTTAACACAAGGTGTTACAGGAATAATTGCCTAATCATAAGTAGATAGGTTGTTTCTAAGTGTAAAACATAGCATAATAATCCTCCTGCCTTTCAATATACACATTTCTGCATGTGTGTGCATAATTTAAACAGTAAGCAATCAATAGATTAGATAGATAGAGTAGGATAAGATAGATATACATTTTTTATCCTTCTTAGACAAGTCAAAATGCTCTCCAAACAAACTTATTAAAATAAATACTGCTCCATTGTCAATATAAGGTATTGGAGCAATAGCTTGCATTTTAATATTAGTTTTTTTGAAAGCTAGTGGGATAACCATTTGGGTTGTTCATGAAATATGTCTGACTGTATACCTTCTGGTTTGATAGGTATTATTATTAGTTTTGGCCATTGCACAATTTGCTGAAGCAGGACCTGTAAACTTCTTTCCCTTTGTGTTAATGATTGGTAATATTTGTGGGGCATTCTCTTCATGTAGCTGGATCTTGGTCAGTCTTCATTTGATTTGTAAGAGGATGCCAAAGATGAAAGATTAAGAGTAATGTATTGGTCGTAGTATGTTAATAAGGTTCAAAGGTCATATGTCAGAGCATTCTAGCCTGTCTTGACAAATGCTGCGCATGTGATCAATTACTATAGGTTACTACTTATACTTCCTCATCAACAGTTTTGCATATAGTTCTAGTCCAGTTGCTTTCTTAGGTCAGCCTCTTGATTAGGAAGGGTTTTACAATTTTAAAAGGACTAGTACTTTCTATTTCCTAATGTGCAGTATTTTTGTTTAAATCTTTTGCTATATAGATACTTGCTATTTTATGTAATGAAATTTATCACTACAATCTTTTTTCATATTTCTGTTTTTAATGTGTTAAGAAATTTATTTCTATCATGATTCCTTAAGGGTATTATCTAAGATTTTCTTTTTGTTTTAAAATGATATATTTCCCATTCAGATCTTTGTGTATCTTTGAACTTTGTCCTTTAAAAACTATTCTTTGTATTATAAATATTGCCAATGCTTGGACCTGCCCCTTGTCCTACCTAAGTTCCTGCACCTGCAGAGGACTCCTGCATGCTGCCTGTCTCTGCAACAGTCTCTAAAAGTCACCTTTCTACCTGGAAGTGTTTTGTGACACAAGAGAATTGCTGGGCCCTGAACTAGTACCTGAACTAGGGAGTGTGCTGGGTAGCAGTCTCCTCCATGTTGGAGGTAAATTCTCAAGGTGTATGATGTAAAGGAAAAGTGCAAATGGCAGATTATTTTAAGTCAGGGTGTGGAAATAACAGCAAGTTCTAGAAGGAGACCCAGTCCGCACTGCAGGTAAGCTCCAAAGTACATGAAGTACACAACTTGAATAGCGCCAGGAAGTCCCTGAACCTGGTTAGAGTCACTAGGCCCCTTCCTCCCTGAGGGTGTGTAAGCAGTAAAGACTGATTAGTCACCCACAGACCGGCCAAGTAGCCAGGAAGAAGCAGACATCAGCTGCATTTTCAAGAAGAAACAAAAGCCAACTGAGCTGTCTAGGCGCTCACATCAGTGTGGCCACCTGGAAAGTACTCTCCACAAACTGTCTGCAAGCTGTGTATTGAGCTCCAGGTTCCCAACTTTTGTGAACCTTCATCCATTGGGTTTAAGTAATTTCTACTCCTGTAAGTAACCCCTAATCTATATTTCTGTAAGTAACTCCAATAAAACATATTGATTCATCAATACATTGGACTTTGTGGTATGTGTTGTTTTTTCATCATTTTTTTTAAATCTGGGGTGACTAGGGAGGTGTGCGTGTGTGTGTGTGTGTGTGTGTGTGTGTGTGTGTGTGTGTGTGTTTCCCCAGTAAAAGTCTGTTATACATAGAGTAATGATGACCTTGGGAAAATCAGTGGTTAAGTGTTAGCAAACTTGAAGAGTGTTAACTCTCAAACTCTGTGGGAAACGGTTAAGGTTCCTATTTAACATGTCAAAGTGGACCTAGACTATAGTTTCTCCCAGTATGCCCCAGTTTCTACCTGTTACAGGGTGCTGCCTTATCCAGCATTCTATTCAGAACGCTCCAGATCCTAGGCTGGGCTGCCCTTCCCCTGAGGTTCTTCCCAGTATAACCCTGCCATTTGTGTTTATCCATCTTTTTTTTTTTTTTATATAACTTTTGCCTTCTTGACTGCTGGCTGTACCTGGTTTTCTCCTCTTTCCTCTCCCCTCTCCCTAACACTTTCCCCACTCCTCATATGGCTCAGAGTCCACTCTGGACTCCCCCAGATATCTCTGCCCTTGGTTATGCTGTCCCTTTTATTTACAATAAATTTTCTCCTCCACTCCTCCAATGATCAAACAAACTTCTTGCACTAGTTGGAGAAAACAATAATCTTGGTGAAAAAGAATATCAGAATAGTACATGTTAAAAAAAAAACCAAAAGTAGACTGGCAAGAGAATTTTGTTTTGTAAAAAGAACCAATTGGGGAAGCAAAAACAGTGCGTGTGTGTGTGTGTGTGTGTGTGTGTATTTGTGTGTGTGTGTGTGTGTGTGTGTGTGAGGGTGGGGCAGGAGGCAGAAAGCTTACTTAATGATTATGTAAATGCAAGTGGTGACCATGTCTTGTCCCCACTGACAATATCTTGTCCCCATTGCAACCTCTGAGCCTTTCCCTACTGGCTAGTTTTAAAAGTTAGGTGCAGATGAAATGGAGGGAGAGGGAGTCAGAGTCAACTACTTCACACAGTCAAATTCAGTGAAGGCACCAGGCCTTTGTCTGAACAAGCATTTTCCTAGAGGAGTAGATTAACATATTTGCATAAAGGTTTACAGGATGGGAGAGAATATCATTACTGTTCTTCTACTGTGATAAAAATCACAACCAAGGCAAGTTACAGAGCAAAGAGGTTTTTTTGTTTTTTTGTTTGTTTGTTTGTTTGTTTTGTTTTGTTTTGTTTTTGCTTATAATTCAGTCCTTCATGTCAGGGACATGAGTTTGCAAGCAGCAGGTGTGGTGGCCACAGCAGGAAGCTGAGCATTCACATTCTGAACTTTTTTTTTCCTATATTCTTTGTTTACAATCCAAATGATTTTCCCTTTCCTGGTTCCTTCTTCCCCCTAAGTCCCATAAGCCCTTGTCCCTCTGCCTGTTCTCCAATCACTCCCCTCCTTTTTCTCTGTCATGGTACTCCCCTACAATACTGGATCAAACCTTTCCAGGACCAGGGACTTCTCCTTCCTTCTTTTTGGGAATCATTTGATATGTGAATTTTATCTTGGGTATTCAGAGCTTCTGGGCTAATATCCACTTATCAGTGAATGCATTCCATGTGTGTTCTTTTATGATTGGGTTACCTCACTGAGGATGATATTCTCCAGTTCTAACCATTTGCCTAAGAACTTCATGAATTCATTGTTTTTAATTGCTGAGTAGTATTCTATTGTATAAATATACCACATTTTCTGCATCCATTCCTTCATTGAGGGAAATCTGGGTTCTTTCCAGCTTCTGGCTATTACAAATAAGGCTGCTATGAACATAGTGGAACATGTGTCCCTATTGCATGCCAGGGAATCCTCTCGTTATATGCCCAGGAGTGGTATAGCAGGGTCCTCTGGAAGTGTCATCCCTAGTTTTCTGAGAAACTGCTGGACAAAATGGCAACCAACAAATTGGGAAAAGATCTTCACCAATCCTACATCCAACAGAGGGCTAATATCCAATATATATAAAGAACTCAAGAAGTTAGACTCCAGAGAGCCAAATAACCCTATTACAAAATGGGGTACAGAGCTAAACAAAGAATTTTCACCTGAAGAATTTCAAATGGCTGAGAAGCACCTTAAGAATTGTTCAGCATCATTAGTGATTAGGGAAATGCAAATCAAAACAACCCTGAGATTTCACCTTACACCAGTCAGAATGGCTAAGATTAAAAACTCAGGAGACATCAAGTGTTGGTGAGGATGTGGAGAAAGAGGAACACTCCTCCACAGCTGGTGGGAATGCAAGTTGGTACAACCACTCTGGAAATCAGTCTGGCGGTTCCCCACATCCTAAACCTTAAGCACACAAAGCAGCCAGAGCAAACTTCAAGTGGTAAATGATTTCTTTTACAATCTCAAAGTCCACACCCTGTGACATAATTCCTTGAGTTAGGCTAGATTGCCTTGGCCTGAGAGTATAACTCGGTGGGATTTTCTTAGTTTGATGTACGCAAGTGAATCCAAAATGTGGGCAGCTCCATTTCATGGGCTGGGTCCTGGGCTTTTTAAATACAGAGCATTGACTGAGATCAATACCCATTAATTCATTCTTCTCTGCTCTTCTGTGGATGTACAGAGCTATTTAAAATTCCTACCTTGACTTCCTTGGAATGATGGACTTTAATACGGAATTGTTAGGTAAATAATTTCATTCTTTAAAGTTGCTTCTCCAGCCCCACATTTCTTCTTATTCAGGGTGTTTTCACAGGAACAGAAGTGAAAGTGAAACACTAGAAGATTTGAAAAATATAATATTCTACAAATTGGGCTTTGCTTTCTACCTCTCTGCTATACTCTGCTTATACATTTACAGGACCATCATGTTTGAATGTTTGAATGTTTAGACTGCCACATGCTTTTTTATCTAACAAAGTTTTTATCTCAAATTTCTTAAGGTATATCTAACCTATTTTAATCCTTTGTTCTTTCCAAATGGATATTACTACTGCTTTGTCATGAAAACTTCCTACAGGACTTATACTAGAATTCTATGGCCGATAGCTATGTACTTATATGTATGTATGCAGGTATGTAGGTATATATGTATGTTTATAATTGAATCTTACTGCATTTGACAAATGAATATGACAAATGTCTTTATTGAATGAGAAATTCAGGTACCTTTCAAAAATATTTTTAAATTCTCCATCAAAATTGTAAATATCCTTTACCACATATATTGTTGGCTTTATATGTTTATTTTATATAATTGGTGTAATATCAAATCACAATATTAACCTATATATTGTACTTGGAAAATTTTAATGTAGTTTGGGCATTGTATCAAGCATCATAGATGATTGCTGAGATTACAGTTGAAAGACATTTAATTTCTTTGCCTCTAGGAGCTAACAGTCAGAGGATGTAAAATCTTTCATAGCAGGCATTCACAAATGCTGATAATAGAAATAATAGTGTGAAGAAGATGAAGGTGACAAGGAAAATGCAAATTCATGAAAAGTCTCTGGTGTGTAGAGACCTTTCTCCACGCCACCCTGCAGAGAAGGAGGCAGGCTTGTGAAACCCATAAAAAGTTTAGAAGAACTAGAAAGAAAATTGCATTTGTCCCCAATGTTATTTAACCAACAATCCAACTGCTTAAGAAAAGAAGATTCATGAGGTATTGCAAGGAGCCAATCAAGGAGAAGTTAAAACTAGTAGGTGATCTTCCTGAGATGGTTCTGCCATGGACTGTTAAATGTTAATGATGGACTTGCTACTCTAGGAAAGGCTGAAAATATTTCATTTTAGAAAATATTACTGCTATTAATATGCTTTTCCTGTTATTAAATATATATAACTATCACTAGGTATTAGGGTATTAGCCTCTTACACACACACACACACAGACACACACACACACACAGACACACACACACACACACACATATATATATATATAATATATAATATATATATATATAACACTAGGTATTTGCGCAGATCTCTGCAGAACAATGGAGATGTGATGCTATATAGACAAATAGATAATTTTTTAATTCTTAGTGATGATTCTACAAGAACTCCTAAAATTATATTAGTAATTATTAAGCTCTTTTAGAATAGGACTGCTACTAAATCCTCTTTCATAATCAGAACTACAATGAGAACTCTGTCAGCCTTCAAGTGTCATGAGTTACTTGTGAGATAGCAAGAAGGCATCCACAATTTAGAGCATATTCCAAGAGTTTATAAAACCATTAACTAAAGGTCCTAAAAAGGGAACTAAGTATTTACTACAGGTGCAAGGACAGAAGATAAAATATTGACTGAGTTTAGCTATACAAAATTTCACTAATACCTTAGTCACAAAAGGTATAGTTTTTAACTTTCAATGAACCTGTAGAGCTAGTGACAGATGATGAATGTTTAGCCAGATAATTACTCTTAATGGATATGCATTATTCCTCTTGGATATATAATGGATAATGCATAATGGCTATGTCTCTGTTATAAACTTCTTATTCAATTTATGATTTGAATTTATGTGTAAACCTATGGTGAACTTTTTACCAGATGATCATGTACTCTGAAAGATGTATAAGTGCTGAGGACAAAGAGAGGAAATGGAACTCAAGAAGTAAGCATTGGGAGTAGGAGCATTGTTACATCAGAGCAGGAGGAAAGAGCAAGATTAGAAGAAGAATGCAGAGTGAAATGACTTAGAAATTATAAAGCAACTTAAAACAATTAAAAGACCAGGATGCAGAATGCAGAGGGAAGTAGGACAAAGAGAGAAGAAGCTGCAGAGAGGCAGAAGGAGCAGGCAGACTTCTCCTTATCATCAGACACAACAGGTCTTTTCTTAATAGCAAGGCAGGCTTAGTCTCATTAAAGAGATCAAAGCTCTCTTCTTACAGAAAAGCGTTTAATTTATTTATCAATAAAAGGATAGAAGCTTTTTCTTTCTCTATGCCATAAAGATTGGAGCTTGATTTTCATCCAGATGAGTGTGTTCTTTCTGCACTTGGTATTTTGCTCCATATACATGTGTAAGTATGGATGTGTGTATGTAAGTATGTAATTATGAGATAAGTATGTAGCTTAGCCCAATTGGTTTAAGATGTATGGATGTGTAAGCCTGAATCTGTATATGAATTTATATGAGTTTGCCCATATTTGCTGTGTAAAAGTTTTTCCTTCTGGGAGCATGATTCTCTTTTTATTCAATAGAAGTTTATTGTTCTACACCTCCCCCTAGCCTGACAGCTGAGGCATTTGGACAAGAGGGAAATGGCTCTAGCAATTAATCCCTTACTTAATCTCCTGCTGTTTTATATGAGGTGCTAAATGCCAGAGACTACAGTTTCTGGCCTCAAAAGCACTCAGGCAGGTCAGCCACAATAGCAAAATTACCTAGGCTTAAGTTAGGTAAACACTTTATCATTAAATAGCAACCTTAAATATCTCTCAAGAACAAGTAATACTTCTCCCCCTCCACAGCCTCAGAAAGAACCATGAAAAAGAACTGCTGACCTCTGGCCAGGTAGTTCTGTAGACAAACTCCCAACCTTTGTCATGTACATAACCAATAAAAACTCATTGGTTCACCAAACTAGACTAGCTAATAATTTCTTTGATCTATAGTTGACAATGTATCTGGGTGTGGTGGTTTGAATAAGAATGGCCCCCGCGGGGTCATGGATTTGAATGCTTGGTCCTTAGGGAGTGCAACTGTTTGACTGGAATTAGGAGAGGTGAACTTGCTGGTGGAAATGTGTCACTCTGGGGTTGACTTTGGGGTTTGCTCAAGCCAGGCCTAGTGGCTGTTTGTCTTCCTGCTGCCTGTGAATCCGGAGGATCCTGATGTACAACTCTCAGCTGCTTCTTCAGCATCACGTCTGCTTGCATGCTGCCATGTTTCCTTCCATGATGATAATGGACTAAAACTTTGAAACTGTAAGCAAGTCCCAATTAAATGTTTTACTTTTAAGAGATGCTGTGATCTTAAGACTCTGGTGAGCTGTAGCTTACTGGTGACCTCCTGAGTGAACAGTGCAGAATCGAGAATTAATGCAAAAAGCAAGAGGGATTTATTGTTTCAACATGTTGGGGTTGAACTGCACATGGAGAGAGAACGACCACACTCAGCCCACCCAGCGAGCCTTTATACAGTCCACAGGGCAGATTGTGATTGGCAGAATCACACTTTACACACAATGTGATGGGCAAAACAGCTTGACTTCTATTTATTTTTATTTTCTTTTATTATTTTTATTTGATATATTCTTTGTTTACATTTCAAATGATTTCCCTTTTCCTGGATCCCGCCTTCCCCAAAATCCCATAAGCCCTCTTCCCTCTCCCTGTTCCCCAATCCACCCCTTCCCACAGCATGACTTTTAGACTTATTGTTCTTTAGGGAATGAGGTAGTGGCTAACTGTCTCAGAATAACTCCGGGCCTCCCCTAGCCACAGGGTCCTGTGGCCTGAGCATTGTAATTTAGTCCCTCCCTTAAACTTTCTGAGCTGACCTGAGTGATCAAGGTGTCTCTACACAGCAATAGAACAGTGACCAAAACACTGGGTGAATAGAAATGTATTTCCCCCCCCCAAAAAAAAACCAGCATAGTGTGGTAAAGTTAGTAATCTAGGTATCTGGGAGAAGAAATAGCAAGTGTTTAAATCCCGAGACAAGAAAATGTTTCATATCCTGGCATTTAATTCCAGAATCTTGCTTATCTACTTTATTTACCAAATTAATTAGCTTCTGGTGAATTTAGACACAGATAAAACTGTCATCTAAAAATGTTCAAAGATTATTTTTCATCAATCTTTACTTTATTTGGATTTACTAAAAACTTAAAAACAATCTCAAGGAATACAAAATAGACTCCATAGTCTCTTGACCTTGATAACAATAATTAAATATTAAAATATCATAATTAAAAATGCCATATGGGATTAAGGACTTTTTTTAATTGTTATTTTGGGTTTTTCTCCCCACCCCATGATCTCACTACTGAATGAGGTTACTTGTTGCTGTGCCTGGTAATAAGTAGTGAAGAATTTCCTTCAGTAATGAGACACAGCAGTCACCTATGCCACTCTCAGCATTGCCTCTTATTTCAAAGCGTATCTGTTTTATTGTTTTACTCTTCCTTTTAGAGTTTCTCTTTTGATCCAGAATAATGGCTATGTCTTTTAGCTTCAAGCATTATTTTACATATATTGGTAGGAAGCTTCATATTTGGCTTTTTAAATAAATTACTTCATTTATAATTTTGCCTGCTGTCTTTTAATAGTTATGCTAAGTTTTGGTGGATATAATACTTAGCATGTCTGGTATGATGCCTGTGTTAGAGGCATCCTGACAGATTTCACAATCAAATCATATCACATGGCTTGTGTGCATTTCTTTTCTTATGCTTATGTGTATATGAATTTCTGTGCAAACATATGCCACATATATTGTGGATGCCATTGGAGGCCAACAGAGGGCGTTGGATGCCCTGGAGCTGCACTTCTGGGCCTTCGTGAACTGCCCAGCATGGGCACTTGAGTACTGGGAATAAACGTTTTTAAGTGCTGAATGTCTTAAACACGCAAACATATCTCCAGTCCTCCAATCTAATTCTTAACAATTTTGTGCAGCTTTCCCCCCTCACTAGGAAACGAATTTTATTTTTTTTTCCTTATTACAAGCTTTAAAACTTCTTTCTCTATTTAGTCCTCTGAAATCTCATAGCATGGTTGAATGTCTCCAGCTGTGAAAAGTGCTCACTGTGACTTTTCTTTTTCTTTTATTTCCTTTTTATTTATTAACTATTTTCTTTATTTACATTTCAAATATTATCCCCTTTCCTCATTTCCCCTCCAAGACACCCTATTCCATACATCCTCCCTCTGATCACTAACCCACCCACTCTCAATTCCCTGTCCTCAAATTCTCTTACACTGGGACATCAAACTTTCACAGGACCCAAGGGCCTCTCCTCTCACTGATGTCCCACAAGGCCATCCTCTGCTTATGCAGCTGGAGCCATGGGTCCCTTCATGTGTATTCTTTGGTTGGTGGTTTAGTCCCTGGGAGCTCTGGGGATACTGGTTGGTTCATATTGTTGTTCCTCCTGTTCCCCTTCAGTTCCTTGGGTCCTTTCTCTAGCTCCTCCATTGGACACCCTGTGCTCAGTCCATTGGTTGGCTGTGAGCATCCACTTCTTTATTTGTTGGGCAGAGCCTTTCAGGAGACAGCTATACCAGGCTCCTGTTAGCAAGTACTTGTTGGCATCTACAATAGTGCCTCATCACTGTGGCTTTTCATCCTGAAAGCTCACACTCTGGCCCTTGTCCTCTTGACATTTGTCAAGTTTATTCTTGATTTTTACATTTTTCTCTTTCGTTATTCTCTGATTCTCTTGGTGCTTGTATATAATCCTAAAAGTTTATACTTAAACTTAAAAAAAAAAACTCTGTGAAGTTTTTGCTTTACTTTTTTATTTAGATTTTTCCAAATTTATCTTATAAATTTTCCATTAGCTTTCATGTTTTGTAATGGCTTTTTATTCTCAGAACCTTGTTCTGAACTTCTGAGTGTTTCCTTTCTATGTCTTCCTGATGTTTCAGTAATGTAAAACCTCACAATTTCTTTGAGACTATTGAGTAAATTTCTTTGACTTCTATTTTCCACATTCCTGATCATTTTTTTTTAATTTTTATTTGTTTCTCTCTGTGTGAGTGTGTGTATATGCTCTGTGACAGCAGAAGACAGAATAGGGTATTGGATTCCTTGTAACTATAGTCAACAGGCAGCTCTGTGCTGCCAGATTGAGGGCTGGGCACCAAACTTGTGTCTTCTGGAAATGCAACAAGGACTCAACTGCTTAGTAACCTCTCCAGGTTCTGTTTTCTCTGTTTCTACTTTCTATTTTTCCTTATATATTGATTTTTGTCTTTTGTCAAATGTTTAATTAAAAATAAAGCATGAAATGGGAACCTGGAAATTCATATTGGTATCACAAGACAATGGATCCTTATAAAGTGCCAGGACAGTTATTGATAGGCATTTTCTCTTGGGCAAAGCAGTGTATCCAGAGAGGCAACCTGTCATGGTTCAATTGAGTCAAAGATGAGCATGCTTGTCAATCCAGGACAAGAGGCAAGGTGGCAAATATTCTTCCACTTTAGCATATAAGCAGCTGTTTAGCTATTTCGTTTTTCTAATAAGTCCCTCAGTGTTGATGTTCCTTCACAAATTCCTTCAGTTACAAAAAGACCAATCTCTGCACATCTATCTCCTCAGATGAGATGTTTAATGACCCTACTCTGTTGGACAGGAAAGTATCTAGGAACTAGGTGCTTTAAATGCAAATTTTCAACCAATATACCTTCAGTGAACATATTGTATTTCCAAGCCCTATGTTTTCCAAACCTCATGGGCTTATCTCATGATTTCGATTTCCCATCATCCTTTACTTCCTCTCACATGCAGAACTAGCTTTTAGAGCCAATGATTATTGGCTTTGCAGCTTCAATACTTTATGCATATTTCTTATCATTTCCCCCATTCATTTTCTTCTTGTTTGTCCTTGTTGATCACTATAAAATGTGTGTGGTGGGATGGTGGTGGTCATGAAGGAGCTGATGGACCAGTAGCAAGAATATATTTTAAATATCATGGCAGGGATAAAAAGTTTCTAACATATGCACATATACAATAGGTAAATCACAACAGATCAGACTTCATTGTGTGTAAATAAAAAGATTATTATGGCTAATGAGAACAAACTGTGAGAAGCCATGGCTCTAACATTACTCACATGAAAGAGAGAGAAGTTCATGAAAGTCAGAGTCACAGTTCAAAAACAATCAAAGAACTATAATTCAGACAGAGATTAATATACCAGCATGCTTTATCCTTATTGATTTTGATCATTTTAGTAGAGTTTATAGATGGGTGTCTTTTCATGGTTATATAATCAATTCTATTTGGACAAACAGACAAACACCAGACTGAGAATAAAGCCAATAAATGGTAGACAAGAAGAGCTAATAGACATTATTATTATTATAAGTATGGAGTTTTGAAAGTCTGTTAGATCAACACAGGATCCTAGATTACAAACTATAGCCAAGAACAATGTAGATGCTGGAGTAGGATAGAAGGGGAGCTGGCCAAAGTCCCTGATTTTGTAAGTATCCCCCATCAGTCAGATCCCAAGCTTATGGGACTCAAAACCCTTCCTTTGTAGAAAAGATGCAGACCTCATGCTGCTCAGTCATTAACATATGTAAATCTTTTAAATACTCCTTTTACTAAGTGACACAAGCATCCAGGTGTTAAGGGAAACCATCATTTTACTGTCTTAAAGAAACAGAAAGCAAACAACCCTATTAAAAAATGGGGTACAGAGTTAAACAAAGAATTCTCACCTGAAGAACTTCGGATGGCAGAGAAGCATCTTAAAAAATGCTCAACTTCATTAGTCATTAGGGAAATGCAAATCAAAACAACCCTGAGATTTCACCTTACACCAGTCAGAATGGCTAAGATTAAAAATTCAGGAGACAGCAGGTGTTGGAGAGGGTGTGGAGAAAGAGGAACACTCCTCCACTGCTGGTGGTGTTGCAAATTGGTACAACCACTCTGGAAAGCAGTCTGGCGGTTCCTCTGAAAACTGGGCACCTCACTTCCTGAAGATCCTGCTATACCACTCCTGGGCATATACCCAGAGGATTCCCCACCATGTAATAAGGATACATGCTCTACTATGTTCATAGCAGCCCTATTTATAATTGCCAGATGCTGGAAAGAACCCAGGTATCTCTCAACAGAAGAGTGGATGCAAAAAATGTGGTATATCTACACAATGGAGTACTATTCAGCCATTAGAAACAATGAATTCATGAAATTCTTAGGCAAATGGATGGAGCTGGAGAACATCATACTAAGTGAGGTAACCCAGACTCAAAAGGTGACTCATGGTATGCATTCACTAATAAGTGGATATTAACCTAGAAAACTGGAATACCCCAAACATAATCCATACATCAAATGAGGTACAAGAAGAAAGGAGGAGTGGCCCCTTGTTCTGGAAAGACTCAGTGAAGCAGTATAGGGCAAAACCAGAACGGGGAAGTGGGAAGGGGTGGGTAGGAGGACAGGGGGAGAGAAGGGGGCTTATGGGACTTTCGGGGAGTGGGGGGCTAGAAAAGGGGAAATCATTTGAAATGTAAATAAAAAATATATCGAATAAAAAAAAAAGAAACAGAAAGCAGAGTTTGCTCATGTGCATGATGATTATTTTGTGGCCATAAAAAAGGTTAAATTAGTATAATAAATAAGCCAATAGAAAGAAAATCAGGAATGTGAACTGAGAAGTGTCCAGCAATATTCTGATCTGTTACAAGTTTTGTACCGATTTTCATTGTGATATAAAATGTCTTCCTGGGGGAGTCTCAGTTGTGCTGTTACTGGACTTTGCGTTCTTTTGTCTAAATAAGCAAATGGTAAGTAATCCAGAGAAATCACAGATTTGTGATTGGGGAAAGTTATCTTTTCTGTGCCAGAGCTTACTGTGGAACACTGTAATCTGAAGTCATGAAGAGGATGCTCTGTTCCTTCCATGGTCGTGAATCTGCATGATGCTTTCAACAGCTCTCACCCAGTGATAAAGTTCAGGTCTGCTAACATGAATTGTTTGTATGGTCCATGTACTAACCCATGCTTGTTTTGCCTAAAACATTCCTATCATTTATTGAGATTCTAATTTCTGCCTGAATATTAATAATTGTATTGCACAGTTTTCAATTTTATACTTTGGATCTTCAAAACAAATGAAAATGTTTTCCCCTCTGCCTACAATGTATTTCTTTTCCTGGTTTATAGGACAAAGTCCTGCTGATATTTTAAAGATAAAGTATTTTTGTTTTCTACAATTTTTTTTTTTGGCTTTTTGAGACAGAGTTTTTGTGCAGCCCTGTTTTTTTGTGTAGGTTGGCCTCGAACTCAGAAATCCGCCTGCCTCTGCTTCCCAAGCGCTGGGATTAAAGGCATGGACCACCAATGTCGTTTTCTATAATTTATCCTGTCTTGTTACTAATAATATGAGAGACTCTCCCTCAGGAAAAATATATTCCCTTCCTTATATGTTTTGGACATCGTCATAAGCATGAGCAGAGAAGTTACCAGAGTAGCTGTGGCTAATGATATAAGCACATTCCTTTGCCAAATTTTATACTACTCATATTAAACATTATGGTCTTTCTGCACTTCCTGCATAGTACCATAAATAGTATGAACAAATCACTCTGAAATTAATTCATTTGAAAAAATTATCCATTCAGTGACCATTTTCCCAATGACAAGTTTTTCAAAGAGCAGCACAAAACATGCAGTAATACAAACAAGACTCTGTAAGTTCCCATAATAGTTCTGCAGAATTATTAAAGAGTCACACATGATTTTTCATTAGTTAGTAAGAGAAAGATGCACTATTACTGGTTTAACTTACTCCTACTCCTGATAAGCTTCAAACCACTAGCTCAGTCCAACTTAAACTCTATCCCAAGGAGTCCAGGATCTGCCTCTGTCTGAACAGACTGTGTATGTGATAAACTGTTGGGGGGGTGATGGAAGAATCACAATTGGTCTGTAGTGGGAACTATAGCAAATTAGGGTAGCCAACAGCCCTGTGCCTTTGGCTAATATTAGGTCTCCACATTTCGGTGAAGATATTTCCTCTGATGAGTAGAAGCTGAAGCTGCTTTTCCCCAAGGAACTTTGTAGTAAAGCCTTTCTGCTGGAGATGCTGTACCTGAAAACAGAGCTCAGATGCCAACCTGCAACGATACCAGAGGGAAATGGGCAAGCTACCTTTGTTTTGCAAGTCATAGCTAATATTAATTTCCAACTGTGGCATTGCATATTATATAAAACCTTTCAAGCACAAGGTGCATGTTCAAAAATTCTCAGCTCTCTGTCAGCATCTGTACCATTGTCATTGTCGTAGTCGTCATCATCATCATCATCATCATCATCATCATCACTACTGCCACCACTGTTGTTAATAAGAAACACTAATTTATTAGGGTCAATCAACCTGTAGACACAGTAACAAATTAGTGTTAGTAAGAGTCAGGTAAAACTAAATATATATTTGAGAATTTTAGGAATGGAAAGCAACCTTCCCCTGGCCATTTTCTCCCCTTTTTAAAATCAGTGACTAATATTGGACCCACTGAGAAAATAACAAAGCTTTAAAAATAACTTTATAAATTGCTTTCCCAAGTGTCCATCTGTGTATGCTGTTTCTTTTAGATTGCAAGGACCTTTAGGCCAGAGATTGTATTTAACCTAGTGTTTAATATGGGAATTTATTTATTCAGTCTTAAAACTTCACTCTTGAATAAGCTGCCTTGGAGCTAAGGAGATCAGGCATCCTATTTTTTGGAGGGATTATTTTTTCTTTAGTGCATTTGATGGGTGGCCTGTGAAATCCCAAGAGTATGGCAATTTCTCCCCCCAATATATTTTTTTCATATTGCAAATATGCTCACTGTAGTGTCATAGGATTGTCATTCTTGGCTTCAGGCAGTAGCTCTGCCATCAGTATTTATTTAGTATTGGATAACCAGCTCTGCCTGGCCTCTTTACCTCTTCAGGGTGTAGAATCAATGAATGCATGAGCATTTAACCTTTCCTTTGGACAAACCAGAGCTAGACCTTATCCGACGTATGATTTCAATTAATTGTCAAACGACCCTGAGGATGCATATTATATCCCCATTTTACAGATGAGGAAGAAAGGCTGAGAGAAGTTAAGTGAGCTGCCTAAGGATACTCAGGTAGAGCAGGCAACATCCAAACCAGTAAGTTTAAAGTCACTGAACCATGGGATTCTGGAAAGAGAGCAAACTAGAAGAGATGCAGAAAACTATATTATGTGAAATAGCTAGTAACAGAACACATTCTATTATATATTTATAAAATGTTCTATTGTATATATATATAAATACCCCTGTCTGACTTTCCCCAGAATCCTCCCATGTTTCCCTCCCAACCTCATGACCTCTTTTCATAACCCAATGAGTCTAATTGAGGTTGTTCATGTATGCCCAATTATACGGTAATTAGCTGTATCATGAGCAACCATTTCCCAAAGAATATTGAACCTCCCTCCCTCAACAGTCTTCAACTGTCAAAGCTCTCCTAAGGGATTTGACTTTTATTGTGAACATCAGTGTTTCTCAACGTAATCTTCATTGAAATTACCTGGACTGACTACTAAGACTGTGAGACCCCAATGCCTCTTCCTGTTTAGTGGATGTTAGACTCTTCATCTTAACAGTCATGATTATGAAAATATGGAGACTACTGCTGCAAACGATGGTGAACTTCTGCTGGATATTTGGCAAATGAAAGTCATTGTTCTTGGATAAAGAAGAACATAGTTCACAAGAATACTAAATGAAAAGAGAAGATTAAAAGGAAAACCATATAAAAGTATTGTATAAAAAGGTGAAAGAAAAAAAATCCTATCATGGGGTTACTTCCCACCTTAGACCATTTATGTTCCTGGGTAAAATACACACACAGCCTTTATATTTTTATATATTTACACCTCAAGCTGTACAATTGCTGGTCAACTGCCTACCTTCCGTGCTGTTAGAATCCACCTCCTAGCCACAAGCCAAGTTATTACTTATTATTTACTGTGTTCCATCTTGGTTGCTCTTAACCCAATTGGGAAGCCCTTTGGCCACAATCTCTTGCCCCCTAGTTCATGCGGCTTTCCTTGTTTCTCTATCCCATAGCTTCTCTACTGCACACTCTTACTCTTTCATTGAGGCTACCTTCTTCCCTCTCTCTTTAGTCTCCTTATGGTCGTAAGCCTGGAAAACCTAAACCTTGCCTATGTCTCTTCTCCCCAGCTATTGGCTGATGGCATTTTATTTACCAATCAGAATTAACTAGAGGCAGGGTCACTCAGGCTAGTGCAGACTCCAAATCTTTGAGGCCAGTACTTAGCATTACAATAAAAAGTAGAAGACAAAACCTCAACATACCAGGATTCCAAACTTCACATTAAACAGTCCAAGGTATGATGCATGCATTGGAGCATTTTATACATTCCCAGCATAAGTTTTATAAGCAACAACTTTTGAAAACTCCCACATTGTTGTTTATTTTAACAAGATCATTTGTTGTCCTATTGGCTGTCCACTGATGGTCCACACCATATCTGAGATAGTGGAACACAACTCCACTAAAAACATTTGTTTGTTGAGAAAGACCTACATACACCCTCTCTCTCTCTCTCTCTCTCTCTCTCTCTCTCTCTCTCTCTCTCTCTCTCTCACACACACACACACACACACACACACACACATGAGAGAGAGAGACAGAGAGAGAGAGACAGAGAGAGAGAGAAAGAAAGAGAGAGAGGGTTTCTGGTATCAATATCATGAACTGCAAAAAAGGGACTTTTCTTACCAAAGCTGAGAGCTATACCTATCATATAGACAAAACCACAAATACTTAGAGATCAGTGTAACAGCTTGTTCATTTAGAAAACTTCATTTATATGGTCCATATGAGAGCCCATTAATTTCCCAACCATGAGCTTTCCATGAGGCTTACAGTAGTAGGGATGATTTCCAATGACACAGGCCTCAAATCCAACCAGAATCCAGTTTGAGTCTGTTACCCAATAAGAGTTATTCCTCTGTTTTATCAGAGGCCACATCTCACCTGGAAGCTTGGAACTGAAATTCATTTCAGAATAAAGGCTCCACAGATGTTAAGATGATTGATGACTTTCTTCTGGGGTACCCCCTGGAGCTCCCGATGCCAGCCAAAGAGAAGAAGTGCATAGCTGAATTTCAGCTGAATTTTTCCATATCCTAAAATGTGTGGTATTTTCAGCAGTAGGAGTTCATCATCCCTTTATAATGGACAACCAAAAGTAATGCCTATGGCCTGTATTGTCTCCATGACTAACAACTCATAGGGAAATATACTTTATCAAGTACTGGACCTTTCATTTATTAACCTATGACCATGAGGAACAACATTATCCACCCATATAGGGTGCTTCAATTCAAATTCTTTTCTTTTTCTTTTTTAATTATAATTTTTAATTGGCTTTCCCCAAAAAGGTTTCTAAAGGAATTTTTCCTTCTTCCCTAATTACTCCTTAACTTGGTTTACACAGATCCTCATTTTACAGTAATTAAGGTGGGCATACTCTGTAAGGCTTCCTCGATGTGTTCTTCTTATGAAGAACTATGTAAAGGCATGATAGGAGCTTTTATTCTGCAAAGGAAACTGTCCTCTGAATTGTCTGAAACCTAAGTCTCCACTGCCTATTATATTCTTTCATGATTGCAACTGTTTTGTATTTTAGGTATTTGATGGTTTATCATGATTGTCAATTTGATGAGATTTAAGGTGACAAATGTCCAGGCATATCTGTGAAGTCATTGACAGAAAGGTTTTACAAGGTTTTAGAGTAGCAACAAAGGCATATTAACGGAAAAGTCTCGATCAAGGGAACAGAATGCCTAGTCTAGGAGGAGACTTAACATTGCAAGTGTGCAAATCAGTCATCTGGCCAAAGAACCATCCCTCAGGAAGGAAGTCCACTCCTAGGAAGAGAGCTTCATTTTAAGCCATGCTAAAGATATAGATGGAATAATTGTTCCTTTAATGTATATTGCCCCATAAGCGTCATTCCTCTATTTCTCCAGAGGCCCCATCTTACCTAGAAGGCTGGTACTGCAGCATAAAGGCTCCACAGCTGAATAAAACTGCTGATGACTTTGTTTCCCAGAAGCCTACAGGGAACCCTCTGGCTCTACAGCCATCAGCTCATCAAAACTTTCATGAACACATTAAGGAAAGCTTACAGAGTATGCCCGCCTCAATTGCCATAAGATGAGAATCTGTGTAAAGAAAGTTAAGGAATAATTAGGGAAAGATAAAAAATAAAAAATCCTTTCCTTTTCCTTTGCAGAATCTCCATAGCCTAACTCACTCTTTGTGAGCTGCTATGAGGTCCACTCTGCCCCGACTGAGAAAGGTACCAGTTTTCCTCTTCTTTCTTCTGGCTTTTCTTGGTATCCAGAACCCAAGCATGCTCTTTCTGATACTCAGACCTTCTCTCTCTGAAGAAGCTTTTGTCTATAAAGCCCTCATCTCCGTCATGTGTCTGGATATCCACCAAGGGTCCGGTCTCCATTCCTGCTTAATTAAAAAAACAAAAAGATAGTTTTCCCTGGGTTCCTCTGTTCCCTTTCAGATGTCTGTTGCAATTTATAGCTTAACTACCCAGAGGGTCTATTTTTTTTAAATTCTTATAAGATTATTCTGAAATTTCCATTTGAGTCTGTTCTTCAATTATTTTGTCAGTGAAACTAAACCCACTCAAATGGGACCCTAATTTCACCAGATATCAAACACAAAGTGGTCCCAGCATTTCTGGTAACATTGGGAAGACCCACTATGAATGTGTGAAGCACAATGTCGTAGGCTTGGGTCTGATACTAAAGATGAAGGAGAAAAAGAACTGAGTACTTATGTCTGTTTCTTTGCTTTCTGTGTCATGCGACCTAGCATCTTCACATGCCTGTCACTGTCTTCCTTATACGATGAATGCTGATCTTAAACTGTGAGCCAAAATAAACCCTTCCTTCCCTTAGCCACTTTTGTCATAGCACCCATGAAAGCAAAACGTAGAAAAGCAATTCCAAGAGTGGGGTGCTCATGTCACCCACTGTGGCATGCTGTGGAAAAAACATAGACACGTCTTCTTCACAATATTAAATCAGAATCATGGCGTATGTCAATAAGTGAATTCCTTCATTTCACCCAGGCATCAGTATGGCTAGTTATAGGATGTCATATACACTCAGCAGGGAGTTCCTTGGCATCCAAATTTTAAAATTTTCTTAAACATATACAAGCATAATTCAAATGATATGCACGGGGATACAATTTGCCCTCTCTTTTTCTTTTTTAAGAAGATATTGTTTTGGTTTGGTTTTTAAAAATGTTTTATATTACCTCGTCTTTGAGGATAACAAATAATCAAACTGTCAAAGACATCTCAAATGAAGATTCAAGAGTGAACTTCTCATGGAGGATGGAGTCAACATTCTAGACAAACTACTGAGACCAGCTAATAATTGGATTATTGGATTCCATGTAACCAGTCCTTGAGAGGCCATTACATGCAGCTGAGAAGGGGATCCCAAGTTGCACAGTATCCCAAATACTGTGAGGCATTTGTGAAAAAGCTGGAGTGTCGGAGTAGAGCTGCACTATGTGAGAAGCTGTGTTTATTGCAGGCAGCAAAGATGAACATGAGAGAGTTGGCCATGATTCCGCCATAAGCACCAGATGCTGTGTATGGAATTATGGAATTTCGTTGTTTTCCTCTCTTGGTTTTCACCTTGCTCTGGCCCATTCTTTCTGTACTGTGCCCAAATTGCTCCATTTTGGAATTGAAGTGTTTATGCTATGCTATTGTATATTGGAAATGCCTGACTTGTATTGACATTATTTTTGTTTATAAAATATATTATTTTTTATGTCTGTGACTGTTTTCTTTTTTTTTTTACAATTATTATTTTTTTTATTCGATATAATTTATTTACATTTCAAATGATTTCCCCTTTTCTAGCCCCCCCCCTCCCCGAAAGTCCCGTAAGCCCCCTTCTCTTCCCCTGTCCTCCCTCCCACCCCTTCCCAGTTCCCTGTTCTGGTTTTGCCAAATACTGTTTCACTGAGTCTTTCCAGAACCAGGGACCACTCCTGCTTTCTTCTTGTATCTCATTTGATGTGTGGATTATGTTTTGGGTATTCCAGTTTTCTAGGTTAATAACCACTTATTAGTGAGTGCATACCATGATTCACCTTTTGAGTCTGGGTTACCTCACTTAGTATGATGTTCTCTAGCTCCATCCATTTGCCTAAGAATTTCATGAATTCATTGTTTCTAATGGCTGAATAGTACTCCATTGTGTAGATATACCACATTTTTTGTATCCACTCTTCTGTTGAGGGATACCTGGGTTCTTTCCAGCATCTGGCAATTATAAATAGGGCTGCTATGAACATAGTAGAGCATGTATCCTTATTACATGGTGGGGAATCCTCTGGATATATGCCCAGGAGTGGTATAGCAGGATCTTCTGGAAGTAAGGTGCCCAGTTTTCAGAGGAACCGCCAGACTGATTTCCAGAGTGGTTGTACCAATTTGCAACCCCACCAGCAGTGGAGGAGTGTTCCTCTTTCTCCGCACCCTCTCCAACACCTGCTGTCTCCTGAATTTTTAATCTTAGCCATTCTGACTGGTGTAAGATGAAATCTTAGGGTTGTTTTGATTTGCATTTCCCTAATGACTAATGAAGTTGAGCATTTTTTAAGATGCTTCTCCGCCATCCGAAGTTCTTCAGGTGAGAATTCTTTGTTTAACTCTGTACCCCATTTTTTAATAGGGTTGTTCGGTTTTCTGGAGTCTAACTTCTTGAATTCTTTATATATATTGGATATTAGCCCTCTATCTGATGTAGGATTGGTGAAGATCTTTTCCCAATTTGTTGGTTGCCGATCTGTCCTCTTGATGGTGTCCTTTGCCTTACAGAAACTCTGTAACCTTATGAGGTCCCATTTGTCAATTCTTGCTCTTAGAGCATACGCTATTGGTGTTCTGTTCAGAAACTTTCTCCCTGTACCGATGTCCTCAAGAGTCTTCCCCAGTTTCTTTTCTATTAGCTTCAGAGTGTCTGGCTTTATGTGGAGGTCCTTGATCCATTTGGATTTGAGCTTAGTACAAGGAGACAAGGATGGATCAATTCGCATTCTTCTGCATGCTGACCTCCAGTTGAACCAGCACCATTTGTTGAAAAGGCTATCTTTTTTCCATTGGATGTTTTCAGCCTCTTTGTCGAGGATCAAGTGGCCATAGGTGTGTGGGTTCATTTCTGGATCTTCAATCCTGTTCTATTGATCCTCCTGCCTGTCACTGTACCAATACCATGCAGTTTTTAACACTATTGCTCTGTAGTATTGCTTGAGGTCAGGGATACTGATTCCCCCAGATTTTCTTTTGTTGCTGAGAATAGTTTTAGCTATCCTGGGTTTTTTGTTGTTCCAGATGAATTTGATAATTGCTCTTTCTAACTCTGTGAAGAATTGAGTTGGGATTTTGATGGGTATTGCATTGAATCTGTATAGTGCTTTAGGCAAAATGGCCATTTTAACTATATTGATTCTACCGATCCATGAGCATGGGAGGTTTTCCCATTTTTTGAGGTCTTCTTCCATTTCCTTCTTCAGAGTCTTGAAGTTCTTGTCATACAGATCTTTCACATGTTTGGTAAGAGTCACCCCAAGATACTTTATACTGTTTGTGGCTATTGTGAAGGGGGTCATTTCCCTAATTTCTTTCTCAGCCTGCTTATCCTTTGAGTATAGGAAGGCCACTGATTTGCTTGAGTTGATTTTATAACCTGCCACTTTGCTGAAGTTGTTTATCAGCTGTAGGAGCTCTCTAGTGGAGTTTTTTGGGTCACTTAGGTAGACTATCATGTCGTCTGCAAATAATGATAGTTTGACTTCCTGCTTTCCAATTTGTATCCCTTTGACCTCCTTATGTTGTCGAATTGCCCGAGCTAGTACCTCAAGTACAATATTGAAAAGATAAGGAGAAAGGGGGCAGCCTTGTCTGGTCCCTGATTTCAGTGGGATTGCTTCAAGTTTCTCTCCGTTTAGTTTGATGCTGGCTACCGGTTTGCTGTATATTGCTTTTACTATGTTTAGGTATGGGCCTTGAATTCCTGTTCTCTCCAAGACTTTAAGCATGAAAGGATGCTGAATTTTGTCAAATGCTTTTTCAGCATCCAATGAAATGACCATGTGGTTTTGTTCTTTGAGTTTGTTTATGTAGTGGATTGTATTGATGGATTTCCGTATATTGAACCAACCCTGCATTCCCGGGATAAAGCCTACTTGATCATGGTGGATGATCGTTTTGATGTGTTCTTGGATTCGGTTGGCAAGAATTTTATTGAGTATTTTTGCATCGATATTCATAAGGGAAATTGGTCTGAAGTTCTCTTTCTTTGTTGGATCTTTGTGTGGCTTTGGTATCAGCGTAATTGTGGCTTCGTAGAAGGAATTGGGTAGTGTTCCTTCTGTTTCTATTTTGTGGAATAGTTTGAAGAGTATTGGTGTTAACTCTTCTTTGAAGGTCTGGTAGAATTCTGCACTGAAACCATCTGGTCCTGTGCTTTTTTTGGTTGGAAGACTTTCTATGACTCCTTCTATTTCTTTAGGCTTTATGGGACTGTTCAGATGGTCTAGTTGGTCCTGATTTAATTTTGGTATTTGGTATCTGTCAAGGAAATTGTCCATTTCCTCCAGATTCTCCAGTTGTGTTGAGTACAGGCTCTTGCAGTAGGATCTGATGATTTTTTGGATTTCCTCAGTTTCCGTTGTTATGTCTCCCTTTTCATTTCTAAGTTTGTTAATTTGGATACTTTCTCTGTGCCCTTTGGTCAGTCTGGCTAAGGGTTTATCTATCTTGTTGATTTTCTCAAAGAACCAGCTCCTGGTTTTGTTGATTTTTTGTATGGTTCTCTTTGTTTCTACTTGATTGATTTCGGCCCTGAGTTTGATGATTTCCTGCCTTCTACTCCTCCTGGGTGAAATAGCTTCTTTTTGTTCTAGGGCTTTCAGGTGTGTCATTAAGTTGGTAATGTATGCTCTCTCCATTTTCTTTTTGGAGGCACTCAGGGCTATGAGTTTTCCTCTTAGCACTGCTTTCATTGTGTCCCATAGATTTGGGTATGTTGTGTCTTCATTTTCATTGTGTTCTAAAAAGTCTTTAATTTCTTTCTTTATTTCTTCCTTGACCAAGGTATCATTGAGTAGAGTATTGTTCAATTTCCACGTGTATGTGGGTTTTCTGTTGTTTCTGTTGCTATTGAAGACCACTTTTATTCCATAGTGATCAGATAGGAGGCATGGGATTAGTTCTATCTTCTTATATTTGTTGAGGTCTGTCTTGTGACCAATTATATGGTCGATTTTGGAGAAGGTACCATGAGGTGCTGAAAAAAAGGTATATTCTTTTGTTTTAGGATAGAATGTTCTATATATATCAGTTAAATCTAATTGGTCCAAAGCTTCAATTAGTTTCATTGTGTCCTTGTTTAGTTTCTGTTTTCCTGATCGGTCCATTGAGGAAAGTGCAGTGTTGAAGTCACCCACAATTATTGTGTTAGGTGCAATGTGTGCTTTGAGTTTTAATAAAGTTTCTTTTATGAAAGAGGGTGCCCTTGCATTTGGAGCATAGATGTTCAGGATTGAGAGTTCTTCTTGTTGTATTTTTCCTTTGACCAGCAAGAAGTGTCCCTCAGAGTCTCTTTTGATGACTTTGGGTTGAAAGTCAATTTTATCTGATATTAAAATGGCTACTCCAGCTTGTTTCCTGAGACCATTTGCTTGTAAAATTGTCTTCCAGCCTTTTACTCTAAGGTAGTGTTTGTCTTTGACCCTGAGGTGTGTTTCCTGTAAGCAGCAAAATGTAGGGTCCTGTTTACGTATCCAGTCAGTTAGTCTGTGTCTTTTTATTGGGGCATTGAGTCCATTGATGTTAAGAGATATTAAGGAATAGTGATTGTTACTTCCTATCATTTTTGACGTTATTTTTTAAATTTGATTGCTTAACTTCTTTTGGGTTTGATGAAAGGTTACTATCTTGCTTTTTTCAGGGTGAAGTTTCCCTCCTTGTATTGGTGTTGTCCTCCTATTATCCTTTTTAGGGCTGGGTTTGTGGATAGATATTGGGTGAACTTGGTTTTGTCGTGAAATATCTTATTTTCTCCATCTATGGTGATTGAGAGTTTTGCTGGATATAGTAGTTTTGGTTGGCATTTGTGTTCTCTTAGAGTCTGCATGAGATCTGCCCAGGACCTTCTAGCCTTCATAGTCTCAGGTGAAAAGTCTGCTGTGATTCTGATAGGTCTTCCTTTATATGTTACTTGGCCTTTTTCTCTTACTGCCTTTAATATTCTTTCTTTGTTTAGAACATTTGGTGTTTTGATTATTATGTGACGGGAAGTATTTCTGTTCTGGTCCAGTCTGTTTGGAGTTCTGTAGGCTTCTTGTATATTCATGGGCATCTCTCTCTTTAGTTTAGGGAAGTTTTCTTCCATAATTTTATTGAAGATATTTGCTGGCCCTTTAAGTTGTAAATCTTCACTCTCATCTATGCCTATAATCCTTAGGTTTGGTCTTCTCATTGTGTCCTGGATTTCCTGGATATTTTGGGTTACAAGCTTTTTGCATTTTGCATTTTCTTTAACTGTTGAGTCCATGGTTTCTATGGAATCTTCAGCATCTGAGATTCTTTCTTCTATTTCTTGTATTCTGTTGTTGATATTTGCATCTCTGTCCCCTGATTTCTTCCCAAGGCTTTCTATCTCCAAAGTTGTCTCCTTTTGAGTTTTCTTAGTTGTTTCTACTTCTGATTTTAGATCCTGGATGGTTTTGCTTAGCTCCTTCACTTGCTTGTTTGTGCTTTCCTGTAATTCTTTAAGAGATTTTTGTGTTTTTTCTTTCATGACCTCAGCCTGTTGACCAAAGTTCTCCTGTATTTCTTTAAGAGATTTTTGTGTTTCGTCTTTCATGATCTCAGCCTGTTGACCAAAGTTCTCCTGTACTTCTTTAAGTGTTTTTTGCATTTCCTCCTTGTTGGCTTTTGTATTCTCCTGGATTTCTTTCAATGATTTCTGTGTTTCCCTTGCAAGGGCTTCTAACTTTTGATCCATTTTCTCCTGAATGTCCTTCATGTGTTCCTGTACCAGCATCATGACCAGTGATTTTAAATCCAAATCTTGTTTTACTGGTGTGATGGGGTATCCAGGACTTGCTGGTAGAGGAGAATTGGGTTCAGATGTTGCCATATTGCCTTGATTTCTGTTAGTGACGTTCCTGCGTTTGCCTTTTGCCATCTAGCTCTCACTGGTGTTACTTGGTCTTGTCAGTGCTGGACTCACCAGTGCAAGCTGCCCCTTCCCCGTTGGCCTCTGGTGCACAGCTTACACTCTGCACTGCCTGTAGACAGGGTGCTGCTGTCCAGGCTGTTCAGATCCCGAAGCAGGCACCTGAAGGCTCCCGCTGGGGCCCGCAGGATTTATTGGAGCACACTGACTTCTCCCAGCTGGCCGCCCGGAAGCCCCCACTAGCCTCTTGAGGGACCTGGAGATGTGGCGGCCACCCAGGCTGATCTGAAGCGGAGAGAGTTGACCTGAGGGCTTCTGCCTGAGGCCTTGCCCCAGATTGTGTCTGTGGGCCAGATGGAACCCGTGTGCACCCCCAGGGAGCTCCGAAGGTGTATGTTGCTGTGACCTCCCCTGTGTTCCGCTCACTCTGCTGGGCAGCCGATTTCCCCAACTGGGCTGGCACACACTAGGTTAGCCTTGTCGCCCGGGCCCTGAGTCCAGGCAAAAGCCTGGGAGGCCAAGTTCCGAGCAAAGTTCCCCTAGGGCTATGACTGTTATTTGGGTCCGCCAGGTGACCCGGATGGCGGGCGTGCGCGTCCGCGCTCCCCGAAAGCACCGGGAGAGTCTGTTGTACTAATAACCTCCTGGGCGGGTTGACACACAGATGGCCCACCAAGCCGCCCAGTTCTTGGGGTCAGTCCTGTGCCTTTTGGGGCCTAGACCCCCGTTTTGTTAGCCTCAGGCTACGCTTGTTAGCAGTCTCTGCCCTCCCGAGCACTCTGGGTCCTGTAGGCAAAATGGCGTCGCGTGCGCCGGCCGGGGCAAAAAAAACTCCTGGCTGGGTTGGCGCCCCGATGGCCACTCGAACAGCCCAGGGCCTGGGTGCAGGCCAACGCCCGTCAGGCTCAGATCCCTGCGGTGTTGGGCCTAGGATTATGTCTGTGTACCTCAGTCTGACCGATCTCTGGAGCCCGGAATCAAGATGGAGGTGAGTCTCTCCTGACTGGCGGGAAGCCGAGTTCTGAAGTGGCTTCCGTGCAGTGAAAGGCTCTGCAGAACCGCAGCTACTTGCCGCCCGGCTGGTCAGCGAAGGTCAGTGGTCGTGGGCGCAGGGCCTAACTGGACCCTGTGTCGCCTTGGTTCCACCGCTGATGGCCCTTCAGCTGGACCAGCTACTGCTACCGCCGCCGCCTCCGCCGCCGCTGCTTGTGACTGTTTTCTTACATGTAAATCTGTATAGCATATGTATGCCTTGTGCCTAGAAATGCATCAGGTCCTGGGGTGTCAGATCCCCATGGAACTGGTGTTATAGATATTTGGGAACCATCAAAGGATGCTGGGAATTGAAGCCATTTACTCTGAGAGAGAACAAGTTGCCCTGAATTGCCATGCCATCTCTCCAGCCCCGTAACTTGATTGGTTTTACAATATGACAGTTAAAAGATGGCTTAAACACCAGAAAGGGCTGCACTCATGGTGTTGATTGATAGGGATGCACAATATCCTGTATTTGATTCTGATCTTCACAAGACAAATGGAAGTTACATGAATTAGATGGTATCATGGTTATAATCTGAATGCCCCACAATTCTTACCCCCATCGGGATGGTATTAAGAACTGGGGGGGGGGGGCGGGTATTAAGGTATGAAAGTCATGGAAGCTTTCAGTCCTGAATGGATTACACATTGTAAAAGTGTGAGGACAGACAAGTCAAGCCCGTATCACATTTCCATCCCTCTATCATATGAAGACACAACATGGTACTATCAACAGAGACAGCACTATCAACAGCCTCTAAAGCTACAAGGACCTTGATGGTGACTTTGAAGTCCCAGCATCGAGGAGAAATCAAGTGCTGCCCTTTATAGATTACTCACCCGACGGCATTTTCTTCCAACAGCACAAATGGACGATGAGTGACCATAGTATTGAAAGTTTGCTTTGGTTCACCCTAAAGTCTCTCTCCTTCACTTTCTGTCTCTCTGTCTCTGTCTTTGTCTCTGTCTCTCATTGCTTCCCTCCCCCCTCTATCTATCCCTCTCTCCCCTCCTTTCTTCCCCACTCTCTCTGTCTCTCTCCACCTTTCTGTCTTGTGTTTGTGTGTTTGTGTGTGTATGTGTTTGTGTGTGTGTTTGTGTGTGTGTGTGTACTTCAGTGCCTCTCAAAGCTTGCTATTCTAAGTGGTAGAAGACCCATGTGTCACTGATATTCCAGGATTTTGATTTACCATCTTTGAAATTTCCTTCAGTGCCACAACAGACTTAATATCTATGTAGAACTTATTTGACCACAAGTTTAAATAAGTATTTCCTTGATAGTTTGAAAGTATAGCTTTCCTATATAGATTTCAAGTGAGAACTCACAAAGTTTTTGGGCTGTAGCACATGGACTAGCCTAGCATATAACCATAGACAGCATTGTAGTATATATTGTTACAGTATTATTATATATTATGTAATTATATCTTGCCATGTGTCCAGTGCTGTACTGAGGCACTTGTGTATAGTAAGTCATTTAGTTCCGTGTACCACCTGGGTAGGTTTTGTCATCATTCCTATCCTCCAGAGCAGGTAACTGCAACAAAAGGGCCGAGTATGCTGCCCCATAGCCAGGACACAAGCCCAGATTCCCAACTGCTTTCATGTGCTGCCTCTTTGTGAGCTGTGGTCACTTCTCCCGCCTGCCAGGCTGTATCCTCATCCTAACAAATGCTGCCTGGCAGCTGAGCTTCAGATTACAGCTACCTCTTGCTCACTGTTTCCTGACTGCACTTATCTTACATAAAATCCCTCCTGGGGGTTTGTAAAATAATTCTTTTCTTCCCCTTTAAAAGAACAGAACTGTAGTGCAGATCTTGGGGTCACATTGGCTGGAGTCTTCCACTCTCCGTCATTGCTTGGATTGCATGTTACCCTGTGTCTGCTTTCTACTTAACTGTCTTAACTTCCTCTGCCTTCAGTTTGGATTCTGTACAGGTGTAGAATCTGTAATCTCCAAAGAATATTTTTCTTCACTTTATTTTACATTTCTGCAAATGCTTTAAGTAGTATATGTTTCAATGTTCTATTATAAAGATCCGGCAGACTCTCTAGCTAATCCTCTTGCAGTTACATTTATTTGCTATCAGAACCCCCAAAGATCAAGCTTTCTCAAATATCAGCAGTACGAAGTATGGTATAGATACTATTGAAAGTTAAGAGCTTGTTAAGATTATTTTCCTGAAATTGAAATAGATCACTCCCTGTGAAGGTTGATTATAGCTATTGAGATCTCTAAAATAAAATGCCAACTCTTTTATTATTTTAGTGAATAGAATTACTTTCATTTTGATGGTGAAATGACAGTTCTATGCAACACTTTAAAAGTGTATTTAAGATTTTTTCTTTTTTTCTCCTAAAAGTCCATTTTCAAAGGATGATCAATGGCTTGTCAACTTACAGTAAAGCTGATGTAAAAAGTTTGTGATGGCAACCCTAAATGTTTTATCACCTGTCAGAAATTTCAATGATAATAAAAAGTAACATCCTTTAAATTAATTAGACATGATTAGGACTTCAAGCCCTGAGGCCACATCATTATGCAAAACTTATAACAGTTAGCTATTTAAATTACCATTAAATTGATTCTTATGTTAATTGATATTTCACTTATAACCTGAGATTTAATTTATATAAGATCTCCTTAAATTATCAGGTACAATGAAATATTATTTTGGAAAGAATCTTTTGAGAAAAAAACACACTGAAAATTGATTCTTTATATTTGGCTTTAGGTATAATTTCACAATTAGAATATAGATGCCTTTTTATTTCTTATGGTACTATGTGGCTTAAATTAATCTCTTATGTGTGTGTTGCATCTATATATATATCAATAGGATAGTCTTTTCCTCAGTGAGTAATACTTTGTCCTTTCCTGTGATGTGGCAAACTGAGTGTATATAATAAAGAGACTATGTGACATGAAAATGCAGATTTCCAGAAACTAGGAGTCAATTATTATTTTTCATTGCTTGAAAATGTTATACATCCATATCACGTGCTTTGATTCATCCTTGCCAATTTCCTGGTTGCATGGGGCAATGCTGTCGGAATCGATCTCCCTATCATTTCCCTCTCATAACTTCATGTGTCCTTTTGTGTGTTTGTCAATCCAGAGTCTACTTAGTGTTGCCTGTATGTGCATGGCTGCAGAGCCACCTCCTGAAGCATGGGGTCTCTCAGAGACCACTTCCCTGAAGAAAAGTGACTGTCCTTTCCCAGAAGCCAATAGCTCCTCAGCTAGAGGTGGGACTCCATGAGCCCCTCCCCATCCTTGCCTGGAATTTTGGTTGGCCTGATCTGGTGAAAGTCTTATTTATGCAGCCACAGAGCCTGAATTCATGTGTGCAGTAATCATATCATGTCCAGCAAATACTTTTTCCTCTGAAGTTGCATACTGCTGGCTCTTAGAATCTTTTTCTCCCCTCTTTTGTGATATCCTTTACATATTGTAAAGTAGTACAGAGTGCAATACAGATGCCTCATTTACCAGTACAGATTCCACATTCTCTCATTCTGTGCATGCTGACTGTTTGTGGGTATCTATATTGATCACCATCTACTGCATACTGATAGGGATGAGAGGTGAACTAGTCCATAGATATGAAGATAACTTCAGGGGAAATTTTATCCATTCAGCAGGATAATAGCTTTAGGTTTTTCTTTCAGGCCTTTGATTTAGCCAGTCATGGGTCCAATTTTTGGCCCCGATATTGGGCATGAGTTTCATTTTGTAGAGTGGGATTTATGTCCAATTAGAAAGTGGTCAGTTATGGAAGGAACGGGAGTGTCACTATTGTACCAGTGAGCATATGTTCTGAGACCAGTCATTACTGTACCTCAGATGGTTCTCCATTGGGTAAGGATACTATTGACTTCTCTCTTCCTGGTTGCATGGGGCAATGCTGTCGGTGACTAGTGATGTCATCTTCAGCAATACATTCTTCTAAGCATTCTGGCTCCTGGAGTTTTCAGCACATTGTTATCAGGAACCCTTTACTGTTGACATTTCTCAATCGATCCCAGGGTTGCTTGACTCAAATTCCTTGTCTTTATCTTAATCTTCTTTTTCCTCACCAGGTGTCAGTACGTTGATTTTTCTCTCCTGTTTTATCTCCACTCTCCCCAATTCTTACTTTCTTCAGATGCCTCCAACTGTTCCAAACTGTCTTAGGTAGGAAATTGTTCCTCAAAATTTTTCCATCTTTGTAAACCTCTCTGATACATCTTAGGTTTATGTAGGTAGTTTATATAAGAGTATTTTAAAATTTTTATTTTATTTTTTACATATTCACTTTACATCATGCTCATTCCCCTTCACATAATCATTCCTCCAATCCCCTCCCCTTCTCCTCTGAGCTCATGGGACAGACCCCTGGGTATCCCCCCACCCAGGAAGTTCAAGTCTCTGTGAGGCTAGGTGCTTCCTCTCCCACTGAGGCCAGAGAAAGTATCACAGCTAGTAGAACATATCCAACTACAGGCAACAGCTTTTGGGATAGCTCCTGCTCCAGTTGTTTGGGACCCGCATGAAGACCAAGTTGCACATCTGCTACATATGTGCAGGAGGCCTAGGTCCAGAGTGTGTGTGCTCTAAGAGCCCCAAATTTCCAGGTTAGCTGACTCTGTTGGTCTTCCTGTGGAGTTCCTATCCCCTTCAGGATCCACAATTCTTCTGAGGAGTAATATTTTTAAAAAGACATTTTATGCTGGAAAGAACCCAGGTATCCGTCAACAGAAGAGTGGATGCAAAAAATGTGGTATATCTACACAATGGATTCATGAAATTCTTAGGCAAATGGATGGAGCTAGAGAACATCATACTAAGTGAGGTAACCCAGACTCAAAAGGTGAATCATGGTATGCACTCACTAATAAGTGGATATTAACCTAGAAAACTGGAATACCCAAAACATAATCCATACATCAAATGAGGTACAAGAAGAATGGAGGAGTGGCCCCTTGTTCTGAAAAGATTCAGTGAAGCAGTATAGAACAAAATCAGAACAGGGAAGTGGGAAGGGTTGGGTAGGAAAACAGGGGGAGGGAAGGGGACTGATGGGACTTTCGGGGAGTGGGGGTCCAGAAAAGGGGAAATCATTTGAAATGTAAATAAATATATCAATAAATTAAAAAAATGCAAAAAAAGACATTTTAAATTATGTGTATATGAGATGTATGTGTCTATATGCACACGAGTTGAGTGACCATGGAGGCCAGAGGCACTGGATTCCTCCAGAATTGGCATCATAGGCAATAGTGAGTTGATGGACTGCATATCTGGGAACCAACCTCAGGTCTCATGGAACAGTAGTTCATGATATAGCTCCGTCTTCAAGAAGGAATATTTTTAATGTTGTATATCTCTCCCTATGGAATATTTTTGTCCTATGTTTTTCCCACTCTCCATGAAGCTTGTAAGATATTCCAAGTTTTGGGTAGCTGTTATACATATACTCTAATCTGTATTTTTTTTGATGTGTGGCACCAGAACCGCATATTAACCTTATGTTTTTGTAGGGACTGGGTACTTGATATACTCAGAGTTCTTTGGAGAGAGAGGGCTCTCTTTCCTCCCATATATTTTATCTGGATGTGACCTGGAGTTTCTTATTACTTCCTGTATATAACAGTCTATGCAGGCTTAATGGAGAGATACAGGGTGTCTCCTACTCCAGTTCTGTCTAGCTCCTTCCAGTCTTTTGCTGTTGAATTTCTAAGGTACTGAAGTACAGGTACTGAAGTTATTTGAGTTTTCAAAACTCACTAGAATAGTAGAGAAATCAGAAAAAAAGGGAGTAAGATTGATGTTCATCTTAGCACAGAAGTAACATTTTCAGGCAGCTGATAGAACAACTGTATGCAATGAGACTTTCATATTTCAGGACTTTTCACAGTACAGGAATTTCTATAACTCTAATTTAAATAGTGAAATTTCTAAGCAAATAAGTGTGGGGGTGTCTCTGATGTTTGGGTGTTTGTTAGCTGTGGGAAAGCTATCTCCTGTTCAGGAACTAAGCAGAAGAATCTGTGAAAACCAAGGAGAAGGATGGTTTCCAGAATAGATCAGAAGTGGTATGGATTTCAGAAAAGGATGAAATTCAGCATTTATAATCTCAGAGTTGTTTTTATCTCTCCTGTACACATAATACAGATATGTGGCTACAGCAACCATATTCCTTCTCTCTTCCTCTGATACCTTCTGCCTTCCATGCCTAACTAAAATGTTAGTTCATAAAATGGAAACACTTCACACCACCAGAGATCTTTGAGATGTACACAATGTCCTAGTTCACTTGCTAGAAAATTATTGAGTTTAAATGGCTAGGAAAATACCAGGAGTTTTGCTTCCTCCTGGTGGGACCCAATCTGCTCTCCATGCCAGCTCTGGTCAAGTATCATTTTTAAGTCAGAGAGTAGGGCTGCCAAATTTCCCCATAAATTCTCAAGATGTAAAGAGAAAGCATGAGGAGCCATCAGTCTTGCTCCAGGCTATTCACTGGATAATCAGTCAACCTCTGAATTTAACCCTTTAAATCTACCATAAATGAACATTGAGTGGATTTTGATGACATCATTAGAGGCTCCATCCCATGTGTTTTCATTTAATTATAATAATAATGAATAAGCAACGGCCATGTGGTATCACTAATGTGCTGCTTGCTGGATTCAGGGCCTTGAATACCTTTTAAATGTACAATGTACTAAAGGCTTTGTCTCAAGGGAATGAATTTTATGATATGGTCAAATCTGTAGAGTGCTAGGCCAAATGGCATGTTTCTTAGTGACTAGGAGGATGTGTGGAAGGGATTGCTGGATTTCAGCCTCTTCTTCTTGCTGCTTTGTTTCCTGGTTGATGAGATAAGCATTTCTGCTCTGTAAATCACTTTCTCCATAATGTACCTCCTCACCCACACCCAAGCAATAGGCCCGTGTGCCATGGACCAAAATGGCCTGCATAATGAGCAAGAATAAACCTTTTCTTATAAACTAATTTTTTCAGGTATTTCATTATAGTAATGGAAAGATGTCCACCATCAATTACATTTTACATTTTACATCAATTACAATTACATTTTTTGTCAAGTAACACTGTTTCTGTAATTAATTTACATAATGCTTTGCCTGTTAATTAAATCAAGTACTTAAAAAATTCATCAATGAATTTTCAATGTGAAGATTGGCACAATTTACTTTTAGTCTTTTGAAATGTTTTTTAATCTTATGAATGTGAATACTCATGCTTTCTTTTAGTTTGAGTATAATATATATCTTGTGGTTAGAATGAAAATCTGTAGAAATATTAGTGTGTAAATTATTATTACACGGTAAAACATTTCAACATTACATATTCTACTTTTTATAGTAAAAATGAGCCATGCCATCTAAAACATCTTTAAAATTCCCTATCTCTGGGGTACATATTTCCCATGTTTGGATTCCCTTTCTGCTTTGTAAGGTTTCTCTCTGTTTGCTTATTGTATGTTTTCTCACCCCTAATAATAATAATACTTCTCTACTGGCTGGAAAATACATTTGTTATACTTATTAACACCATTGTTCCTTCCATTTATTCATTAGTGGTACTAAATTAAAACTCTTGATACACTACCTTTGGTTCAGATTAGATGATATATTAAATCAGTTCTTAGCACTGTGGTATCATCCTTTGAAGATGCTTTCTGAGAGAGCTGGTTTTTCAGAGATGACTAGAGAGAAAAACTACACCTGGTTTTGCTTTTTCTTATTTGCATTTTTCCAGCTTGGAACTGGTTATTTTAAATCTCATCACCACCATCCAGAGAAATGTACTTTGCAAATTAAAAGAGTAACATCAGCGATTTCCCCTGTGAATTAGAGAGTTGCTTCTACCATGGCCAGAGGCAGTATTCCTGGGTAACACATAGTTTAGAGGCTTCCCTCAGCTGTTGCTATGGTTATGAATGCACAAGCATTTCCTGCCAGGACCTACTCACCCTCTAAGGTTCCTATACAAACTGATGTGAGCCACAATCATGAAGTTCTTATTACAGAAATGATGTTACTAGTAATACTGCCAGAGTGATTGCCAAATCACAAAACAAACAATAATAACATATTTCTGTCTTCTCCTCCCGTTTCCTCATTAAATGATTCTCCAGACCTCAGCTAAATATATTGCCTCCCTGGACCCAATCTTATTATTCTCATTCTTATCAAAATAGAAACCTTTTCCAAGCAATGAACGCAGAAGCCTGAAAGCACAAACTTACTGTGGTTTCATTTCGTCTTGTTCTCTCTCTCTCTCTTCTTTTTAAAATTATATGATTTAACATAAATGAATGTTAAATCTTAAAAATCAGTATATATTACACTAACATCATTTAGAGAGGAAACTGGGGAGTGTGGATTACAAGACATTGTCTCCCACCGTGTGCCTATGTGCAGGTGTGTATTTGTACAATGACACAACAACCAGCAGTATCCTCCTGTAATCTCCCCTTTTGTGTCCATATTTCTCATAGTATTTAATTATCTTTATTGTTATTTTACCATTTGCAAAATAAATGCCAGGCTGTGAGAAGATGAAACTATGGGAAAAAATTCTTCTAGCATAGAGCAGGAGCAAAGAAGTGTAGGGACATGGACTTAGAGGTATTCTGTTTAGTGGGAAGGGTTCACAGAAGCAGGCAGAGTAAGCTAGGTGCTCATGCCAGTGGCAGGATGGAAAAGTAGTCTTGTGTAAACAAACAATACAAAATATACTGGAGAGAGAAAGCTGGCTCCAAGATCTAACCACTCTACAGTGCTTCAAGATGGAGTAGACACTGAAGCCTGCTTGATTTTTCTTTTTTTTTCTTTATTTTTTAATTATTATTTTCTATAGTCTTTGTTTACATTCCAAATGATTTTCCCTTTCCCGGTTCCCTCCTCCCGATAAGTCCCATAAGCCCTCTTCCCTCCGCCCATTCCCCAATCAACGACATCAGTGACTCCACAAAGAAAGCACAAGCAGTTGGATTAGGATTTTTTCCTCCAGTGACATATGAAGATTTGAATCCTGGAAATATAGATTCAATACATTTTTGAGTATTTAGCTTTTCCTAACTCAAGATGAATGTGAGTCTACCTCAGGTTAGGAAACAGATAAAACACCTGCATGGCGCTGTCCAGGAATGTATTCAGTCATGAATGGCTGACTGAGAAGATAAGTTTATATTCAAAACTGAGTGCTGACTCTGTACTGTTGACGAGAAGTTGGATGGCTGACTAGGAAGCATGATGAACCTTTAATTTAATAGTGACCACAAACAATCTGAAGGCTGATTGTCTAAGAGGAAGACTAGAAGACACCAAGACTCTGCTGTTACTTTGTGCCCACCATGACATTTTGAATTTTCTTTCTTAAAGCTGAGCATTACTGAATGCCTTGTTCAATCAGTTATAGCCTAGGAGTTGAATGCCAATCAAATCTCAAGGCCACCACCCTTAACGGGGAAGCATGCAGTTGGGTTACAGATTCTAGGTACAATTTCCACGTGCAGCTCTAAATTTTGTCACAATTAGTCATCTTAGAGTAGAAGCATCAAAAATTAAATTACACTCCCATGTCTGCCACCTGGACATGATTACGGTTAACACATTGGGAAATATGCACATATGTAGTTATAATCCGATTCCATAAAGTTACTATTTCACAAAGGCTTTTCTCACATGCACTTCCATTCATGTTGCTAAGGTTAGGCATGTGTCATCTTGGGGTTCGGTTTTAATGCAAGAAGTTTATGGAGAAAGAATCTTGGATGCTGAAGATTCCATAGAAATCATTGACTCAACAGTCAAAGAAAATGCAAAATGCAAAAAGCTTGGAACCCAAAACATTCAGGAACTCCAGGACAGAATGAGAATACCAAACCTAAGGATTATAGGAATAGAAGAAAGCGAAGATTTACATCTTAAAGGCCCGCTAAATATGTTCAACAAAATTATAGATGAAAACTTCCCTAACTGAAGAAAGAAGCCTACAGAACTCCAAACAGATTGGACCAGAGCAGAAATTCCTCCTGTCACATAATAATCAAAACACCAAATGCACTAAACAAAGAAAGAATATTAAAAGCAATGAGAGGAAAAGGTCAAGTAACATATAAAGGAAGACCTATCAGATTTACACCAGACTTTTCACCAAAGACTATGAAAGTCAGAAGAGCCTGGGCAGATGTCATATAGACCCTAAGAGAACATAAATGTTAGCCCAGACTACTATACCCAGCAAAACTTTCAATTACCATAGACTGTGAAAACAAGGCATTCCATGACAAAAGCAAATCTATACAATATCTTTCCACAAATTCATCTTTGCAAAGGGTAATAAGTGAAAAATACCAACACAAAGAAGGAAATCACACTGTAGACAAATCAATAAGGCAATCTTTCAACAAACCCAATAGAAGATAGCTATACAACCAGAATTTCACCTTTAACTAAGAAGATAACAGTAAGCAACAATCACTTTTCCTTAATACCTCTTAATATCAATGGTCTCCATTCCCCTATAAAAAGACATAGACTAACGGACCAGATACATAAACGGGACCCAACCTTTTGCTGCATACAAGAAACCCATCTCAGTGACAAAGACAGTCACTATTTAAGAGTCAAAGGTTGGAAAACAATTTTTCATGCTAATGGTCCCAAGAAACAAGCTGGAGTGGCTATCCTTATATCAGATAAAATTGACTTTCAACCAAAAGTTGTCAAAAAAGATAAGGAGGGACACTTCGTACTGGTCAAAGGAAAAGTCTACCAAGATGAACTCTCAATTCTGAACATCTATGCTCCAAACACAAGGGCACTCACATTCATTAAAGAAACTTTACTAAAGCTCAAAGCACACATTGTACCCCATACAATAATAGTGGGAGATTCAATACCCCACTCTCAAAAATGGACAAATCATGGAATCAGAAGCTAAATAGAGATACAGTGAAACTAACTGAAGTTATGAACCAAATGGATCTAACAGATATTTATAGAACATTCCACCCTAAAGCAAAAAAAATATACCTTCTCAGCACCTCATGGTACCTTCTCAAAAATTGACCATGTAATTGGTCACAAAAGGGCCTCAACAGATATAGAAATATTGAAATTATTCCATGTATTTTATCAGATCACCACGGCCTAAGGCTGGTCTTAAGCTCAAACAAAAGTAATGGAAAACACACATACACATGGATCTTAAACAGTGCTCTCCTGAAGGATAGCAGCTTGGTCAAGGAAGAAATAAACAAAGACTTTTTAGAATTTAATGAAATTGAAGACACATCATACCAGAATTAATGGGACACAATGAAAGCAGTGCTAAGAGGAAAACTCACAGCTCTGAGTGCCTTCAAAAAGAGAATTGAGAAAGCTTACACTAACAGCTTGACAGTGCACTTAAAGGCTCTAGAACAAAAGGAAGCAAATACCCCCAAGAGGAGTAGATGGCAGGAAATAATCAAACTTAGGGCCCAAATCAACCAAACAGAAACAAACAAACCAAAAAACTATACAAAGAATCAACAAAACAAGGCACTGGTTCTTTGAAAAAATCAACAAGATATATAAACCCTTAGCCAGACTAACCAAAGGACACAGAGACAATATCCAAATTAATAAAATCAGAAATGAAAAGGGAGACTGTGGAAATAACAGAAACTGGAAATTCAAAAAAATCATCAGATCCTACTACAAGAGCTTATACCCAACAAGGTTTGAAAACTTGGATGAAATGGACAACTTTCCAGATCCATACCAGGTGCCAATGTTAAAACAGGATCAGATAAGCCATCTAAATAGTCCTATAAGTCCTGAGAAAATAGAAGCAGTCATTAAGTCTCTCATCAAAAAAAAAAAAAAAAAAAAAGGCCAAAAGTGTCATGCCCAGATTTCTGAGGAACCACCAGACTTATTTCCAAAGTGGTGGTACCATTTTGCAATCCCACCAGCAGTGGAGGAGTGTTCCTCTTCTCCACATCCTTGCTAACACCTGCTGTCTCCTGAGTTTTTAACCTTAGCCATTCTGACTGGTGTGAGGTGAAATCTCAGGGTTGTTTTGATTTGCATTTTCCTAATGACTAATGATGTTGAGCATTTCTTAAGGTGCTTCTCAGCCATCTGAAGTTCTTCATGTGAAAATTGTTTTTTAGCTCTGTACCCGACTTTTTAATAGGGTTATTTGGTTCTCTGAGGTCTACCTTCTTGAGTTCTTTGTATATATTAGATATTAGCCCTCTGTTGGATTTAGGGTTGGTGAAGATCTTTTCCCAATCTGTTGGTTGACGTTTTGTCCTTTTGACAGTGTCCTTTGCCTTACAGAAAGTTTGTAATTTTATGAGGTCCCATTTGTCAATTCTTGATCTTAGCGCGTAAGCTATTGGTGTTCTGTTCAGGAACTTTTGCCCTGTGCCCATGTCCTCAAGGTTCTTCCCCAGTTTCTTTTCTATTAGTTTCAGTGTGTCAGGTTTTATGTGGAGGTCCTTGATCCACTTGGAGTTGAGCTTAGTACAAGGAGATAAGAATGGATCAATTTGCATTCTTCTGCAACCAGCATTGCATTGAACCAGCACCATTTGTTGAAAAGGCTATCTTTTTTTCCCCTGGATGGTTTTAGCTCCTTTGTCTTAGATCAAGTGTCCATAGGTATGTAGGTTCATTTCTGGGTCTTCAATCCTATTCCATTGATCCACTTGCCTGACATTGTACCAATACCATGCAGTTTTTATCACTATTGCTCTGTAGTAATGTTTGAGTTCTGGGATACTGATTCCCCCAGAAGTTCTTTTACTGTTGAGAATAGTTTTAGCTATCCTGGGTTTTTTGTTATTCCAGATGAATGGGAATATACCCAGAGGATTCCCTGGCATGTAATAAGGACATATGCTCCACTATGTTCATAGCAGCCCTGTTTGTAATAGCCAGAAACTGGGAATAACCCAGGTGTCCTTCAACGGAGGAATGGATACAAAAAATGTCGTATATTTACCCAATAGAGTACTATTCAGCCATCAGAAACAATGAATTCATGAAATTCTTAGACAAATGGATGGAGCTGGAGAACATCATACTAAGTGAAGCAACCCAGTCTCAAAAGATCAGTCATGGTATGCACTCACTGATAGTGGATATTAGCCTAGAAACATGGAATACCCAATACATAATCCACATATTAAATGATGTCCAAGAGGAATGGAGGAGTGGCCCCTGGTTCTGGAAAGACTCAGTGCAGCAGTATAAGGGAATTCCAGAAGAGGGTAGTGGGAAGGGGTGGATAGGGAAATAGGGTGAGGGAAGAGGACTTATGGAACTTTCGGGGAGTGAGGAGCCAGCAAAGGGAAAATCATTCAAAATGTAAATAAAAAATATATTGAATAAAAAAAGAAAAGCCCAGGACCAGATGGGTTTAGTGGAGAATTCTATCAGATATTTAAAGAAGAGTTAATACCAATACTCTTCAAACATTTTCATGAAATAGAAACTCAAGGAATACTACCCAACTTGTTCTATGAAGCCACAATAATGCTTATACCTAAACCAAACAAAGACCAAACAAGGAAGGAGAACTTCAGACCAATCTCCCTCATGAACATTGATGCAAAAATACTGAATATAATCCTGGCCAACTGAATCCAAGAATGCATCAAAACTATAGTTCACCATGATTAGGTAGGCTTCATCCCAGGGATGCAGGAATGGTTCAATATCCAGAAATCCATCAATGTAATCCACTATATGAACAATCTAAAGGGAAAAAAACCCACATGGTCATTTCATTAGATGCTGAAAAGGCTTTTGACAAAATCAAGCATCCCTTCATGATAAAAGTCTTGGAGAGATTGGGAATCCAAGGCCCAGACTTAAACATAGTGAAAGCAATATAATGCAAACCGGTAGCCAATATCAAGTTAAACGGTGAGGAATTTGAAGCAATCCCACTAAAATCGGGGACCAGACAAGGCTGCCAATTCTCTCCCTATCTATTCAATATAGTACAATTTGTTCCTAAATTTGAACAAATATAGTTCAATTTGAGGTCCTAGCCAGAGCAACCAGGTAGCAAAAGGAGGTCAAATGTGTGCAAATTGGAAAGGAAAGTCAAAATATCTCTATTTGCAGATGATATGATAGTATTCTTAAGTGATCCCAAGACTTCCACTAGAGAACTCCTAAAGATGATAAACAACTTCAGCAAGGTGGCTAGATATAAAATAAACTCAAGCAAATCAATAACATTCCTCTACTCAAAGGATAAACAAGATGAGAAAGAAATTAGGGAAATGACACCATTCACAAAAGTCCCAAGTAATATTTCATAGCTAGGTGCGACCCTAACGAAGCAAATGAAAGACCTATATGGCAAGAACTTCAAGCCTTTGAAGAAAGAATTTGAAGAAGGTTTCAGAAGATGGAAAGATCTCCTATGCTCATGGATTGGCAGGGACAATATAGTAAAAATGGCCATCTTGCTGAAAGCAATCTACAGATTCAATGCAATCCCCATCAAAATCCCAAATCAATTCTTCATAGATCTAGAAAGAGCAATTCTCAAATTCATCTGGAATAATAAAAAACCCAGGATAGCAAAAACTATTCTTTACAACAAAAGATCTTCTGGGGGAATCACCATCCCTGACCTCAAGCTCTACTATAGAGCAATAGTGATAAAAACTCTTTGGTATTGGTATGCAGACAGACAGGAAGATCAATGGAATAGAATTGAAGACCCAGAAAAGAACCCACACATGTACGGTCACTTGATATTTAATAAAGGAACTAAAAACATCCGGTGGAAAAAAGAACATTTTTAACAAATGGTGCTGGATCAACTGGAGGTCTGAGTGCAGAAGAATGCAAATCTGGTTTTGTCATGGAATGTCAGGACTCAAGAAGTTAGACTCCAGAAAACCAAACAACCCTATTAAAAATGGGGTACAGAGTTAAACAAAGAATTCTCACCTGAAGAATTTCAGATGGCGGAGAAACATCTTAAAAAATGCTCAACTTCATTAGTCCTTAGGGAAATGAAAATCAAAACAACCTTGAGATTTCACCTCTAAGATTAAAAATTCAGGAGACAGCAGGTGTTGGAGAGGATGTGGAGAAAGAGGAACACTCCTCCACTGCTGGTGGGGTTGCAAATTGGTACAACCACTCTGGAAATCAGTCTGGCGGTTCCTCCGAAAACTGGGCACCTCACTTCCAGAAGATCCTGCTATACCACTCCTGGGCATATACCCAAAAGATTTCCCAGCATGTAATAAGGATACATGTTCTACTATGTTTATAGCAGCCCTATTTATAATTGCCAGAAGTTGGAAAGAACCCAGGTATCCCTCAACAGAAGAGTGGATGCAAAAAATGTGGTACATATACACAATGGAGTACTATTCAGCCATTAGAAACAATGAATTCATGAAATTCTTAGGCAAATGGATGGAGCTGGAGAACATCATACTAAGTGAGGTAACCCAGACTCAAAAGATGAATCATGGTATGCACTCACTAATAAGTGGATATTAACCTAGAAAACTGGAATACCCAAAACATAATCCACACATCAAATGAGGTACAAGAAGAAAGGAGGAGTGGTCCCTTGTTCTGGAAAGACTCAGTGAAGCAGTATAGAACAAAATCAGAACAGGGAAGTAGGAAGGGTTGGGTGGGAAAACAGGGGGAGGGAAGGGGACTGATGGGACTTTCGGGGAGTGGGGGTCCAGAAAAGGGGAAATCATTTGAAATGTAAATAAATATATCAATAAATTAAAAAAAATCAAATAATCAAAAAAAAAAAAAAAGAAAAATGCAAATCGACCCAGTCTTATCTCCTTGTACAAAGCTCAAGTCCAAGCCGATTAAGGATCTACATATAAAACCAGACAACTGAAACTTATAGAGGAGAAAGTGGGGACGAATTTTGAGCACATGGGCACAGGGGAAAAGTTCTTAAACAGAACACCAATGGCTTATGCTCTAAGAACAAGAATCAACAAATGGGACCTCATAAAACTGCAAAGCTTCTGTAAGGCAAAAGACACTGTTAATAGGACAAAACGGCAACCAACAAATTGGGAAAAGGTCTTTACTAACCCTACATCAGACAGAGGACTAATATCCAATGTATACAAAGAACTCAAGAAGTTAGTCTCCAGAGTGAAATAACCCTATTAAAAAAGGGGGTGCAGCCGGGCAGTGGTGGCACACACCTGTAATCCTAGCACTTGGGAGGCAGAGGCAGAGGCAGAGGCAGAGGCAGAGGCAGAGGCAGAGGCAGAGGCAGAGGCAGAGGCAGAGGCAGAGGCAGAGGCAGAGGCAGAGGCAGAGGCAGAGGCAGGCAGATTTCTGAGTTTGAGGCCAGCCTGATATAGAGTGAGTTTTTTCAGGACAGCCAAGGCTACATACAAAAACCCTGTCTCAAAAAAAGCAAAAAAGCAAAAAAAAAAAAAAAAAAAAAAAAAAAAAAAAAAGTGTACAGCTAAACAGGAGGGAATTCTCAACCAAGGAAACTCAATGGCTCTAAAGCACCCAAAAAAATGTTATCAGGGAAATGCAACTCAAAACAACACTGAGATTTTGCCTTATACCAGTCAGAATGTCTAAGATGAAAAACTCAGGGGATAGCAGATGCTGGAAAGGATGTGGGGAAAAAGGAACACTTTTCCATTATTGATGGGATTACAAGCTGTTAAAACCACTCTGGAAATCAGTTTGGTGATTCCTCAGAAAATTAGACATAGTACTATACCACTCCTGGGCATATACCCACCCGGAAGATGTTCCTACATGTAATAAGGACACATGCTCTACTATGTTCATAGCTGCCTTATTTATAATAGCCAGAAGCTGGAAAGAACCCAGATGTTCCTCAGCAGAGGAATGGATACAGAAACTGTGATATATAGACAATGGAGTACTATTCAGCTTTTTTTAAAAAAAAAGTTTTTACAATGAATCATGAAATTCTTAGGCAAATGGATGGAACTAGAAAGTGTCATCCTGAGCAAGGTAACCCAGTCACAAAAGAACACACATGGTATGCACTCACTAATAAATGGATGTTAGTCCAAAAGCTCAAAATAAACAGGTTACAATTCACCTAGCACAGGAAGCACAAGAAAAAGGAGGGCTTAAGTGAGGGTGCTTTGGTTCCTCTGAGAAAGGAAACAAAATACTCACAGGAACAATAAGGGAGACAATGTGTGGAGCAGACACTGAAGTAAAGGCCACCCAGAGACTGCCCTACCTGGGAATTCATCCTATAAACAGTCCCCAAACCCTGACACTACTATGGACGACAAGAAATGTACACCAAAAGGAGCATGCTATGGTTTTCTCTGGAGGGGCCCTGCCAGAGCCTTACAAATACAGAGGCAGATGCTAGCAGCCAACTATTGAACTGGGTGTGGGGTCCCCTATGGAGGAACTGGAGGGTGGTCTGGAGGAGCTGAAGGGGTTTTACAGCCCCATGGGAAGAACAATGATGTCGGTCACCCAGGCACCCCAAGATTTCCAGGGACTGAACCATCAACCAAGGCTACACATGGTTCCAGCCAAAAAATGTGGCAGAGGAAGGCCTTGCTGGGCATCAGTGGGAGGAGTGGTCGTTGGTCAGGTAAAGGCTCAATAGAGGCTTCAACAAAGGGAAACAGAGCAGGGGAGGTGGAAGTGTGTTGGGTGGAGGGCCATCTATCTGGAAGCAGGGGGTGGGAGGAAGGGTTGGGGTCTTTTGGGAGGGGGGAAATCGGGAAGGGTTGCACCATTGGCAATGTAAATGAAGACGATATTCAATTAAAAAAAGGAGTAATGTTGCAGGGGCAGGATGTTTCACAAGACATATTGGTTAGTTAGATTAGGGGCTTTGGTACAAGGAACTGGTTTCATCCCGGCAAAATCAACTTCTGTGGAACAATCAATAAATATGCTTTCGAGCTGCTCTTTGACATTTAGTCCACAGAAGCTGGATCTCTGCTGCCAGCAAGGCTATAACAACCTGCAATGTCTCTGATCCACCTGAGAAACTCCAACAATTCATTTTTATTGCTTATTATGTATGGTGATGTGGTAAAGGCACACGCATCTCTCTCTCTGTCTCTTTCTCACCTAGTCTATCTATCTATCTATCTATCTATCTATCTATCTATCTATCTATCTATCTATCTATCTATCTATCTATCTATCATCTGTAGTTAAAATGAGAGATGTATTTTAAATGTCATGAAAGCATTAGTAAAATGCAGACCCCATAGTATTTATAATAGTTCAGAGAGCCCCTAATGAGGTCAATATGTAACCCTGTCCTTATCAACCCCCCCTTCCTTCACCTCCCCTCTCCTCTTCCCACCTCTGCCCCATTTCCTTGCCCCCTCCACCTCTAGATCCTCTTCTCTTTCCATTTCCCTTTATATCTTCCTGGATAGTCTGACCACACTGTCTTGGCTACCTAGGCTGACCTTACACTTACTGCGATTTACCTGATTCTGCCTCCATGGTTCTGGGATTAAAGGCATGTATCACCACAGCTAGCCTAAGATGTAACATTTTCAATGGTAAACATCTATTTATACACTTTCCTTATCATGACTTTGTTTCTCCTTCTAGAAATGATTAGTAACTTTATTTTTTTCTAAGAATATCTCCTTGTATTTATTTATAATTCTAACATTTATGTGTTTATTTACAAATGATATGTTTTTGTTGGCTTGATATTAAATTGAAACAAACAGGCAATGTTTCCAAACTTGCCTAATTAATTTTTTACATACTTTATACTATAGCTGATACCCTTTACAGAATTTTGGTTGATTTTTTCTTTCATAGTTAAACAGTTTGCCATCTGTTATTTGTAAATTATGATACTTACATTTGCTTTCCGAATGCTTATAACTTTCATTTTAATGTGCTGCATCTTTGCTAACAATTATGAATTAATTGTATTTGTTACAGCTAAATTAATAATGGTAACAGTGTTGAGAGAATCTAGTTTTTTCACATATTTATGTCCATATTATTAGTATTCGCTATTATTTAATATGTGTAATTGTTTTGCAATGTGTATATCAAATAAAATGCTTACATAAAACCTGTTTTTTATAATGAGCAAAAAATTATTATCCTGTGACATTTTGCTGTCACTTAAGGTTATCATTTAATTTTGTTGTTTTGAGCATGAAATAAAATTCGTAGCTATCTTCATATTTCTTCAGCTTTCTTGTAATGTATCCTTCTTTGGTATGCACAGTAAATTGCACCTTTTCAGTTATAATTCATACATTCAAGTTTTGTTTTTATATAATCAGTTTCAGAATGAATTCCAGTATTAGAACTAACATTTTTTTTTTGTTATCAGCTTTTCCATTAAGTCATCATAGCTCCTGTAAATAATAGTTCTCTCTTGCCTCTCCCCACTCACCAAGAACATACCATGTAGCCTTGCCTTAGACCCTTGGTCCTCCTGTCTCAACCTACAAAGGAACTGGACAACATATGTGCATACCCAAGTTTATTTTAAAAATATTCTTAATTTGGGGATGTTTGCTTCTGCCCTAGATGAGATATTGGTGATCCTATTTGCCTACATACATAAAACAAGATGCATAAATATATTTAAAATTATCAGACACCTGAAGAAGGTTATCACAGAGCTGTGACCCCTAAGAGAAGGACACCAGCAGAATAATTCACATAAAGTGTTCAATGTTGCTACCTCACGACAGTTCCCAGACTGCATGCCGAGAGGAAAGAATCAACCAGAGTCTGTTTAGTTACGAAGGATTTACAGCTCAATGAGGTCAGCAAGCTGAGTTTTGCAGAACATTTTCAGGGAGGAATCCAGATATATGAAAAGGCAAACTGAATTCTTAATGCAAGATCCTCTTGATTTTGGATAAGTATTATTTTGCAAACTGAAATTTTACACGGCACAAAATGTTTTAAATCAGGAAATATAATTGAAGAGCAGAAGACAGGGTAACTTCTAGAACAGCGGAGGGCTGGGATGGTTAAAATATATCGCCCCACTGCAGTTCTAGAAGGGAATGTGCATAATGCTGGGGCTAAGAATCCTGGAGACAAGCCCTCAGATATCTGAAAAGCAATCTTTGAGAATACCCAACTAGTTTCGAGATACTTAGCAGCTGGACCCAGGGACTGATACAAGTGAAGAGAGAACATTGTTCACCACAGCTAAAGGCTCTGATGGAAAAGCAGAGGTTTTGGTTGTTTTTTTATTGTTTGTTTGTTTTTTGTTTTTTTGTTTTGTTTTTGTTTTTGTTTTTTATACAGGGTAGAGAATGTCTGCCTATGCTGCATTCTCTTAAATGAACAGAAGTTTGTCTTAAAATCTTGCCCACTGAACAGGCATGAGAATCTCTATTGGTGTTCTATCATACATTCAAGGAAGACACAATGGAGAAAACACACAAATTCCTTCAGCAATATGAAAATTCATCACAAGGAGGTAAGTTTTGGTGTATTGCCAAAACCAAGGCCATTACAAGAAGGAGCTTGAGACCATCATATTCTATGAACCACAGAATTCAGAGAGTTATAAAAAGGTTATACGTCCTTATTGGAGAATGGATGGAGAGAAGAAGGCTTATGGGACATATGGGGAGGGGGCATCTGGGAAAGGAGAAATCATTTGGAATGTAAACAAAGAATATAGAAAATAAAAATATTTAAAAAAAAGACCCCCCCAAAAGGTTATACGTAGTAAAACTTAGAATCCATCATAATCATGGACATAATGCTATAAGGACATAATAGAACAAGCTGTCAAATATCCTTGATTTTATGTTTAAAAGTTGTGAATTTTGTATAAACATTGCCCACAACTTATAAAGAGAAACTTGTCATGTTAGACTTATACTTTCATTTTCTGGTGTGAGAGCATTAACTTGAATCTAGTTCTCCAATCATATAAGCAATAGTGGAGTTAGAAAGACATTTGATTTTTCCTGACTTTACTGTTAAAACATTCATTGCTTCACCTTAGATTAAAGTCAGGGTTATTGGTTGAAATTAAATGTCTTCACTACATTTAATATTTAAAATGTGTGTATGTGTGTGCACGCGCGCTGCATGTGTGTCAGAGAGAGAGTGAGAGAGCATGTGTGTGCATGTGTTGGCAGACTGGGGCATGTTACAGAACACATGTGGAGATCAGGCATCAACTTCTGGAAGTTGGTTCTCTTCTTCCAACACTTGGCTTCAGGAATTGAATTCAGGAGCAGCAAGTGCTATTTCTTGCTAAGTTGTCTCAGCAGCCCTTACACTTAATTTTCCCCTCACTCCTGATTTGGAGTTTTTAGAAACAGCATCTTCTGATACCTACCTTCTTGATTATGCAGATACTTTTATTTTGTTCTTTGCATGTATTAAATTGTATTGATAGATTTTTTAATGTTAAACCATTCATGAAAGACTAGTAAAAAATAAGCTTGTTTATGTATAATTTGTAAGTTGTGAGTTTTGCTTTGACTTTTAGAAGTAAAACTAGTTTTGACTCTGCTGTAGCTTTTCTCGTCTTAGAATTATACTTAGATTATAAGTAAAATTCTAAGATTTTGCTTCTTATTGTATATATATGCAAGCTATGGGTATTTTTGTGTATCTGCCTTTAGAAGCAATCATAGTCATATACCTTCTTGTGAATATTTAACAACTTTCTCTAGTTCTTCTAGATTATTGAATTAATTTTGGTAATTTGTATTATCTATTAGGAATACTTTGATTTTTGTAAGATGTTCTGCTTTATAAAAATTGAGTTAAGCATATTTGAACATTATAGTTTAATTTTAAATATGCTGTGCATGATTTGTTATATTGCTTCTGCTTTCTCATTTATATCAAATTAACCTTTCACGATTGCCTCCATTTTATTGGTTTTCCCCCCTCAGAGGCATCTATTAGATTTATTTGTCAATTGCATGTTTTCTCCAATTCATCCTTATATTTTAGTTATTTTACTGTTCTTTTTATGGCCTCCAGTTTTTAATCTTGTCTCATTTGTATTTATTAATTTTTTATTTTTATGGGAAGACATTTAAAATTATGATCACATCCAAAACAGTTTTGGCTATCTTCTGTGTATTTTCATATACAAACTTTGTTTAAAAAATTGTCATTGTGTTTATTACAGTTTTGTGTCTTCAAGAACAGATTTTGCATTATATCTTAGAGAGTGAGGAGCTAGCAAAAGTTTTGACTAAGGAAGCTGATACTGTCAAATCTATAAAGAAATGCCTGATGTCATTGGGAAGAAAGGATTGCAATAAAGTGACACTTTGGATGAGGTTAATGTTGGCTGCAAGTACCTACATAAGTGGTGATAGGACCAGAAATCATGCCTCTGAACCTCAGAGAACTAGAGCAGAGGAGGAGGCAGTAGTGACAGACCATGGGCATAAGCAGACAGGCAGGGCCAGCACCCTCTAAGATGATAGCGTCAGATGAAATGATAATCCAGAACACAAGCACACTGAGAGTTTTCAAACAGAGCATGAGGAACAGCTTTGCAAATCATCTGACATTAGCAGACCATCCATAGTCTTAGTGCTTCATAGAAGACACATCAGGCTTGGCTGGAAAACATCACACTAGTGCCAAACCAGTAGAAGTGAGGCTGTACAGAGAAAGGGAGAGACTGTACCTAGATGGGACTATCCATGGTTTCCACTGGCATGCTAACAATGGGACAGGATAGAGTCAGTGTGAGGGGCATTCTTGGGAGTCATAGGAGGGCATCACATCACCTGTTCCTTAAGGCTGGACCTTCACCCAATGGCTGTCTCTTCCTCTTTTTCCTATATTCCCATCCACACTTTGCTGAAATCCACCTTATCATTCCCTTTTCCAAGAAGCTTTCAGCCCTGGCCTCTGCAGTTACCACCCTATGGATAACTAACTCCCTTACATCTTGCATCCTTGTCTCCTCTACAACATTCTTTTTTTGACATTTTTCAATTAAAGACTACTTACTTTCCAAGCCGAGGGCTGTGAATTAATCATGCCATACAGACCAGTAAGCGAAGCTGGCTAAAGTTATTTAAATATTGGTTTGGAAATGAGATAAATGAAGGCTGTCAGTTCTTGAGGGTCTTGAGTCCCAGAGGGAAAGAAAGCCAATTGAGATAAGCCATTATCCCACCAAAAGCATTTGCTGATTCCCAGCTGGGAAAAGCCAAAGGGACCGTAGTCACCGAGGGGTAGGTGTACTGAAAGCATATTCAGAATCTCCACAGGTTTTAGATGACAAAAATTAGAATTCAGCATGTGGCTTGAGAAGCCAACTTTCCAAAAAAGAGTACATTGAGATAGCTTCCTCTCAAGAGATTTGTCCATTTGCGCGTTATGTGGTGCTGTTCAAATGTTAAAAAGGTTGAGCACAAATAAGGCTGGGAAGCCATTCAGGCATTTCCAATGTCTCTGATGTTCATAAACAAGTTTTGTCCTCAGAGTCTGAGAAGGAGGAACAACATTAGTATGTATGCCTGACTTCTAATTAGGTCCAAATCAGTGGGCTCAGACCAGTGCTCATGGAAGTTCTCAAAGTCATTTTTCAAACAAATCAATTCAAGATTAGATTCAGATCTGCCTTCAGCAAGAAAGAAATCGTGTCATTTCTGGGACAAAGTAACAGCCCTAAAGAATTTTTATTAGCTTTCCATATGTATTCATTCAAAAATTATGGATCATGTTTGGTAATATATTAGAGAAAACAAAAAGGTAAAAACTATATGGTAAAATCGAATTCACTTGTAATCTAGTTGCCAATCAAATAAAGCTCTCAATATCATGATTAGTACATTCTAGAGAAATCACCAAAGAAGCATTTGTCAGGGAAACAATATCAATGAGGAAATCATATGAATAAGAATCATACAAAATTCTAAAAATGAAATGTCAGAAATAAATAAAAACCAACCTAACAAATCAACAAAGAAATTAAGAGTTGAAAAGTACACTTGGAAACACAGAGGAGACTTGGAAGATCATTCTATTAGATTATAGGACTAATCTAGCGTAGAGCAGAAAGGTAGTGATGTCTGGAAAATAAAGGAAAAAAAAAACCAAAGATACTTCGAACATGGAAAGAATGTCTTAACAGACATGGAGTTGAATGAAGATAAATGAGACAAACAAGGAATATTACTGAGGAGATTTCAAAATTAATGAAAGAATCCTAAGCCAAAGATTCAAGGAAGGCTATAAAACCCAAAGTAAATACATAGTAACAGCAATAGATAAGCCAACAAAATATTAATTCATATATAGTTCATAATAACAGTGGTGAAACCAAAGAAAATTACATAATCTTAAAAATCGTCTGGCTAAATGATACATTGCCTTTTAGGAAGAGGTGACTCATGCAGAATCTTGTGATACAGTCAGAGTGTGCTATGTGCTGCTCCACTTTCAAGTTGCCGAACACATGAGCTGCTGTGCCAACCATGCCTTGGAGTGCTACCTGTTGCAACTTTCTAGCATATAATATGTATTTATTCTGTAAGTTAACAATTGTTTACTTCATGTCTTTTCTGTGCCAGGCAGTATTCCATATCCTACAGATACAGAGATAACTGAGGTAGACACAGTCATTTCCTCCCTAGAACTCTTCTTTGAAGCTCAGAATAAGCCTCACTGGATGCTTTCTGACTTGATTTTAAAAACTCTCAGAGTCTAGAATATAAATGTTTCATCTGTCAGATCACTTAGGACTGATCTGCGTCATCAGATTCACCGCATGAACTGTAGTCCGTGCTTTATTCAACCAGCTATTTCTTCAGACTAACAGTCTAACTGTGAACCAAGGACTCACGTGGGTTGGTGAGTACTGTGGTCAGCCTTCAGGACAAGCAACATGACTCCCATTGGACACGGATTGAACAAAGCACAAAGATACTGTTGGCTTCAGCATCAGAGCTGTTCATTCATTTCAGTCTTATGTATTGTGGAAGCTTCTGTAGTGCTCAAGCAGAGATATATAAACATAACATAGATAAAACATACATAAAACATAACATAGAAATGATAGAAGAGTTAGTTGTTTCTAATGTGACTCGATAGTTTTAGAAAATCACAGTTGCTAACAAATGCAAAACACTTATTAGGTGTTTAGACCTGACTACTTAATAAAAAGAATTGGTCAGCAAAAGTGTCTGAGCCAAGGCAATAGTTTCTATCATCCAAAAATGTCTGTAACCCTCTGCATTCGAATAGATGCAGCGACTAGTATGGGGTTGGGCTGCTCAATGCATGATGGCTAACGAGTGAATGAATTGCTGTGTGAAGGGCTGACACTGAAAACGAGGGGATAAAGATCATTAGGAAATAAAATGGTACCTTTTACTTTGAATACAAAGCACAGTCTAGAAAAGTATCTGTGTGAATACTAGGAATATGAATTCCTTCATTTAAAAGACACACAGCTTCAAAGCATCCTTGGTGATTTTAGATGTCCTCTGATACTTTATGAATATCCATCTGCACTATTTTATTTACAAGTGAGCATGATAAAAATTGTTACTTGTGGGAATACAGAGATGGCTTAATGGTTAAGAGCATATATTAATCTTCTGGAGCCCCACCCCCCTTGTCAGGCAGCTCCTAACTGCCTGTAACTACAGCATTAGAGGATCTGATACCTCTGGCCTCCCTGAGAACTCTCTCTCTCTCTCTCTCTCTCTCTCTCACACACACACACAAATATAAATAAAATAAATCTCAAAAGTAGAGTGTTAAAAAAGTGACTTGTTGCTGGAAGGTGGTGGCGCACCTTTAATCCCAGCACTTGGGAGGCAGAAGCAGGTGGATTTCTGAGTTTGAGGCCAGCCTGGTCTACAGAGTGAATTCCAGGACAGCCAGGGCTACACAGAAAAACCCTGTCTCGGAAAAAAAAAAGTGACTTGTTTTACAATATAAATGAATGATTGTTTTCTTTTTCTCATCTATTACAGCATTAATTTTTATTTACTTTCTGTGTATTTACTTAATATTATTAAGTTCCTAATAATACTGTATTTCTAGAAAGTACACAAGTACCTAATAAGGACACACAAGCTAAGCACGTGTCCTTCCAACTCAGTCTCAGTCTGCATCGTCTATTTCACTCACAAAGCCTGTCAGTCACCCTTAGCATCTTGCTTCATGTTTGTGTTCTTCTAGCCCTTCAGCCATGTGTTTTCAGATACAACAACAACAGCACCACCACCACAACAATAGCACTGCTTTATGATGTACACACAAGTTTGTCTTCCCCTGTTCATTTAATGCTCGTGACATTCCCTGGGAATTTTCCTATTGCAGCACTTATAAAATATCTTATACACTACATTGCTTTCTGTTCTATGGATATCTTGTAATTTTAATATGCATGTTTGCCATTTCCTTTATACTTTGCCATTAGAAAAAGAACTAGCTAGCTTCTATGCTTTGAAAACGTTGTAAATATTCCCTTAGGGAAAATTTCTACAGGAGAAGTGATGCATCAAAGGCCAGAAACAGTTCACAATTTCAAAAGACGTTGCCAGATTTTTATATCAATTACTATCCCAGCCTCAGCTTAGAAAGATGCTAATTTTCTCACATTAATTCTGGTTTATCAACATTTTTTTAATACTTAACCTATTCACGTCTATATCAGAAGCTTCTATAATGAAATGTCAGGAAGACAACAAATTCTATATGATGTTCTTTCCATTAACAACCCATGAAAGTGTTTTAACTTCTTCAGAACATTTTCAAATATCTTCAGAATTCTTTTTGAATCACACTTTTAAAGTCCGCATTTTCTGTAGAATAAACTCAACCGCAAAAGGACAAATGGCTCTCTCAGTTTCTCACAGATGCTCAGGGCTCGAGCTGGGATTCTAGCTCTGGTCATTTTTAGAGATTCAATGACGTCAGATATTTAAATTGAGTTGTGCTGTGTTTGGAAAGCTGCTGCTGGTTGTGACAACATTTCTAGCTAAAACACAACCCCAAATGATAGGGCTGTAAAGCTGGCACACTGCAGTCAGTTGGTACATTACAATTATTTTCCTTTAACTATTTGTCAAGAATATTGAATCACAAGATGCAGAGAGAAGTGACTTTCAGAATAGTGATATGTTTTAGAGCAGTGGGTCTCAACCTTTCTGATGGCGCCATCTTTAATACAATGCATCACGCTGTAGTGACAACCCAACCACAAATTCTTTTTGTTATTACTTCATAACTGTAAATTTGCTACTGTTATAAGTTGTAATGCAATTATTTGATATGCAGGATATCTGACAAATGAATCTTTTGCTAATGTCAGTCAACTCCCAAAAGGGTCACAATCCACAGGTTGAGAGTCTCCATTTTAGATGAAAACTAGTGAAGAAGGGTGGGTGTTGTAAACTCTGCAGAGAGACTCTGGTATCAGGTTTTACATTTTGAGTCTGAGAAGCACAGTGTTGAAACCTATTTCTGCTCCTCCTTTCCCAGGAGACCTGAAATGAAAGCCCTCCACATCTTCATTATGTACCCCAAATACTTACATGTTTTTCTCATGTGAATATGAAGTCGTAGCAAAGAGCTTCCCATCAGCACAGTTGCCCCACTGTATTCTTGTTCAAGCAGTTATTTTATAGATAATCTTCATAAATAGAGTTCATAATATTTTAATTCCACATAAATATCCTCACAAACTGTCTTTCCTGTATCATTTTTATTTATAATCATTGCCATTTTTATTTCCATGACTTTTTATTCCTCAGAATGTGTATATTAGTCCTATTATAAGTATATCATAGTAAAGAAAGAAGGAATTTCAGATTAAGCTTTAGTTGTATAGATAAAGAATTCAGACCTTCTGTGAAATTTATCAAAATCACAGAGGTTCTTGGTGCCAATACAAGATTGCTATTCTTTTTTCTCTTCCTTATTTTGAGGTTCCATTTTCCTACTTTAAAAGTCTTTATAACTTTAGATCATTATCAAATTATTTTAAAAACTACAAACAAAGATAGCATCACTCTTGCTTGAATGTATATTTCTCTTTGCTTTATGCAACTTAAAACTACCAATTCAGAATGTATACACTCTCATTTGCTCTTCATTCATGTTCATTTTTTCTACTTTTTTAATTTAATTTTTCAGAGGAAAAGAACTGTATTTTGCCCACTCCTTTAGTAAGATAAAATTAATTAATTTATTATTTGTCATGTACATTTTCTCTAGGACAGTACACACCTCTTAGCTCACTCACCTACCAAGTATTAGTGGCTCATGTCTGTATTCCTGGCCCTGAGGTGGATGCTGAGGGAGGATATAATGAGAAGACGGAAGCAGTCTTGGCTACAGAATTCCAGGACAGCCTGAAAGATATAGCAAGTTCCTTTAACAAACAAAGAAACAAACACATCCATAGAAGTTAAAAACAATAGCAATCTATATGCGTGACACTAAATTGAATTAAAATACTTCCATCTCATCTATAACATGCTGTGCAATGTATTTATTAGTCAAATTACCGACTCGTTGTCACAGCAGCAGAAAAGAGGACGGAGAAAGAACTTGATGAAGATCAGTAAAGTTGGAATCTGTTCTCTTCTCATTGTTGAAGGAATTGGTTTCATATTTAGTACTTGGTCAACTGTAAAGTCACCCACAAGAGCAATCCTTGGTTTGCATGGGAGTTGCCTTAGAAACAAGTTACACGCTAATTTTAAATTGACTGAGACAATTTTAAAACCAAACTGGTTAAATAATTCCCACAGGCAAGTTGGAAAGAATAACTTCAAAATTTACTTGCAAATAAGTTACTTGTTACACGGGTTATTTTTTCCACAGAAGTAATGTTAGTGACTGATGTTCTGAGAATTGTAGGGCGAGCAAATGGCTCTTGTGGGCAGAGGAATATTATCCTTGTATTAACCCATGTGAGACACATTATTCCTGGGGAAAACAATTTCCCCTTGAAAATTATATCTTTATGAGTAGGATGTAAAGTGCCCCAAACATAGTTTTTTTTCCTATAGACATCTATATACTCTACAACTACTTTTGGAAAAGTGAGATTACCAATGGATAAATAGAGATCTTAAATTTAATATTTTAGCCTATATCCTTTGATTGCAAAACTAAGTTTCAAATGTGTATACTTTCTGAACATACTATTATTGAAACTTTTGTTTTCTTCCAGATTATAAAAATCACAATATTGCTGATATTTTTTGCTTATGAAAAATGCAGTGGACTATACTGGGAATTGAAGCATTTATTTTGATGTAGAATATTTTCATATACCTTTGGCATGCTTGGCTAAGCGAAGATCAATTCATTGACCTGAATTAAAATACAAATGCAATGAATATTTCATCTTGTGTTATATTAACTTGGTAATTGAGAAAAAATTGTATTCTATCATGTGGCATATGGTAAAGTAAATTCAAAACAGTGGTGAGTTGAACAAGAATATCATTATAAAGTTACTAGAAAATGTATGTATTTTCACTGATTTTGATAACTGTAGGTACATGCTTTTAGACATGAAAGGAAAAGAAATCAGGAAGGACAAGATTGGCCAGGTGACTATCTAAAAACATTTGTGATTTCTTTATATGAAAGTAAATTTTAAACATAAAACATCTTCTTTGCTAAAAACAAAATCAAGGGCCCTGAACTCAGCTTAGCAAGTCATAGTACTTGTTGCACAAGTCTTTACACCTCAGCCTAATCCAGGAACAAATTGTGGAAGGAGAGACCTGACTGCAGAACATTCTCCTCTGGCCTCTAGGTGCGTGTGTCACACACACACACACACACACACACACACTCATGCTCACCTGCATGCATGCATGCATTCACCAATCCACCCTGGCCCCCGGCCCCCATCTCTCTCTTTCTCCCTCTCTCTCCTCCTCTTTTAAAAACTTGAAAAAAAAATCAGAATTTATAATGGAACATGACAAGGGACTCTGTGGGCTACCCTACCTCTCTTCTTCAGAGGGTAATTTCTTTGAAATAAATTCAGCTGAAATCATGTTGGAATTAATGTTATTTAATGTATGAGAAAATGTCTTTCCATTTGTGAGAGTTCTCCATGCCCATGATGTAACATTAAGATACAATAAAATTTCCCAAATTACATTACTATCTCTAATCCCAACCCCCTAGTTTGATTTCCTTCATGATTTTTCCCATTTTGAAGCTCAAAATATTAAGAAAAAAACTCCACCCTGATCCTTGAAGAGACACTGAACTTTTCTTTTGCTTAGGGTCATACATAAAGGAGGTTGATTTAAATAATCATAAGAGTTGAATTGTGCCTGTCAGAGTTCTACCTCTTGGGCAGCGATGGGCTGCCTTTATTCAGCTTAATGATGAAGATTTGACTTTGTTGGATTTTTCTTCTTAGTAAATGAATGGTGCATCTTTCTTTAATTGTGATTCTCATCAACCATTTGGCCCAGTAATGGTATGCAAATTAAACCTTTTAAAAATTAATGCTAACATTTATTAAATAATGCATCATACAAAAAGTTAATTTGAAATTCCAAGTTGAGCTTCTTGTCTTCTTATAAGAAGGTGGATTTATGTGTGTGTGTGTGCACTGTGCACGCACATGCATTCATGTGTGTGCACACATGTATGCATGCATGCAGTTCTCTCAAAATGTCTTTATAGCTTTTTTGAATACCTTGAATGTTTTCCAGTATTTGAAAAATGATGAGAACAGGCTTGGTCCTAGACAGATGATGATGTTCAGCCCGATTTGTCCTTTTTGGCTTGAGAATCTGTCTCATTGCTCTGACTTTTGCAAAAGAGGACTCAAGGATATTGCCATACCATCCCTAAGGTTGTTTAACATCAATATGCATTTAATTTGCACAATGGTACATACTACATGTGTTGCAGCATCCTCACCTAGAGCCAAGTAAACACCAGCCTTGTGTGGCAATGATTTTAAAATTTTAATTTGGGGAATTTAAGTTTGTGATTATGATAACAGGATAGGCATCATCTAAGAACACAGAGCCACTTCAGTAGGCAGATTGGGGCAATATTTTGGCTTTTGCCATGGTGGGGATGGCTGCATGTATCCTAGCTTAAGTTCTCCACCACTGAGTTGTATTCTCAGTGCTTGGGAATCCTAAAAATGTTATCAATGAGATATGAATTCCTGTTCCATTGATTGACTTTGTGTTTCCACATTCTTATCTCTTATTTCATTATCTTTGGAAGGCGAAGCAAAATCATACTTGAGGGTTGTTAAGCTTCTAATAAACAATAATCTTTAAGCACACATGATTGTTCTTATTGTATGTACAAACTCATTATTCTGGCGTTGGGATCTTGACCATTTCCCTTTCATCAAGATTGGCTTTACGTAAATGAGTCTCTAAAATTTTGACAGTAGCTTAGATTTGACTTATTAGGACAACACTGAGAGTCAATTTATTTATTTTCTTTGCATTCTCTACAGGATATAATATGGAGAAGAATATAAAATTCTTAATTGTAGTTGTTGAAGTTAAGTTACTGTTTTAAGATTTTATCACACAGGATATTTTTATATATCTTCAGTGAAAGAAAATCCTTTAAGAGAATCATGACTAATTTGATTTGTTCATTGACATCAAGAACATAGTTTGGCCAGGTGTGGGGATGCATGTTATTAATCTCAGCACTTAGTGTACTGAGATAGAAAGGTCCTAGGTTGAGGCCATCATGTCCCACTTAGACGGTTTAAGCCTACCATAGGCTAGAAGATAGGATCCTGCCACTCTCATGCCCCAGGACAATTTGAATCAGGCAATCAGTATATAGTAATGATGAAAGTGATATAATCTATTTTCTTCTCTCTGACAATAAAACACTTAAAACACGAATTTGAAGAAAAGCATCACTAGTTCAGTAGATTTTTATATTGACACCTATATACAACAGATGTTCAACAATAAAAGCAATGTTAGCTTACTAGCCAGCTCTTCACATCTGAACATTGTACAACTCCAAGTCGGTTTACTGTGCTAAGTAGATGAGGCAAGTCAGTTTCTCACTTGAATCTTTAGCTGCTTCACCTTTCCCTGTCATTCCTTCATACCAGTCTATTTATAATTTCAATAAAATACTTTAAAGAGTCAAGAAATAAAAGTGGGAACTAATCTTATAAATAATTTATAGTAGAGACTTTTCAGGGTAACTATGCTTTATTTAGTGGTAAAGTTCATACTTTATGGTAGCAACTCATATCACTGTCTCTAAAATTGCATATCCTTTCTACTATTAGTCTATTTCCTAGGATTGTCTTACTCCATTGAGAGACAATTTCAAGTCAAGGAGAGAATCATTAAAATTCTTTTGAAAATATACCATACTGATAAAATTATAAATATTTTTCCTAAGGAGTGGTGGATCAATTTAATTATTTACATAGAGGGAGGAAAATAGATTAAGATGTGGAAGCTAAAATGATAGACAAAACCAGATCCTGCTTCGGTGGAGCTGATGCTCTAGAGAGGGTGAACTGAGATAATACAAGGGATAAACCAGATAAAAATAACCAGTGAAGGGAGATAAGCATGGAAACTGATCTGTGCTCTGAACATGCCTTCCTGGACACAGAGCAGAAGAAATGATGGACAAGCGGGAGGATGATCTGCACTCTCAGGAAAGTTAGGATTAACAAAGGATTCTAAAGTGGTAGAGCTGCCACGCCACATTAATGGCGACCTGAGTGTGCAGGACAGAGATGTTTACTGTGACCTGGATGACATGGAAATTAGAAAGGATGGTACAGGGTGAGCTAGAAATGAAAAACAGTGATGAGATTTTTTTCACAGGGCCTTATAAATAAGCCTTAATTACTTTATTCTTGGTGGGATGGATTATCACTGGGATTTTTAAGCAGGGACATGCTATCAGTTGATTTAAAGTGTATGAGACAAGTCTCTGGATTCTTTATGTAGAATAGTATATTAGAAGTGTAGGGTAAAGGCAGGGAAGCTGGAAAGTGTGTGCAGTTACTCAGTAGATAAAAGATGATGGACTGGACAGCAAATGTAGAGCTGGTATGCCTATGCAGACCCAAAGCATCTTTGGTAGTAGAATCCACAAGACTTGAAGCATTGTAAGTAAAATGGAAGGACAATAGAAAATCAAAAGCTGCATCTTGATTAAAAGTAGATGATGTAGCTGTTTAGTGAGAAGGAAAGCCTAGGTGGGGAGACAGTTGGCGGAAAAGAAATCAAGAGAGACTTTTTGAGGAAGGTGTAAATGATATTTAGGGCTGTGTTTACAAAGCATAGGTGAATGGATTAAGACAAATGTATTTTCTTTTGGCTTAGGGGTCTGGAAGATCTAAGATTAAGGATCCAGTGGTTCTGGTTACAGCTTTGACATTGAGTCCTTCTCAGTATTAGGTCACTCCATAATTATCTTTGATATGTCTTCTGAAAGAGACAAAAAACATATTATTGGATTGGGATCCTATGCTTATTCCTTTACTTCATATTAATCAATGAGTTCCTTAATCTAAATATAGACCAATTGGGTTCTAAGGTTAGACCACCTGGATTATTTTGGAGGGGGGAAGGAAACAATCAGAAGATGTCAGCTAAAAGTATAGAGGAATGGCTAGTGGGACACAAAGAAAGTTAGAAGCAAAAGAAGCCATGAAAGAAACGCTTATGAAGAAGTGTTAATTGTATCAATTATTGTTTTAAGGCAGAACCATGATGATCGTTTGGCTTAGAACCTACAATTCATTGGAACAAAAACCAGTTTACATAAAATGGTAGAGTGGGTTACTGTTGGTGGGAAAATAGAGATAATACCTTCTAGAGCAGCACACTAGAAAAGCTTTGCTGTGAAAGAAGATAGAAGAGGGAAACTCTCAGCTTCATTGAACCATGTTACACAAATGGGATGCTGGAATCTTCCTAATCAACACTCTATAGAATACTGAATTATCCTATATGAAAACATGTTTCAAGGTGATGAGATGAATTTATCCTTGGAGAATTCTGATTTCAAATTGCAGGCTTAATACCAAATTCCTCATTTAAAACAAACAAGGAAAAATTACTGTATTGTCTGTCTGTCTATCTTTATCTATCTATCTATCTATCTATCTATCTATCTATCTATCTATCTATCTATCTATCTATCTATCATCTATCTATCTAATCTCTTTCTCTATCATCTATTTATTTATCTATCTATTTATATAGGGTTGGTGCAACTGTAGTATCATGGGGAGCTTAGAGATGTGTGGGGGTTGGTTATTTACTTCCATCATGAAGGTCCTGGGCATTGAACTCAGGGTCTCAAGCTCGGAAGCAAGACCCACTGAGTCATCTTGCTGGTCCTTTGGTGTAAATAATGATTGTGGCTCTCTAGTTTAGAACTGTATTTTGGTATAAGACTCACCTGTCTATTTTTCTTTCCCTTTGAGTGAACTAAAGCAGTACTGTGGGATGAAATTTTTTTCCCTGGGGAGATGCAACATACAGATCTACTCACCACAGTAGCAATTCCATGACCGAGCAAAGTACAGATACTATCTGTGGTGGTTTCAATATGCCTGGCCCAGGGAGTCCACTTTTAAGAGGTATGATCTTGTTGGATTAGGGTGTAGCCTTGTTGGAGCAAGTGTGGCACTGTATGGGTGGGCTTTGAGACACTTTTTCTAGCTGCCTGGAAAAGAGTCTGTTTCTAGCATCTTTTAGATTAAGATGTAGAATTCTCAGTTTCTCCTGAACATGCCTACCTGGAAGCTGCCATGCTTCCTGCCATGATGATAATGGACTGAACCTCAGAACCTGTAAGCCAGACACAATTAAACATTGTCCTTTATAAGAGTTGCATTGGTCATGGTGTCTCTTCACGGCAATGGAAACACTAACAAAGATACCATTAAAGTCCAAAAGAAGCCAGTGATCTTTATTAGAGTTACTTTAAAAAGTGTGAGTGAGGAGTTACTTACAAGAGTAGAAAAGACTACTGAACAGCTGCAATACCAAAGCCCACCCTGAGATGAGTGACAGACAACAAAAAATAAATGGGAAATCTGGGGCACACTGCATATCCTACCCCCAGAAGAAAAGTTTGGAGAGTATCTTTTCTAAAGAGGATACTTTAATAGCAAAGAGGTTAGTTGGTCTATACCTCTTCTAGACAGCTTGACTATTTTCTTCTTCTCCCAGGCAGATACTCTGATCTCAGAGTCCTCTTTATAGTTTGGATTGGTTGAAAGTCTTCTTTGCAATTTAGCTCTACTTAATTTGCCAGGGAGGGACCTAGTGAATATTATCAGTTTCAGGGACTTCCTGAATCTATCTTGAGTTGTTTATCTTTTTTTCTTAGGCAGCTACCCTGTAAGATGGGGAGCTTTGAAATCAGTTTTCTTTGTTCCCTTTAGGAAGATTAATTCAGACTCAAATTTCTTTCACTAATTAATTCAGTCATTAATTCAGACTCAAATTTCTCAAATTTTACTAATAAATTCACACTGAATTTGTTAGTATACTTCCAACATTTGTAATTATGATACAGCTGCGCTAAGTATTAAGTCAATTACACCCATAACAGTCTTGTTGTGTGGTCAGGAGACAGGTGCTGCTTGATACTAAAGCTTTTTGTGACTTATACTTAATGTCCTCAGACTGAGGTTAGCCACACTACAGCTTTAGAGATTTTTTTGTTAAACAAGTTATCCAAGTGATTGTGCTTAAATATATTTATTTTTCAAAAGAAGATGGTATAGCATATGCCAAGTCAAGAAAAGAAGTCCATCATACTTATAAATGTTGTGAGATAATTAAAGGCAATGTTATCCAACCATGTTGTAGCAGATGACAGGATTGCATTTTTTTCGTTTAGAGCTGATATTCAGTGTTTAAATATAACTAAAATAAGTGACAGCACCTAAATAATTAGGTGCCACTGAATCTATAAAGACATATTTTAAAATAAGAATCTCAAAAGAAAAGTAATTCTCTCTCTCTCTCTCTCTCTCTCTCTCTCTCTTCTCTTCTCTTCTCTTCTCTGCCACAAATATCAGCTAGATACGATTAAATTACAAGCAGATAAATGCATTTTTATTATTTTTATTAGACCCATCTCCTCGATGGGTTCACAAGGGAAGCCGTGACCTGGGCTAAGACAAGGGGGTTTTATAGATCTTAGGCATGTGGTGATGACATTTCAGCTAGGAGCTGGGATTGTGCCCAATTTGGTCACAGGCAGAGTCCCTGGGAGGACACTCTTGGATGTGCTGCTGGAAACATGAAGGTAAGGGGTGATGACTTGTCAGCCAGGAGTTTTCTCCCAGAAGTTGGGGCTGAGAGAAGGAGGACTCACAAGGTTTCTCATCTAGTGTAGGTTCCAGGAGGGGTTCCAATCAAACAAAAATGATAAAGGCAGGTCACGGTAAAAGGATTTTCTGCCTTTTACTGACCTTACCCTCACCACAGTGGCTCTCATTCGCACCCTTCTTCCTTTATGTTCCAACTTCCCAGGTTCAAACGAGTGATTAAGACTGAGTGGAAGAAAAGAAATAAAGGGGCATGGAGGGAAAGGGGTAGTGGTATAGAGGTATTTGAATCCAGCAACAAAGCTGCTCTGACTTGGAACAGACACACCTTTAATCCCAAGCAGTGCAGGCCAGCTTAGTTTATAGAAAGAATCACCCATGTTTGAAAGTGATATTTAATTGAGGGGTAGATGAAGTGATAAATCAAAGAAAGATTTGACAGAGTGAATCAGAGAAAGGATACACCCAGCTCAAGGGAATGTACAGGGAAGGAGAGCTATCTAAGTGGTGCAGGGAGAGAGTCAGTCCGTGTGGTCAGTGAGTCGGCAGTCAGTTCTGGTCAGTGAGTCGGCAGTCAGTTCTGTTCAGTGTCAGTCTGTGCAGAAGGCAGTACTGTGAGGGTGAGTTCTGTTCCCTTCAGTTCATGCAGCAGGGACAGTTCAAGCCAGAGGGAAAAAGGAGCCAGAAGATTAGAACAAATTGCTGGAGTTAGTTTGAGGGCAAGCAGAGCATTTCAGTGAGAAGCCGAGAGAAGCCTGTTGAATCAATCAGTTTGGAGAGGAGTTTGGGCCGGAACAACTGACTTGAAGCAGCCAGAGTTCGGAGAGATCTAGAAAGGATGAATATATTCAGCAGTAAGCCTCTGAGAGGACAATTACATCAGATGAACTAAAATTACTTTTACAGAGGGAAGGGAAGGAGAAAGGGTTAATCCATTTTCTCTCTATCAAATTTTGATTTACATTTATTAAGCACACACACACACACACACACACACACACACACACACACACACACACCACACTGGCTCACCATAGCTTGCATGTGAAGGTCAGAAGACAATTTTTGAGAGTTGGATCTCTTCTTCTATTGTGAGAGTCCTGAGATTGAGCTTAGGATGTGGCTTGGTGACAGGCAGTTTTATCTTTGTTGTCACCTTACCCTGCTCTAGGAGACATCTTAAACTGCCTCTTCTCCCTCAAATCTGTTATAGAAAGTAATTTGCAGCAACAAAAACTACAGTCTTGTTGCCAACAGGGTGGCTCAGTAAGGCCTGACTTTAACCTCTATCTAATAGCAGAAGGGAGGATCCGTTCTACAGACATGTCATTCCACATCTCCACATGCACTTGCATGTCCACCACACACGGTGACATGTCATTCCACATCTCCACATGCACATGCATGTCCACCACACACGGTGGCATGTCATCCCACATCTCCACATGCACATGCATATCCACCACACACGGTGACATGTCATTCCACATCTCCACATGCACATGCATGTCCACCACACACGGTGACATGTCATTCCACATCTCCACATGCACATGCATGTCCACCACATACAGTGACATGTCATTCCACATCTCCATATGCACATGCATGCCCACCACACATGGTGACATGTCAACCCACATCTCCACATGCACATGCATGTCCACCACACACGGTGACATGTCATCCCATATGCACATGCATGCCCATGCATATGTACTACATACAATAATAGATGAAAAACAAATGAAAGAATATTCAAAGACATATAGACTGATCAAACCAAAAAATAAATCAGGAAAACAGACCAGTGCAAAGACTTTTGTTTATATAGAAGATAGTCTACTTGTATTCAGCTGTTCAAGGTGGACTTCCTGGGACCCAAAGCAAAGAAAGGCACATTGTCATTTTTACATAGAATTTCAGTACCATCCAGGAAAGACAATATTTTCGCAAAACATATCTGTTCCAGGTTCCTTTCATCGTCACTCATGGAAGAAATGCAGTGTGAACTTCTTGACAATATCTCCAAGTTAATCACAGCTAACAGCTTTCCATTCTATTTCCCACTTTGGAAACAGGTGGCTCAGGGCTGTAAAACTGTGAATCAGTTGGATCTGTTGCCATGCTTACATTGTCCAACTGGATAGATACTAAAGTCCGGATTTCCTCAAAAGTAGAATTTAGGTTAATAGAGAACAGGATGTCGGTCTTTTTCCTATCCTCAGAGTTTTATTGATTGCTTTTTGGGACCTCCCTTTCAAAAGTCTTGTAAAGACATAGAAGGATAGAAATTTGAGGAGTTCCATCTTTTACCTGAATCGCCTTTTCTATTTCCGTGAATCAATTTTTGTTTTGTTTTGCAAAGCTAGATAAAAACCAATCAGGTAACATCTCATGGTTTTGTTTTCACATATTTAGATTAAAACACAGTTTATAACATAAATTTAGAAAATGCAAGGAAATAAAGAAAAAGACTAACATCCCCACATCTATCTTCCCTTCCCTTTTGGAAACAGTGTGGTCACACCTCATTTCTCTCTTTCTCTCCTTTGCCTCCTTAGTAGACATTCTCTGTGGTGAGTGCTTATTCAAAATTATGACACATATGCAGTGGTTATGTGTAGAATACTCAGAGGTGCGTGGGGAGTATTTTTGTGCACACATTAACAAGTTTGCATGTGTGCATACATTTGTTTCCTTTTCTTGTTTTAACAAGGCCGACTTTATTCTCAGCCAATGCACGTCCACCTCAGGCACCCGCATTCCCTTTTGTAGCTATGTGGTGTGAGCTGTGTGGAGATTGCATGGTTTCCTCATCTGCCATTTGCACATATTGGAATGTTTCCTCTGACTTGCATATAATCAGTGCTGAAGTTGATGCTCTTATACTTCTATCTTGATAACATGGATTAGGTTAAATCTCTAGAATCAAATTTTAAAATTGGGATTGCTTATTGATGGTCCTCTACATCCATAATTTTAAGAAATAATATTAAACTTTAGAATGTCTGAACCGTTCTATTGCCCTACACAGTGTTACTGTCCTCCAAACCCTATAGTTTAGTTAGTAATGAAGAAATTAACAATTAAAAATACTCTCTTCCTTTTGTATGCGTGTTGTGAATGCAGGTCCAGACGTGCCATGGCACATATGTGAAGGTCAGAGGACCAGGCTTGGGTATTGATTCTCTCCTGCCATCTTGTGGGATATGGGGCTACTTAGGTCATCGGTTCTGTGGTCAAGTGTCTCTACCCATTGAACCATCTTGCCAACCCTACACTTAAACAGGTTTTACATACATTAAGTGACTTTGGAAATGTTGTCTTTCTTAGCTCTGTAATCCGTGCTGAATGAATGACTATTCTCTAGCTTTCTGATGCACGATATGACAGACTGCCCCGTTTGTATTAAACAATGTAGTAGAAAATGTTAGCATTGCCTCTGGAATATTGAAAGAGTCAACAAATGCTGAGATAGTGCAGTAAGGAAAGTACTGTTTGTGAGAACAGAGTGCTCTTTTCCTAGTTTAACTTGGCAAACCATCAGCTGTTCGACTGCTCTGCCACACTGTTTTTCATGAGTCAGAAGGTATAACAGGACCTCTGGCTTTACTATGATATTAAATCAGGATGCACAGAAAGTATTTAGGCACTTTCTTTGCTCTCAGATTGTACTGATTGACAATTTTTTCTGCAAACTTAATTATTTTAATACTCTTTGCTTCCCAATTTTCACTATTCAAAGAGGGATGCAGAAAACTGCTTTATGCAGAAAACTTGTTACATAGTTCAGATTATTTCTCTAGAGTATAAACCAAGAAATGAAATCAAATAATGCGAACTATTGTAAAGCTTTTAAACAGATTTGGTTTAAATTACTCTCCAGAAAATAAATGCATTGGTTACTTTTACTAATTTGTATTCACACTGATGGTAGAAAAGCCAGGGACCATTCTCATTACAGCCATGATAGCATTCAAATTCCACATTGCAGCTAGTAACTGTGTTGTTTTTTTCTGTATTTTATACATGTTAGTGAAAGTTTTTAATAACATTTTTTAAAAACAGCTATCAACTGTAGTTTTCAGTGTCATATCCTTCATATTTTTCTAGAGTTTAGTAGACATTTGATTTTTATTAAGTCTGAGGAGAGTTTTAGACATTAATCTGTTTCCGATACTATTATTGTATGATATAAATATTGAATTGTAACCTGCTAGTAACCCATATGCTGTGGCTTCTAACTGCTCAAATCCTCCAGTCTTTCAGTATTCTATGTCTGAGAAAATGATCCGGTAGCTAATGTCTTTCAAATGTAATGCTGCCTTCTTGGCTGCAGGACATGTGACTGCTAAGCATGTGTCTTGATTGACGGAGTGTAATTACATATACATAGAATGAGATCACCTGTTTATACATAGAGCTAAATTGAGAATACACAGACATCATAACATGTCTAGGCTTAGTCAGGAAAGTGACGACCTTGCAAACATTAGGACTTCAGTCCTGTTTCCAGAACACATGTAAAAAGCTGAAGTGATTGCACATGCTTGTAATCTCAGCCTGGAGGAGATGGAGACATGTAGATTCTTAGATTTCATTGGCCAGCCAGCCTAGCACACATGGGGAGTTCCGGGTCTGTGAGAGACATTGTCTCAGAAACCATGGTATGTAGCAGCGGAGCCATGCCACATGAGCCTGACCTCTGGGACTCTACAGGCATGACTGCATATGCACACACAGATACACACATACCTGCACAAATATACATGTACATAAAAACGTATCTACTCTTATACCAGATTAGTTTTGCTTTTTTTCTAAGTAGTTAACTTCCTTGATATCTTAATTGAATATATTCCCTACTATTTTTAAGCATCTTTTGTAAGATATCAAAGTATTGTATTCACTAAGGTCTTATACCAGGTATGTGTTTTAACTAATTCTTATTTCTGTTACATTGTTGGAGGCAATCCTCTGTTTCTATCAATTCCAACAATTGTTTTAGTTATTATTTTAGGCTTGAATTCTGCATGAATATAGAAGGAATTTCTAAACGGCTGTTTTGAGACACAATCACACTGAATCATCAAATATGCAAATTACTCGGGAAACTTGACATTGTTCTCAATGCTGTTAATTCCTTGTAATATTTCCCATGAATATTATTAATTAAATAATTCCTCATTTTGAATTTATTAATATTCTTTTGTGGTCTTGAAATGATTAAGTTTTTAAAATGTTTCATAGGTATAAATAAATAATTCTTCATAAGAAACGCAGTTTGGAAATATTTACATTTAATGACCATGTAAATTACATCATTCAAATTCTTTATATCCTTGTGATTAAACCCTGGATTATCAAAAAACATAAACCTTTACGAACCCTATGAGAGGACATTACTGACCTCAGGGTCCAGTTCTCAGTTGAGCAATTCTCAACTTGCAGTCATTTTGCTTTGTCCACATCAGTATTATGTTGCTTATTTCTGAATTATTTTAAGAAAATCCTAGGTATATAATATTATAATAATGATTTCATTACATGCAAATCAATAGAAAGGACCTTTGAAAATAAGGTCACATTATTATTACTGTTGTGCTAAATTAAATCGACAGTAATTAATATTGACTACCTGCATTTAATTTTCTAATTGTCTCGTAGGCTTTTCTTTCTTTTTTTCCTTAATCGTTTGTTGAAAGGAAAATCTGCATAAATTCCAAACTTTTGCGGGTGATGAAATTTTATGTTTTTAATATTTGACTAGCCTTGACATTCTCCTCTCTCCTATATCTTAATTTCTTTGTAGAAGAAACCAAACAGTTGCTTCCCTAGTGACCCAAAGGCTGTATGTTACTGGTTGATTCGCCACAGTCTGGTAATGCTCTTCTGTTCCCTGCGTTTGCCATAAGTTGGTATCATGTATAAATGCATTATCAGATTGAGGTTCTTTTTCAGGTATGCAGAACAGCTTGAGAGGTGAGACTGTGTCCTTGCATCAGGAGTCACATCACGTCACAACTGTAGCTGCTCTGGTGATGTTAGCACTTGGTAATCCTTACCCAGCTCCATCACTTCACTATAAGTAGTGGTTTTCAAAACTATTTATCCTTAATAAGTAGAAGGTTTTTTTCTCTATTTCAAGTCACCAAGCATGCCCCCAAAGTAGGTGAAGGCACTATATGTCAATAGCCCTGATATTTTCCTCAGGCAATAGTTCTGAATTTGATGGCTATAGGTCAGTGGTGATTTCTTAAAAATGTGGAGAAATGAAAGTGTGGCATTCATTCCAGGACACATCTGTTTTACTCTGTAGCAGAGATCGGTGACCAATCACGGGACTCTTCCCTCCTGAATGTATATGCAAACATCATAGAGCCTTGTCTCTGTTCATTTAGTTCGTCTTCAGCTCATGAGCAACAGTAATGAGAACGAGGTAGACTCACCGCCCTTGTCACACGTTCAGGCTTATTAGAATAGGAGTTTGGTGAGTGATGGCATTGATCCTTTGTTTCTGCCTGGAATACAGTCGCCAATCAATGTATATTTGATGGTGAATGGAAAAATCATAAATTGAGACAGAAAAATTTCAACCCAGCTGCAAATAGATTTCACATTCACAATTTTGATTTTAATTGAATATTCACGGAATCTCTTTTTCTCCAAAAATTTTCTTAATTTTCAGCAGGTTTAAAATTATTAAGAAAGTTAGTTAAATATCATAGATTCTATGGAAATTTTTCAACTAAAAAAATTAGTTGAATTCTTGTGAACAGTATCATACCATTCATGTAACCATCCATGGAAAATATTTATGTCTTCAAACAATCCTCCCAGCATCAGTGTGATCAGCAACCTTTAGTTCCAAAGATCTTGAATTTGAAATTTGACTGTAGACCAAATTTCCTGGTGGCACCAGCAAAGAGTCCGAGATATAAACTTGTATTTTACCTTGTTTTTAATCTTTTATTTATTCCCTCACCCATCCATCTTTCTTTTTACTGAAATTTTGGTATCATCATAGGTCAGAGTAAATTGAGGATTATACCAACTTGATCTGAATACTTGACAATTGCAGCTCGATTCACAATGTATTAACATGAAAACTTCTAGAAATCATCAAACAGTTCAGGTGTAGGAAAGTGACAGGTACTCTTTGCAGGAAGCCTTGTTGCCCTCAGCCATTTAGTGTGTGTCTCAGCCTTTTAAACATTTTGCAGATTTCTTGGTTGCCTTCCACAGTATTATTCAAAAACTAATGTTATCTCAAATTTCATCTTAAAATCCTCTCTCACAATTGTACAAAAGGTCTATATCAAAAATCTGTACACACTCATCTTAATCTACGACTTCACTGTTTCTTTGATTATTTGGATCACACAGGAATGTATGCATGCCTACACACACACAGGTAGGCATGAATACACACACATGTATACACATAGGCAGGCATGCACACAGAGGCAGACATGCACACAGGCAGACATGCACACATGTGGGCAGGCTTGCACACAGACACACTCACTCTCTCTGTCTCTCTGTCTCTCTGTCTCTCTGTCTCTCTCTCTCTCTCTCTCTCTCTCTCTCTCTCTCTCACACACACACACACACACACACACACACACACACACACTTGCAGAGCAGATGGGGTCAGGGGAGAGCAAAATAAAACTAAAACCTTAAGACCAAGGGTGGCAGTGCTATTTACGCCGTGACTAATGGCAAGGTGGCCAAGTTGTTCTTGCCCAATTCCAAATCAATGTATCTTCCAACAAATCACGTTAATCTGAAGCCATATAATGCATCTTTCTTTTTAAAGAGAAAAAATAGGGGTATACTAAGAATGAAAATGAGAATTTTATGGGTGGTGGCATATGGCTACGGAGGCAATTGAAGTGCCCATATCTCCTGCATGAGGTCCTGTTTTAACTATGAATAAGTACCTAGCTTTCTGGTCCCTCTTTATTGAAGGTTTTGTTGCTCAGATCAAAGAATTCTTCATGTAAGATGCCCTGACTTTTCAGTTCAGTGCATTCCCTCGCTAGAAGTGGAAACTGCTCTCTAGTAACTCAGGGACAATAACTATTTGAGCAGGTGTGCATAGTAATCATTAGATTACCTATGCCTCCTATAACTGAATTTAATCCAAAATTTCTACAATTCTTTCTTCCTAGTCATTAATCTATAAAATCATGCAAGTGTGAGCTCTTAGAATCTCTAAGAAGGTGTGTGTGTGCGTGTGTGTGTGTGTGTTGTATTCCTTAGTGGTAGCCAGATTATTTTAGTATAAATGAACTCTAGTTGCACAGTTTGTCTAATATCCAGAAATTGTGGTATTCTAAATAGGATCCCTGCATGTCTCAGGAATCTCTCTTGGCTATGAAGTATCTGAAGGCTTTGAAGCCTGATTTTCATTACAAGATGGGAAACACCTTTATAAATATATTTAAGAACTGTTACAACCTTCAATTTGAAATGGATCCTCACGAGGCAAAGCCCAGGGAGCCAGAGACTGCCTCCTTTTGACATGAATAGCCTGCCTGTCTGTGGCAAGGTACGGTGTTTGTGGATTTTCAAAATCAAACCAATTCACATTCTTCCTGAGAAAAGGGTAAGGGCCCATAGGACACAGCCCTCAGGCCTAGAGGGCTTTCAAAACTGCGAATGAAGACATAGATATCACCTTATTCTTTGGATGTTCAAATGGTTCAAAACAAGGTAGCAGCTTTGGTTGTGTGCATGCCGTGTATCAAAACTGAGATTGGCTAATTCTAATAGAAACCAAAGGAAATTGGGTAAAGGGAACCGGGTACTTTCCTTAACTGAAAATCAATCCTTTGTGCTATTCAATTAAAATCATCAATAAAAAAAAATCTTATTTCAAAAGTCCTAAGTGGTAAGGCTTCCCACAGAGCCCATCCCACAGACAGGAGCCTGCTCGCCGACCTCTGAGCCACTTGCTGCCTGTTTTAATAAGTATTCAGAAATTATACTCAGACTTCAAAAGCAATTGTGAGGAATTGTTAGCAGGTTTATTAATGTTTTATGTTTTATTAAAAGTTTGGGTGTACATTTCACAATGAGCAACATCAAAAATCAGACTTTCTGCCTGTAATTTTGCTTCCCCCTGTCTTTCTGCCTTTGGGATTCAGTCTTCTCCTTTCATCAGCTGCCATTTTCGGCAGCATGCAGTAATTTCATGGCTCATTGCAAGCGCTGAAAACCTTTGAAACCACAAATGCTAACCTACCTGGCCTGCAGCCATTTAGGAAGAGATTAATTTAGCAAACAGAAGCAAAACAGTTTCTACTTCTAGCCTGCGCATAATTTCACTTCTATCTATATTTATTTTACAGTGAGCAGCGTAATGACAATTTCAGTAATTGCAACTCTATAAAAATTTGCCTACCTAGCTTATCTCACTATCACAACACTGTGAGTCAGTCACGATGAGAGAGAGTGCGGCATGTGAAACAGCGCGGGCTGCATTCCAAAAATACGGACTTTCCGGAGAAACTCAAGTGATGCTTTGCACTTGTGTATGTCCTTATCTATTGGGCAACTGCTTCTTCCTGATGTTTGGATCGGGGTGGGTGTGTGTCTCTTTAATTCACGGTGATTTATGGGGGCTGCTCTTCTTACCAACAGTCCAATGTATTTGGAAGAGTAGGAGCACCAGCCCACTTCTGCAGACTTTGTTACAAATGTCTGTTATGTTGCTGTCCAGCAATTTGAACAGAAGAGAAAGTCCATCTGGGGCAAATTTAAACTATCATGCTTGGAAGGAAGTCAAGGACTAAATTAGCTCGCAAACTGTTAGCTAAAAATAAAAGTTTTATTGTTTCTTCTCCAACTTAAAAATCCCACCATTGAAATTAACACTAATTATATCTACTGTATATTGTATGCATAGTTTCTCTCAAGAGATCATTTATTGCTTCCCTTTATTCATGCTCATAGTTGTTACACAGGCACACATGTGCACACACACACACACACACACAATAAATCTAGACATAAGTAATGCCTCAAGCAAAATAATATTTAAGAATGAAGAAAAAAACATAATGAAATTAAAGCCAACCAGCATATTAGAAAACATTTGATGGTTTATCCAATAGGGATTAAATGCCAGGTGAATGTTGGCTAGAAGAGACTTGAGTGTGAGCCTGGAGACATGAGGTGCTGCAGATGGACACACGGAGGATGCAAAACCTAGGACAGGAACGCTATTTTGCTAAATGGCTCATACGTCAGAGTGGGAGGTTCTCTTGGAGGCTGATTACAGTGCTTGCTGTACCAAAAAAAATAAATTTAGACATGAGGATCCAGAGTTGAGGAGTGAATCCTTCTGGCTTGGTTTTCCCCAGAAGAGATAGGAATTGAGTGGTCACCGAATGGCCTTCAGATACCGGATGTTTTCTCCAGTACTGTAAATCTCCATTCTCGTTCGCAGAGACACTGCCACTGGCAAAACTATGCACTAAAACGGGTGAAAAGGAGAGCAGCCAAACACGATGCACTCGGTCTTTTCCACTTCGTACTGTGCTCTGTCCCAAGCTGGACATGATTCTCTGCCTCTTCACTCCAATATGAATATTCTGTGTGCTATAAAGGAAATTCTATGACACTAAACTTGCTTATGCTCGGCGTTTATATTAGCTAATTCATTTAAGCATACAGATACACAGACGGCAGAAGGATGACTGGCCAACCCCCACAGATGTACACCTCCAATCTGGTATCACGTGGCATTCATAAAACATGTCAACACAGTCTGGACTTTTTCCATGGTTTATATTACACGATTGCTGTTCACAGAATCCTGGCAAAATTTTTTTCTCATAAAAATTTGTGGTAATAAAAGGGTAAAATAGTATTTCTGGGTTTTTTTTTTTTTTTTTTTTTTTTTAGGGCACTTTTTAAAGTGCTTGATCAATATCCTAGCCATATAATAAGAACTTAAATCAACACAAATTGAACAAGAAAAGTACATTCATGTGCTTGCATATCATATAATAAATGGCATTTCATTGCTTTGAACAGTTAATAAATAATTATGCTATTTTAATGATTATTTTGAAAACACATCACATCTTAGCAGTAATGCTCAAAGAATCATAGTACGACACAGCACAATTAAAGCAGTGGCAGAAATATATTCATAACCACCTTTGGTTATTCTGTACGAATGCATCTCCTAACAAAATCATAACTTGAGGTGGAAGGTGTTTACTAGTATTAGGCAATTAGTGAGGCTAAAAACACCTCTCAGCTGCAAAGTCAGGAATAACCACTTATTTGGGGAGATAGATTAGTGAGATTATGTTTTCTCTTTTTTTTCTCTAATAGGCAGTTTTTGCCTCCTCATTGCTAGAGATTGCAGTCTGCCAAGCACTGACCTAAGATTCCCACTAGCTTGACCTTTAGAATGACCTTGAGAAAGAACCCAGATCCTCTGGGGCCTCCAGGCCCTAGGGTGCCTCAACTTATAGCATTTTTCTCTTTTTATCCCCAACCTTTGAAACAATGAAGTCCAAGGATCTATTCTGTTTATCTTGGGTTCTATAGCAGAATGTAAGAGGCAAAGAATGTAAGAGACAGTATGCAGGAGCAGGAAGACTCTCTGGATTCTGATGGAGGCTGCAACCTTCAATTTAAAGCAAATACCTTTCTTTCTTTCAAGGGTCTGAATATGTATTTGCCATTAAAATTTGTATGTTGAAACTCTAACCTTCAACATGAAGGAAGGCCTTAAGCAGCAGGGCTTTGGGAAAGTGAACCCTGTAAGCAGAGCCCTCGTGGGTGAAGTTAGTACCTTCTCCAAAGAAGAACAAGAGGCTCTGTGGAGCTTCCCACATGAGAGGTCACAGCAAGCAAAGGCTGTCTGTGGGGAAGCAGGTTCTCTGAGGCCCCAGGATCTGCCTGCACCTTGATCTCAAATATTCTAGACTGTAGAAGTGAGAAACAATTTTTGGTGTTTATAAGCTATCCAGTTTGTATATTTTGTGTAGTCATCTAAAAGGATTCCAAAGCAGTTCTTGATCATTATTTGCTCTGTGTAAAACAAAAATAAGGCAACTCATAAGTACTATTCACAGAAGAGTTAATAAACATCATGTTTTTAAAACAAAAACACTGGGACACCAAGGTATAAAGTGATTTTTTTTCTGCTTTGATGCTGGTTGTTGTGATGCAACCCTGTTTCACCCCGAATCTCTTGCAAAAACGCTATTCATTAATGGGTGTTACAAAAATACATCCTTTTCTGATCATTCTCTGCTTGGGCTTTTGATACTTTGTTTACTTAATCTCTTGGTTACCCCTGAATTTAAAACCTCCCTTGGAATGGGTCTGAGTGCCCACTGATCTGTCCACAAGCCTTACCAGGATTTGGTATTTGTACCATGAAGGCAGAAATGTGGCAGTTTTCTACAAAACTGGTCCCGCTGGAATTTTGTAGTCACACAGGAAAGTGTAGTTTTTGTGAGATACAAAATATACTATTATTAAGGTAGAAAATGAATGCATTCTTATTGAGTACTATAGTTTTAATTCACTCTTGTTTCAATACACCATGTTTTTATGTAAAAGACAGACAGAATGTCTTCTTTTCCCTTGCCTAGCTTAACAAAAACAATAAATAAGGCTACAGATATTGACCGGTGGTTACATGCAACAGCTGGGTTTCTAGAGGCTCTGGATTTAATTCCCAGCACCCAGCTCAAAGCATCTGAAAACTACATTCCCAGGAGATCAATTCCCTCTTCTGGTCCCCGCAGTCTCCAGGCTGTGGTGCACGGACATGCAAGCAGGCAGAACACCCATATACAGTTAATTAAAATTAATAAACATTTTAAAATAGTAATAAAGAAAAAAATAAAATTACAGTTAAAAAAAAAACAAAAACAAACTACGATCTAAACCCAAAGAGATAACCCATAGATCATTAAACAAAAAGCTCAGAGGCAGACATGACATACCTTACTTTTAGATATTGATGGAGGAATCTCAAAGAGCCTCCTAACAATACAGAATTCCATAAAAAGCCTATTGCTGAAGATACAAACTACCTGGAGGCATCAGGTTGGCGTTGGCCTGGATGGTTCCTCCCTACTGGCTCACTTCCATACTACTGGTGAGTGTCATTGTACACAGGCTACTGGGAGAGAAAAGTCTTCCCTGGTGTCCCCTGAGTGTGAAAGGTGCAAGCTACACTAACCATTGTCTTGGAAATGCTTGTCCTTTGGGAGTCAATGGTGGCATGAATGTGACAGGAATAAACAACAGCTTTCTGCTTGGATTTAATGTCCTCCTCACAGAAAAAAAACTAATGCCCAGTGCTGAAAACCTGGCCAATAAAGAGTAGGTGTGAAAATCATCGGCCCTAAGAGAGAACCTCTGACTGCTACTTTGCTAAGTGGACATAGTATAAAAACAATTTATAAACATGTATCTTTATATACACAAATTAAAACAATTTCCAATACACAGACCCACAATTTGTAGGGAGGATAAATGAGTTTGGAATTCTCAGCCTTTCCTGGGACATCAGTAGCACACTCACTGTTTCCAAGACCCATGGAAAATCACAGAAGTGGTAGAAAAAGCCAGAGAACAAGAAGTACTATAAACATGTCTTCTCATAGGGCAGGTACATTACTTGAGATCAGAGCATCTGTAGTTGCCCGTAGAAAACCTACATTAAGCCTGGCTGCATTGTAGCAATGATGGGCTAGGGACTTACAAGCCCCACCGACAGCTGAGGAGTTATTGTCAGGTGATGGCTGGCCAGAGGAAGGGATATTCAATTTTCATTAGGGATGCAGCCCCTGGTAGATTTACTGTGGTCCAGGGGAGGGTCCTACACCCTTGGGTACATAGCCAGCACTAACTGGGATCAGTGGGTTATGAAAAAAAGAAGAGAGAAATTCTGAATGGGGGCATGAGGAAGGGTCTAAGAAGAGTTGGAGAGTGAAATAAGAATTAGCTGTGATCCAAAACACATCATATACCATTATAAAATTCTCAAGATTAAATAAATTAGGAAATACAAGAATGAAAACTTGTAATTAAGTCTTTAACAATTTACTATAGAAGCCAAGATCATGGTTTACATCATGTTATGGGATAAGCCATATTTCTTATGTGTTGACAGCAAAGGGTGAAAAAAGGCAGAATTCATCAGTTACACTCACATTTAGACACAGAGAACCATGGTTTTTACTATGGTATCATGTGAATTCAGACTTTTATTTTCCTGGGCCCAAGTGAAAGCCACAGTGTCATAATTGTTACTCTTAGCTCTCTAATTATTCTTTCATAATAAAACAGTTCTCTTTTTTCTCTTTTTTATATTTGTTTATCAAAAGACTTAATCTGTATAAGTCAGCAAGTTAGCATCAGTCCCAGGTTATTATAATCTTTAGACTTTAGGAGTCCAGATTAGTGTGTGTGTATATAACTGTGTGTGTATGAATGTCTGTGTGTATGTGTGTTATAGAATTTTTTGCAAATATTCATATGCAAAATATAGACAGAAAAATAGAGTTGAAATGCAGTTTAACCCCTAACTGATTATCTACTAATAGTGTGCCAATCAGGGAAAACCAGCCTTTCGCTCAAAATAAACAAATACAAATAAAAGGCTTGTTTCAGCCTGGTGTGTATTGTCAGGACCAAGTTATAAACTTCTGAAAACCAGGAATTATAATGGAATCTCTGCGACCACCCTGAGTGTTGCCAGTGTGAGTGGGGCTGTCATTATTTACTATGGTAACATAATAAAAGCCAGCACTGTTTGGGCCATTATCCCCAGTGCACCTTCTTTCCGTATAAATCATTATATTTATTATCTGTCCTCTTGTATGGGGGGTTATGAGAAAAGCCAACTGAAAGCTGAAGCAACCTACTTTTCTAAAGAAATTGGGCCCATTTCTAATTCTCTTTCTCTATCAAATACAAGGGAACAGAGACCTTTTTTTTTGTGAAAAATTGTTTCATGTAAGATTAAAGTGCAGATTATTGGTGAGAAAATGATATTCACTTCTAGACACCTTGTAGATGCCTGGGAGATATTTCCATCTTCCCTCTGATTTTTTTTTACCTTTCTTTCTTGGGGGATTTGCTTGCTTGCAGGGCTTGAGCAGTGGAGGCTGGAGCTTTTGTTCTGTGCTGGGGACATGCACTGTTATTTCCTCATGGAAGAGTAAAGCTAAGATATTTGCATAATAGTTCCCTTGGGTAAATTATATTTAGATATCAGAAATAAATGTCTACGCATTTCCTCTCTCTTTTTCATAAGTCCAGCAGAATGTACTTTATCTTTGCATAGGTGGTTATGCGGACTGTTAGTTGAAATATCTAAGCTCAGTCTATTGATGAGATTCCAGGTACAAGGATTATTCAGACTCACTGATAATTTGATTGGGTATTGTTTTTTGAGTTTATCATCACCTCCATAAAGACATAGGCTACAGATGTGGAAAAAAATATGTCTTTCTACAGAATGACAGCATCTTTATTTTCAATTCTCTGAAGGGCAGTCAAGAGTCTGCAGTATCTGGATACATGGTTTAGAATGCTGAGGTACACGGAGGATTAGGGCTGGTGATAAAGACTGGGAGTGTTGCAGATGACAGCTCAAGGGCTCCCTCCTCATTTCTAGGAAAAATAATAAAAGTGAATATAAAATATAGCTAAATAGATTTTTTTCTAGATGGAAGCTGAATCGTATACCTCACTGCTTCAAATCTAAATGAGGATCATAGATGGAAGTGTGGAGATAACTTATATGAAAGTTCTTCACAAGAGTAAATATTCATAACAAAAACTACAGTGTGGTGGGGGCCCTAGAGAAGTACATTTGGAGGAATTTTTTGCTACTCACCAAAGTGGAGTATCTCTCATAGGAACTTTGCATGCCATCGCCTGTGGTCAACTCATGAGTACTGACTAAGAATAAATTATATCCTGTAGCTTTGTTTCTGGGTGTGTGTTTTGAGGAATACACACAAAGTGTAAACATAATATTTAAGCACAAACAGAATCAATTTCAAAGTGTGCACTTCTTTCTGTTAGTTTTCTTGAATGTATTGTGGGTACCGATGAACTATTTCCATATCATCCAATAATGATAAGGGTCATTATTATCTAACAATCTTGCTTTGCAGTGTTCGCATTTTATTTCCAAAAGGTGTATTTAAATAAAAATGTATACACTGGACTCAACCATAACAGGTTTGAAAAGCATGGATGTCACCCCTGGATGGGCTCCTGATTGTCTTCCCTGTCCCAAGGATTCATTACTAGAACTCATTCTTAAAGAATTTCTGCCTGCTCTGGCCTCAGTGAGAGAAGAATCACTGAAACCTCTAGAGACTGGAGGCCCCAGGGAGTGGGGAGGTGTGTCAGGGTTGGAGCTGGTGGGGTCAGGGTGGGGACATCCTCTTGGAGGCAGAGGGGGGAGTTGGGGGCAGGGGGAAAGGAGGAATGGGATGAGGAACTGTGGAAGAATGGACTGGGAGGGGGATAATGACTGGACTGTAAAAGAAGATTAAACATAATTAAAATAAATAAATATAAGAAAAAAATAAATATGAATGCATGTACATGAGCAATTTCAGAATTTACTGAAATCCAGTTATGTTATATTCGCATGTATGTGTTATCATGCTTTAACCCTGACTAGTAGTACACACATTATTCAGCCTTTTTATGAGGAAATTGAACATCAATCATCATACCAATAATTTTGACCTATCTCCTACCAGATATCCAAAGCAATAACTCATTTAAGGAGAGCTTGTGTCTTTTTCTGCAGTGGTATTGCCATACCAAGTTGTGCCTGTTCATTCACAAATGCCTATGTACATGCAGCCAAACAGACAAATTAAATTTAGTTGTTAAAGGACAACATGAAAACAAAATACTTGGGAAGATAAAAATAAAGAGTTTCTAAATGTGACCATGGACAGTTAGTGGCTTAAGCTCTGACAACAATGATCCAAAGAAATAGATGACATCACACATCTATTTTCCTTAAGTTTTGAAAGTACTGTTATAGGTATTATTTTTTCTTTTGTTTATTTGATAAATTTTATAATATGGATTTGGTTTTAGTATAAGTAATGGCTTAATGCTGTAGGTACCTAGAAGGTTTTCCAGCAATATCAACATATATATCAACAATATACATGCTCCAAAATTATTTTAAAGAGGAATACCTAGGGTCACAGCTGTATATGGACTCTTTCTCCCCATACTCACTCCCAAGTCTCTCAAGGGTTAGGTGCACTTTCTCTCACTGAGGCCAGACCAGGCAGAGACATTTTTTTAAATTGGATATTTTATTTATTTACATTTCAAATGTTATCCCCTTTCCTGGTTTCCGCACCAGAAACCCACTATCCCATCCTTCCTTCCCCTACTTCTATAAGTACAGATTATACTTACTCCCATCCACCTACCTACTCCCTCCTCCCCAACCTACCTACCATTCCCCTACACTGGGGAGTTGAGCCTTCACAGGACCAATGGCCTCTCCTTCCATTGATGTCTGACAAGACTATCCTTGGCCACATATGCAGCTGGAGCCATGGGTCCCTCCATGTGTACTCTTTGGTTGGTGGTTTAGTCCCTGGGAGCTCAGGGGGGTGGTGGTGTGCATGGTTGATGTTGTTCTTCCTATGGGGCTGCTTCAGCTCCTTCAGTCCTTTCGCTAACTCCTCCACTGGGGACCCCAAGCTCAGTCAAGAAACCTTAGGAATGAATTCTAATAATGGATCCTCAAGACAGAGGAGATCAGAAGCCTATCTATGACCCCTACTATTTCTTTAGGGGTTATGGGTCTGTTTATATGATCTATTTGATCCTGGTTTAATTTTGGTAATTGGTATCTGTCTAAGAAAATGTCCATTTCCTCCAGATTCTCCAGTTGTGTTGAGTACAGATTTTTGTAGTAGGATCTGATGATTTTTTTAATTTCCTCGGTTTTTGTTGTAATATCTCCATTTTCATTTCTAATTTTGCTAATTTTGATACTTTCTCTGTGCCGTTTGGTCAGTCTGGCTAAGGGTTTATCTATCTTGTTGATTTTTTTCAAAGAACCAGCTTTTGGTTTTGTTGATTCTTTGTATGGTTCTCTTGGTTTCTACTTGATTTATTTCAGCCCTGAGTTTGATGATTTCCTGTCTTCTTCTCCTCCTGGGTGAATTAGCTTCTTCTTGTTCCAGGGCTTTCAGTTGTTCCATTAATCTTCTAGTGTATGCTCTCTCGAATTTCTTTTTGGAGGCACTCAAAGCTATGAGTTTTCCTCTTAGCACTGCTTTCATTGTGTCCCATAGATTTGTGTATGTTGTGCCTTCATTTTCATTAAATTCTAAGAAATCTTTGATTTTTTTCTTTATTTCTTCCTTGACCAAGGTATCATTGAGTAGAGTATTGTTCAGTTTCCATGTGTATGTGGACTTTCTGCTGTTTTTACTGTTATTAAAGACCACTTTTACTCCCTAGTGATCTGATAGGAGGCATGGGATTATTTCAATCTTCTTATATTTGTTGAGGTCTGTCTTGTGACCAACTATATGATCTATTTTGGAGAAGGTACCATGAGGTGCTGAGAAAAAGGTATATGCTTTTGCTTTGGGATGAAAAGTTTTATATATATATATATACATCTGTTAACTCCAATTCGTCCAAAGCTTCAATTAGTTTCACTGTCTCCCTGTTTAGTTTCTGTTTTCCTGATTGGTCCATTGGTGAGTGTGGAGTGTTGATGTCACCCACAATCAGTCTGGCGGTTCCTCAGAAAACTGGGCATGACACTTCCTGAGGACCCTGTTATACCACTCCTGGGCATATATCCAGAGGATTCTTCAGCATGCAATAAGGACACATGCTCCACTATGTTCACAGCAGCCCTATTTGTAGTAGCCAGAAGCTGGAAAAAACCCAGGTGTTCTTCAACGGAGGAATGGATACAAAAAATGTATATTTACACAGTGGAGTACTATTCAGCCATTAGAAACATTGAATTCATGAAATTCTTAGACAAATGGATGGAGCTGGAGAACATCATACTAAGTGAGGTAACCCAGTCTCAAAAGATCAATCATGGTATGCACTCACTGATAAGTGGATATTAGCCTAGAAACTTTGAATACCCAAGATATAATCCACATATTAAATGATGTCCAAAAAGAACAGCGGAGTGGCCTCTGGTTCTGGAAAGACTCAGTGCAAGAGTATAGGGGAATTCCAGAACAGGGAAGTAGGAAGGGGTGGATGGAAGAACAGGGGGATGGAAGAGGGCTTATGAGACTTGCGGGGAGTGGGGACCCAGAAAAGGGAAAATCATTTGAAATGTAAATAAAAATATATCAATAAAAAAAGAAATATGAAAGTAAATGAATAAAAGTATCTCTGTGTCATAAACTTAAAAAAAAAGACAGAGGAGATCATCAGTTGCCCACCCATGGGTGACATCTATGCTTTTGAAACCTGTTATGGTTGAGTCCATTGCTATCTCTTCCAGCCCTGACTTCTAGTGAGCACCTGTCTAGGGTCTTCTCATTCTTTGGTCATATGTATTTTTACATCCCCTCCATAGTATGTCTTCCACTCCATACACATCAACTCCAAACTCTGCCTCCTTTTCCATGTGTTCCCAGCTCTCCATGTTTCATTGCTGGTACTTAGTATTAAAATTGATTTTGATTTTGCTTCTTTCAGTGGAACTGAAAGTTTGGAGTGAGTTTAATGTGTTATTGACCATTACAATATCAGTCTCTGCCATGTGTGCATGATATTAACCTACTCTCTGACTTATGGGTTTAAACTTATGACCCAATGAAACCAAAATGAACAGCCCAATGGATATTTGGCTTATAGTGTTGAATTGGAACATAATCATAAAGTCTTGAGTACTTCCTAGGTTTCAAGATCAATGGAAGAGTGATTCTTCAAAGGTGTCATTTCACCCCCATTTTTCAAATATGGAAGCTTTTAGGAAATGTTAATGTGTTAGAAAAATGTTCGCAATTGCTTATCTAGCAAGTGAAATTAGTACTTATATTAAGATATCCCAGGAGCCTGGGGGATGGTTCAACTGGGAAAGTGCTCTCCAAGCATATGAGGAACTGAGCACTGATTCCCAGCATCCAACATAAAAATATCTATTAGTGTGTTGATATGTGTCTTTAATCTTAGCCCTAAGGAGGTAGGAACAGGAAGATCCCTGGAGCTCCTTGACAATCCAGGCTAGCCAATTGGTGAACTCTACATTCAGTAGAAACTGTTTCAGAAAATAATGTGTAGAGAGCCAGAGAAAGACGACTGACAGACTTGATCACCACATACATGTGCTTTAACATAAACGATCATATGTCCTTTCCACCTATACTTACAAAGGTCTACCAGATGTAGTCTTAGCCACTGCGATAGTATCACCATGAGAAACAGGAATCCCAAGGCTTGTTGGTATAAAGCTTGTAAGTAACGTTCTATTGGATACTGATGCAGATGTTGATCTAGAAAGAACTTGCTTTCATTGTTGGGACTGTGGATGTAACAGCGCGGCTTGAGTGGAGAAAGGCATCCAGATACCTGCCTGCCATCATGCCACATGGCTGCACTGGCAGGGAAAGATATGCAGCCACCTGCCTGCTCCTATGCCAGGCATAGGTGTGGGCAGAGGAGGTTACCCAGAGGTCCGCCTGCCATGCAGCCTGCCTGTGGTGGGAACCACATGTGCAAGTATTTGGAGGACAAATGAGAGAGAAAGAAGTGAAATGGTTTAAGCATTGTGAAGAGAGAGAACTGGAGATGCAAAAGTGGAAAGGAATAGTCTGTTGATAGAAGCCAACCCAACCACCTGAGGCCTTGGAGAAGTCTCAGCCCTTGCTGCTACTGAGGACCATGTGTGTGTTCAAGGATATACAGGGGCAGGGTTTGGTGGTGATATCCATTACTCATATTAACACTAATATGAGAGACCCAGAGGACCTCTTATCTGGGCTCTGCCTGACTGGCCTTGCCCCTCATAGGCTGCAACACTTCAGAGTGCATGTCCTGGACCTCACCCTGGCAGCACAGTAGAGTTGGCCTTGGTGGTGGGGCCTGCAGGTGAGCCGGCCTGAGGGCGTGAGTTAGGGAGACACAGATGGCCCGCAATGAGATGTAGTGGGTGCCTGGGTTATGCCCTCTCCTCTTGCCCAGCTGCAGTATTTGGGAGACCTGGCCCTGAGGTCATGAGAGTGGGAGAGTTATACATGCCCATCACTGGCTGTAGCACTCGGGAGAGCTGACCCTGCACCTTGATGGGCAAGTGGAGGTGGAGCAGGCCCTGATGGCTAGGGCGTGGACAAGCCAGGGTATGATAGGGGAGAGCTGTCCCAGCCCTTCTCCCCCAGCGGGACATGGCAGAGTGGCACCTGACTGGGAAGCACAGTGGTCCTGGCTCTGGAGATGTAGGTGCAAATACACCTGACCTGAGGATGTGAGAGAGAGCAGGAGAGCTGACCCTGATTCCTGCCAGTGGAGGCATTCGGTGGCCTGGCTGAGAACTTGCCCATGTGAGGCAAATGCCAGAAAGTCTACAGACTGGCCATATCAGCTACCACTCAGGCCCAGCTCCAGGGCACTGAGCTGTCCCACCCCAACACCTGCCACATCGATGAACTGCTCAAGCACATGAAATGGCGAATCCTGTTCACCCAAAGTGCAGGATCTCCAAGACACAGGGCAACAACAAGATAACAGGAAGGAGTCCAGATGAGGATACATTATGGATGGTGTCACAGAAGCCAGACACCTCAATCCAGAATGTCTGTAAGTGAAGATGTATAGACAGAGGGACACACTGTGATGTACTACAGCTTCCATGATGAGATGTTTTCTATGCTTTGTTTATTTTGTTTTGTTTTGTGTGGGTTTTTTGAAGGGAGGCTGCAAAAGCAGAGGATGAATATGTAGGGATGGGGAGGTGAGTGGGACTGGGTACATAATTTGAAACTCACACACAAAAAAATGTTTTCATTCTCTAAGGGCCAATTTGTCACATTCCAAACTAAGGCATGGTATATAGCATTTCTCATTAAGGACTTGACTGCCGTCCATATGTATATTTAAAACTACTATCAGAATTTTAGACTGTCACACAAGAAAGTAACTGAAGAGCTAGACTTTGCTCTAAATTATTTAGCGATGGACAAGGAACTGCAGGTCCAGTTGACCGCTGTCCTCTATGGCAGAGAACAGTATAATTCATGCCTTCCCTTTGCCTGATGGATAGCCCCAACGTTTATGTCGCGATACAGAACGGTTTGTGTACTCCTAGAATGCCTCCATTGTCCAGTTCATTGTGTTGTTCAGGTCACATGACAATGAACAGGATGAGAATTTTCTTGATTTTATATTAAATTAACTTTATACTATGCTTTGTTTTCAGCAAAGGAAAGGTAACTTGTTAAAATATATTTTGGAGGCGTGGTAAGTCAATATTGATAGCATAAGGTTGGTATAACATTGACAGCGTTGTTTAAGTCCGTAAATACCCTGACACAGCAAACATTGGCCATAAAGCTTGTAGCTTATACTAAGGAGATAAATTGATTGACAAATGGAGGATGAAGACCAGGAGTTCTATGAATTTATAGATCAGTTGTTTGTTGAGGTGGGTTAGAAATTAATGTGATCCTTAAGAATTAAGACAATTAAAAAAATTGCTACGTGACAAAGTACTCCTTTTGAACCTGCTATTAGAATTGCTAAATGTTTAGTGGCTTTTCATTGGAAAAGGAAATAAATGAAATGGTTCATGTTGAGAATATTTTTTAAAAACCTACATTTGCTCAATATATACTGCATTGTTTACTAGAAATTTGTCGCTGAATTAAAAATTTGAATTATATGATGATTCTATGAGGATTTTAAAAGTTACATTTTATTGTAAAGGAATATCTTGAGGAAGAGGTTAGGAGATATTATTTTTGGCTATCTTTCACTGTCTGGAAATGTGTCAATAGTGTGTGCTCTAAGAGAACTGATGGAAAATGTTTATCCACGGACAATGATACCAAATAGATGGTTTATGACAATTTGGAGAACACATTTTCAGGCAGGGTTTTGAAGTACAGACACGAGGGTCATTCCAGTGGCTGCTTTTGATGACACTTCCCACTGCTGAACACCTATATTTCAAAATATGTGTTTTGATATGCAGAGACTTGCTAGGTAGGGTATATTGTGTTCATATTAACTTTGTAGGGTATTTGTGCACAAATGTAGAACCTGTGTTATTATTTTAATGTGCAGCTGTTTTCTGCAATTTACTATTACATGTGTTGGGATGCCACAACCAGACAGATTTATTTGGATATCTTACTTATTTACAAATTTGTGGTTTAGCACACTAGCATTCAACCACTAATGATTTTCAAACACTGGCATGCCTGTTAATTAGGTGAAGTCATATAGAAGTCCAATATATTTGAGAGATAGCCTATTTGTATTTTTTTTTAGTACATCAGTTTCTTGTAATCAATTTTGAAAAAGAACATAAAGCAAGTTTTGTAAGAAGGCAATCGTGATAGCAAAAATGATGATATTTAAGCAAAATCATCATGTCATACAACAGATGTATCTTCTTTAATGTCTAATTTTTACATGGTTTTCTAATGTCAGAAACAGGTATTTCTTTAATCTATTCAAGAGCCAGCAGGAAACTGAAAGTGGGTCAGCTGTGGAAAGCTATCTTGAATTTCTTCATTTGTGGATGAAAGCCTTATTGCAGAGTGCTTTTTATAAAGCATGAATGATGATCCTTAATGATAAGTTATGAATCATTTCAGAGATAGTTGCAGTATTAATTTTTAAAAATCACACATAACCACTGGCCACAGGTTCCTATCTGATATCATCATCTTATATTGGCATTAGGACAGCAGAACAAGTCAGTTTTATGACTGTGAGTCATGGAGTCATCCAGATTCAGGGTGCTAGTCAATAAACAATGGGGTTCTGTAAGGGTCAACCCGGTAAGTAGTTCCTTTATTATTTACCAATTAGTGAATGTTTCGAGTCCTTGCTCTGCGCATCTTAGATGCCATACAGACATCGTTGTCTTTCTGTTTTTATTTTGAATAGTACTTATGATCCAGTCAGATAAGAATATCCAATGTGTTGGCATCACTAATAGTGTCTGGGTTTGGTGACTGTATATGGGATGGATCCCCAGGTGGGGCAATCTCTGGATGGCTTTTCCTTCAGTCTCTGCTCCAGACTTTGTCTCTGTATCTCCTACCATGGATATTTTGTTCCCCCTTCTAAGAAGGACCACAGTATCCACACTTTGGTCTTCCTTCTTCTTGAGCTTTATATGGTCTGTGAATTATATCTTGGGTATTTGGAGCTTCTGGGTAAATATCCACTTATCAGTGATTGCATACCATGTGTGTTCTTTTGTGATTGGGTTATCTCATTCAGGATATTTTCTAGTTCCATCCATTTGCCAAAGAATTTCATGAATTCACAAGGGCCCGATGTAGCTGTCTCCTGCAAGTCTTTGCCAGTGCCTGACAACTACAAAGGGGGTGCTCTCAGCACAGGGTCCCCAATGGAAGAGCTAGAGAAAGGACCCAAGGAGCTGAAGGGATCTGCAGCCCCACAGGAGGAACAAAAATATGAACCAACCAGTACCCCCAGAGCGCCCAGGGACTAAACCACCAACCAAAGAGTACACGTGGAGGGACCCATGTATTCAGCCACATATGTAGCAGAGGATGGCCTTGTCAGACATCAATGAGAGGAGAGACCATTGGTCCTGTGAAGGCTAATGCCCCAGTGTAGGGGAATGCCAGGACAGGGAAGTTGGAGTGGGTGGGTTAGTGAGCAGGGGGTAGGGGATGGGATAGCAGTTTATTGGAGGGGAAACGAGGAAAGGGGATAGCATTTGAAATGTAAATAAAGAAAATATCTAATAAAAGAAAAGAATATCCAATATGTTAACCTTTGAGTAGCTGATTGAAGGATTCTATGGCAAAGAAGTGCACGTTGGTCTTGTAGCCATTAAAACATAAGGAGACTAGACAGAGGCAATACAATCCAGGATGTAGTTTGCAGTGTATTTTACCAGCAAAAGCACAGGCAATGGATGTATTTTACCTGAAGAGACCTTGAAAGATTTCTCAGCATAGGCCGTGATTCGGCTGAGTCTCGAAGACTAGTGATGAGCAGTGGAAAAGGAAGCCAGGGAGAGGCTGTGGACTAAATGTGAAGAGTGTTGAGCTCTCCTGGGAAGGAGTAGGGAGTTAGCTCAGCTAAGGGTGCAGAGAATGGGGGGGAGGATGGGAGAGGCCGGTTCTGCAGAGTTCCTGCCACAGCTGGGCTGTGCTGGTGCCATTCAGAACACAGTAGGTAGGTGTAGGTGTATGCGTAATAGCAAGGGCTTAAAGTGGGTGGTGTTTGTATGTGGCTATCTCACAGTAAGACACCTAGGAAAGACAAGGAAAACATTGTCCCCGAAGACAGGCAAGATCCAAGACCTCTAGCTAGAACATATGTTTATGAATATTGTATAATCAAATGATATTGTTAATTCTTTTATGAGAGATTATTTCATTTTAGGAGTTGTACAAAGAAATTTTTGGAAATTTTCAAACTATATTGTTAATATAGTTACTATATTATATTACATAGTATATTGTAATGTCTTATTCCTATCCATGGACCATAATTAAAAATAGATGCTTCTACCATTACTATATAGGTGCCTTAAAAATAAATAGTAAAACATTACTCAGCTTCTTTTAATCCAGTAAAGAAGTTTTATCAAATTTACATATATCTAGACAAATATATCCACACGTCATTCCAAATCACCTGAATAAGTGATGCATGCTACAAGTGCTATAATTTTTGGATATACACTGAGGGAACTTAACTGCAAATTTCTTTGTATATGGTATGTGTGTTGGGGAACATTGTGATTGTGTTTGCATGAGTGAGTGTGTGCTTGTGTATCAGTGGTTGGAAGTAAACTCCGAATGGTGTTCCTCAGGAGTTAGCCACTTTGTTTTGTTGAGATAGAGACTCTCACTCAGGGTTCATGGATTAGATTAGGCTGGCCAGCCAGTGACCCTCAAAGATTTCATTCTCCACCTTCTCAGTGCTGAGATTTCAAGCTCTGTATCTCCTCAGAAGTTCTGGGGTTAAAACTAGTGTCTTTACCACAAATGGACCTACAGAGTCTACTAACCTGGGGGAGGGGCTCACAGAGGCTGAACCACCAACCAAAGAGCCTGTATGGGTGGACCTAGACCCCCAGTGCATTTGTACTGGATTTGCAGCTTAGTGTTCAGGTGGGTCCCTTAACAACTAGAGCAGGACAGGGTGATATCTCTAACTCTGTTGCCTGCCATAGCATCTGTGAGGGTGGGGCTTGGAGGAGAAGGGGGGGACTTTGATTGGTGTCAAGTTAGTAAACAAATTAATTAATGAAAAAATAACCTGATGTCCACTTACTACAAGGGCAAGAACCTTTCCCACTCACACAGTGGGAGTGACCTCAGCTTCCCACTGTGACTCAGGCTCCCTGCAGTTGTGCCTTCATAAGGGATGCTCTTGTTCTTAAAATTATTTTTATTTTTAAAGAAAGAATGGAGAACAAATTGACTTATTTCAAAGTGGTTCAAAAAGTTAAATAGTCATTGTTTTTGTTTACTAGGAAAGTGATAGAACCTAGAACTCTCATTCTCATTTGTTCTGGAAATTCAAAGTTCAGTATCTTATTTTCAAAATGTTTTCACACTTTGTGGAAGAGTTTGGTTTTTGCCTAGCTTCACTTTATTATATTATATTATAATTATAATTATATTATATTATATTAATATTATATTATATTACTAGGCATCATAAATACTAATTAATACAGTTGTTATTAGCACTCCATAAAATGACAGTTATATTAAGAGATATGTTTTAGAATCTGTTGTTAAACTATAAGCTGATTTTTTAAAAACATTGGAGATAATTACGTGTATTAATTGCAATTACACAGTATCAAATTTCATTTTTCATTCTTTTTTGAAATTTCTTTAAAGTTAAGCAATTGCATACAATTCTAATTTTAGAAACGTGTATCAAAGAGTGACAATTAGCAACACAGTGCATGGTTGCTGAAATGGTGATTGATGTGTTATGAGCTAACACATCATGGATATGGAATAGTTATTTACCCCAGCGGTTCTGCATCACATTTGGTGACATTTGCAGGTCACCCCAGCAGTCACTTATGTTAGATCAGCCAAGTCATCACACCACGGTCACGTCACATATGCCTTCAACAATTTCCTTAACTAGAGAATGTCTTTGTTCTCCTCTGGTGTTGGTGATCTTGTAAAGCTGTGTGCTAGCATCAACAGAGGAAATGGAAGGACATCCCCTCTTGATAGCACCATTAGGAGCCTCAGAGGAGCGATGCCCATTACACTGAGAGGATGACCACTCTCTATCCCCAACCAGCTAGCCAAGCCCCACTGCGGGCTTCTATTTTAAAAATGAAAAATAGTATCCAAATGCTTTCTAATACAGTAGATTTACCTAGATTGAAAATAGAAAATGCTACAAATTATTGATCTTGTTTCAGTGATCTAACTTTTTATAGTTTCTTAAAAGGTTTTTGTTTTACCTCAAACAATATGTTTTGAGAATGAATAAACTAAGCTTTCTTTTTTAGCTTTAAAAAATGAATCTCAAGGTCTTTATCTGCTTGATAATTTACAAAGGTGGCTTGGATAGATTTTCTTTTAGCCTTCATTTTTCTTTCAAAATTTGACTCTTGAAACAATGTAAATTATTATTAAAGATATGTCTAGGTTTATGTGCATGAGTGTGCAAGTGTGTAACAAATAATTGAATGCTTCTAATTCTAAATCTAGTGCTATCATGTCCTTTTTCCTAGGCTAGAGGTGACTTTCATAGCCTTTCTCTTTCATATAGAACTAGTTGGAGGTTCAGTCAATGAACTAAAATTGCATTACAATTATTTCTACTTAGAGAAATATGACAGCTAGAATTTTTATGTTAATTAATCTTTGCCTTTTTTATTATTGTGTGACTACCCTCCATAAATTTTCTCCCAATGCAATTTTAGTACATTCCATAAATTATTTTAGTTTGGTCTAACATTAACCTGATTTGCAAATGGTTAAGGTCTGTGCTGTCTTTTATGGTCTAAAAGCCTATGTGCTCTATATTAACATCAGAAAGAATAGTTTTAACAATCAGGAATAATTGAAATAACAGGAATAAGGCACAGCAACAGAATTTGGCCAAGCTATAGTCTTATTATGATCTTATAGTCTACGTAAGTAAATTAGTACATTTTAGACATGATGAGGATAATCTGTAAACATGTTTTCTCAGATTGGACTGGAGAAGAAGCTGGTGGCCGCTGTTCGTATTATGCATCGTTCAGCCAAATGAGGAAGCTCCTACTTCCTCACCTGCATACCCAGCTAAGCACCATCTGTTTCCTGTTTTAACGTGATATCCCACATAGTTTTTCCAAACCTTTCACATCAGTAAGCACAATCCTAATAGACAGTTCAAGTTTCCACTAAAACTATGCTTTAGTTTCCTCTCTCATATTTTCTGAAACACCACAGTGGCTGCTCCAAACCCCTTTTTGCAGCATGAAATTCCCTATGTTAATATAGGTTCTTTTCGGTGCGCTGACCAGACTCTGTTACTTTGATTGATGGGCAGAGGCATGCGTGCCTAACAAGGAAACTGGAATTTTAATTTTTGCATCGAAGGAAGTTATCTCCCACCTTATCTTGCCAGCTCTTCTAGTAGTTAAATACGTTAGGTTCTTCTGCCCCTCCCTTCGATCTCTTGCTCTGTAGAATTATCGAAATCTCTAGTATCTAAGCAACCAAGTCAATTGAGAATTTATTTTCTGCAGACTTCTTATTCGTGTTAATGTTTTCATTCATGACCTGACTGGCAAAGCCAAATCAATCAAGTAATGCACACTGTGCTTTCCCAGATGTTACAGATGACAAATTTGTTTGCTCTTAGAAAAATGCTTTGGGTCCCATGAAATAAGTGAGCAGGGTGACACAGGAAGCTGCGTGTGGGTTCTCATGGCTTCTTGCCTCCTACTCTCATAAAGATGTAAGCCACTGATGTTACTTATTGAGTTTCCTTAGCTCTGAGCCCACCAGTTAAATCATTATGGCGGTTTATAAATGTGATGTGTTTATGAACATTAAACACATCATGATTAGGAAGGAGGGAGTTAGAGTATACTTCTGTAGGTATTATACTCAGCTAAAACTACCCCAGAGGCTTATTGATAGACAAAATATTGGATTCTAGTTTAAAGTGCTTCTAATTGAGCAGCCTTATTGTGGAGTCTGTGTTAAAATATTCTGGAAAAATCATATTAACAGACACAATGTTGATTCTAGCTCATGGACCAAGACACAGTCCATGTTGGGGAGGTCAGGCTTTGGACTCTTGAAGCAGTTAGCTACATCTCACTAATCAGGAGACTGAGAGGGTGAATCGAATTCTCTGGTCAGTTCTTGTTCTGTGCTTTAGTCAGTCCAGGTTCCCTCACCTAAGGGACAGTGTTACTCATAGATAAGGGAGCTGTTTGTAAAGCAGATAACACCATCAACATCAACATACTCCCTCACAGGCAAGTCAACAGGCCAATCACCTGCTGGTTCTTGATTCTATCAGTTTGACAACTGTCACTAAAAATCACAAGGTCCAAAAGTTTGTAGCAAGTTTGCAGTGTAGGCTGCCCATGAGGGCTGGGGTCAAAGAATACAAAGCACTGATGTATCATGCAATGCATTGAAGGTGGAGATGGATTTACCTGCATGTTTAGCCTAGCTTTTCTTTTCTTTCTTTCTTTCTTTCTTTCTTTCTTTCTTTCTTTCTTTCTTTCTTTCTTTCTTTCTTTCTTTCTTTCTTTCTTTCTTTCTTTCTTCTTCTTTTTTTTTTTTTGGTTTTTTTGAGACAGGGTTTCTCTGTGTAGCCCTGGCTGTCCTGGAACTCACTTGTAGACCAGGCTGGCCTCGAACTCAGAAATCCGCCTGCCTCTGCCTCCCAGAGTGCTGGGATTACAGGCGTGCGCCACCACCGCCCGGCTCCAGCTTTTCTTTTTTAACAGCTCCCCTTCCATGCTTAAACTCCACTTAGTGCGGAAGAGTCAGTCTTCTCCCAGTTGCCTTCAGAACAAGATGTAGAACTCTCAGCTCCTCCAGGCCATGCCTGCCAGGAAGCTGCCATGTTTCCTGCCTTGAGGATCATGGCCTCTGAACCTGTAAGCATGGCCCAATTAAATGTTGTCCTTTATAAGCTTTACCTTGGTCATGGTTTTTCGTCACAGCGATGGAAACCCTAACTAAGACCATGTTCATGTGTGTACATTCATGCATAGGTTCACAGAAGCAAGAAGACAATACCAGATGTCCTTCTGAGCCATTCCCAGCCTTCCTCTCAATAAACACCGAGGTTCATCGGTTTCACCTGAGCTCACTATCCAGCAAGGCCCCAGGATCCATCCATCTCTAGTTCTACAGTACCGAAATTAATCATGACCATGGCTGTCTTTGTTTTAGTTTGTATATATGTGCTAGGTATTCAAATTCAGGTCTGCATTTTTCACCTAAGTACTCTTATCCACTGAGCCATCTCTCCAGCCCCGATCACATCTTTTCCCCCAATATAATATTTTTACTGATTATTTGAAAAATTCATATCATACACCCCAAACACATTCACTTCTCATCCTCCTGGGTCCACCTCTACCCTTGTGGCCCACCCAGAAGAAGGAGAAGGGAAGAAGGAGGAGGAAGGAGAGAAGGTGGAGGAGGAGGAAGAGGACAGGAGGAGGAAGAGCAAGAGGAGGAGGAGGAAGAGGAGGAGGGAGAAGAGGAGGATGAGAAGGAGGACGAGAAGGAGGAAGAGGAGGGGGAGGATGAGGATGAGGAAAAGGAGGAGGAGGAGAAAGAAGAGGAGGAGAAGGAGGAGGAAGAGGAGGAGGAAGAATAGGAGGAGAAGGAGGAGGAAGAGAAGAAGGAGGAAGAGGAGGAGGAGGAGGAGGAAGAGAAGGAAGAAGAGGAGGAGAAGGAGGAAGAGAAGGAGGAGGAGGAAGAGAAGGAGGAGGAGGAGGAGAAGGAGGAAGAGAAGGAGGAGGAGGAAGAGAAGGAGGAGGAGAAAGAGAAGGAGGAGGAGGAGGAGGAGAAGGAGGAGAAGAGGTCCAAGTTTTGTTGAACTCACTGGGACATTGTCAATTCCCAGTAGCCATCCCCTTGAAGCTGAGCTTTCCCACCCGCACCCCTGCAGAAGCCATCAGTTGTGGAGAGCTACACTTCAGCATTCTTATCACAAGTTTTAGAGTTCTCTTAAATGTTTTACTCTCTAGGCTGTTACTTTTGGGGATTGGGTGAGGTAGGCTGGAGGCAGGAGTTGTCACAAAAGCTTTCTTACATTCTTCTTACTCAAGTGTGAATCTGCAGTCATTGATACCACTGCAAAAGTAGTATTGGGATGTGCAGAAAAGAAAGGAAGCCCAGATAAGTCATATTAAGTATTATATGAATAGATGGCCTGTGTGGTAGTATATACTGTAATGCCAGCTCTCAGATGACCGTGGAGAAAGAATCATAAGTTCAAGGTCAGCCTGGCTTACATAGGGAGACTATCTCAAAATCAATAACAAAAACAAGGGGTAAAAACGTTTGAGGAGGCTTATGTTTTTATATTTTAATTTCAACACAAATAACCCAGTCATGGTCCTTGTACTCTGAAGGCAGAAGAAGGCTGCTATCTGTAGATTCAAGGCCAGTGTGGTCTGTCTGATGAATATTGTACCAGCCAGGACCTCACAGTAACATCATATCCATATCCATATTCATATTCATATTCATATGCATATGTTTGAACAATTAAACAAAAATAAAATAAAATATATTTTATACTGCCTTTTATTTTGTGTGGCTGATAGGGTAGTTTTATTTCAATCATAATTATTGAAGTCTCTTCTAGAATGATTACTTTATGTTAGGTATTGAATTGGGTTACTTCTCAGACATAGTTTCATGAATTTCTTATCATGAATTAATTTAATAAAAATGTATTTATTAAATGTAAGCTTATCTTTAGATTAACTTATTAAAGCATATCAATATTAAATCAAGTGTTTAATGAATATAAGAATACTACTGATTAGTTATTAATATGTGGTTCTATAAATATATTTTTGATTCTTCAATAAAATCAAACTATCATTAACAAAGATAGACAACTCAAATAAACTATTAAACTTGTAACAAAAAATCATAAAAATATTTTAAGTGTTTTTTCTTTTTTTCATTGGGATAATATCTCATTAAACGTATAAAAGAGAAACATGGAAAGATAGCAAGAGTTCTTGTATGACATTCCAGTTCTTAGAAATAATTCCCTTAAATTCTATGCACTGGGCCCAAACTGCCTTTACAGTGGTCCAGTTCTTCTCAAGAAATTAACAAATTATAAACAATGGAGGAAAGGGACAGGTGCTCTTAGACCATTTCCTGCTTCTTTTCTGTCCCCAACATATATCTCAGGTGGAAGACAAAGCAAGTTTACTTTCAATGTTCTCTACTGAAAGCCTAGCCCAGTGAACATATATCATGGTGTATCATGCTGATGAAAATATCATTCCAATAAGGAATATTCTTTTTTTTATTTTCTATATTCTTTGTTTGCATTCCAAATGATTTCCCCTTTCCTGGTTTCTCCCTCCCCATAAGTCCCATAAGCCCTCTTCCCTCCACCTGTTCCCCAATCACCCCCTCCCACTTCTCTGTCCTGGTATTCCCCTACATTGCTGCATCAAGCCTTTCCAGGACCAGGACCCTCTCCTTCCTTCTTCTTGGGAATCATTTGATATGTGAGTTGTGTCTTGGGTATTCAGAGCTTCTCGGCTAATATCCACTTATCAGTGACTGCATACCATGTGTATTCTTTTATGAATGAGTTACCTCACTTAGGATGATGTTTTCCAGTTCCAAGCATTTGAATAAGGAATATTCTTAAGTCAGAATTTAACTGGAAATTTTCTTCATGAGAGTCAGGACAGGCAGGATGAGAGATTTTCCTCAACAGAACTAGTGTGATGATTCTAGGATGCCCATTGTAATATGGTCTCATTAATTAGCTGCAACTTGTAAACATGGAATATGTCCTGAGAGAGGTTTTTAGGTCTCCTTTTTAGTCATATGCCATTGACTGTGTTGTGTCAAAAGACAGAAGACTAGAGTTTATTGGGAGTCACTCTTGTGGGTGTGAGGAAACTGGAATAGGAAAACAAGCTGAACTCCTGGTTGAGTTTCCATGCTGTCTACATATCTACATGGGGTAGCATCTTTTCAGCCAGAGATGTTACTTATGCATAATTCTGGCTTCCACTTTTCTGTAGTAGGTGGTGTAAAAGAAGAAAGTTGTAGAGAGGAGTATGAGAATACAGAAGTGATGAGGTTGGTCACATTTGTAGTTCCTTACCCCAGAGCAACGTTAAAGTTCGAGGATGAAGCCCCAATCCAGAAGGGACAATGAGAAAAGCACAGGGTCAGTAGCAGTAACGGAAAGCTAGGATGCATGAACAGAATACTATATAGGATTCCAGAGCTTGACCCTTACACCTGTTTACCACCCCTACCCCCTTGTACAGCTTGTAACACAGTCACAAAAGCCTGTCTAAGCAGCTCTTAAAACATGAACTCATACACTGGCTTTATACACTGAGGCTCACATACCAGTCTTCCATTCATTGTGCTCAAGTTATTGTTTAAAATAATGTTCTCTCCTGCCAGCTCAGTACTCAGGACCTGTCTGAAGTGGAACTTTATAGTTGTGTCATGTGATGCTTTCCTGAAGCAGACTCCTGTGATGTTTTGCTGAAGCAAGACCCTGAGAGGACGGGTGATGTTTGGAGAGAGTATGCAGTAGGACCCTATGGACAGCGATGGCACGCTGGCATAGCTAGGCTTACAATGCTTTGTTGGTCTCCCATCTTCGCTGATCTTCACTTCGTTGAGAGATGCATGACAGAGACCTTCTCCTGGTATTCCTCCTGGTCCTGGTCACTCTGCTGGCTCATGCTGATTTGGTGGAGTCCTGGCTGTTTCGGCTGGATTGTGCTGCCACTGCTGATTTGTATTTGGTGACATTGCTAAACTGGACTGCTGGTCTCCTGACAATAGAGATTGGAATTGCCCCCTAAAACTACTTCTAAACTGGTCTACACCTCCACTGTCCTATTTACCACCTCTTCCCCCTTACTTTTGGGTGCTGAGATTGAGACGTGGTCAAAACATTTGTGAACCTTATTTTAAATAGATGTTTGAAAAATCTAAACAAAAAAAATATGCTATTTGGAGGTTATGTTAGCAGAAACAAAAGCCAGTGTGCTACAGCCTCATTTCAGGCAAACCACACTTTCCTGAAGTATTTACTACTTTCTCAGGTTGAAGGGATGCTGTTCCACCAGTTACGCAGTCCTTTTGGCCCATGTCATCCTGTAGGTACTTTTTTTACAAATATCAACTTCTCAGCAAGGTCCCATTGGTTCCTCAAGCAGCATTCAGGGCAGGGTTGAAAGCGTAATGTGTGTGTTTGTGAGTGTGCATATGCATGCTTGTGTGTGTGTGTGTGTGTACATTTTGTGTGTGTCTGTATTCTTTGTATATATTATCTGATCCTTGGTTAATCCTAGATATTAATGAGTTCTAATTTGCATGGTTTCTCTAGTGCAAAGAAATCACCTTTCTCTAAATTCTCTTTCTTTTCCTCTCACAATTTATCATTTGAAAATTTCTATATTGTTAGGCTTTAGAAAAGTTTTACCATTTGTTTAAATAGCCTGGAGTATTCAGCAACAGACAACTGAGAAATCATGGATTACCTTGCTCCAAGGACCCAAGCTTAATCTAAGATCATTCTGCAGAGCTCTTATTGCAACGGCACCTTCAAATGACAGGTCAGTAGCATTCCAAACACCTGCTTTTATGTAGCATTGTAATGTTTTAATAAGTCATTGTCTCACTGAACAAATTGTATAAGGGCCAGACTCTGTCCCAGAACTTAGACCGCCTTTGAGAAGAAAGTAAAGATCTTTATATGCATACAACTTACTTCCTGCATATAAATTATTTTCAACTTCACATTATTTTATTAAAATGCCTTTGTTTTTGAGCAATTTTAAGGAAGGAAGGACAGGTTTCAGTATATTTACACAGTACAGCTTCATAAATTATACAGTTGTTTACAGAAATCATGAAAATGTATGATGTAAAATGGAAAGTTTTGTCTGTGCCTATGGGCTCACCTTGTAAGCTACCAAATGTTTATAAGCAACTTCATTTAAATTCAGACAAGAGTACAGTATACAATAAGATCACTTCTCACTTATGCCTTCTCTTCAGAAGCTGGTATGTTTCCACTGATTGCTACCAAAGCCCCACAAATGAAGAGATTTTTAAAAACTTCTATCTTGCTTTGACTAGCCATTTCTGAAAATACAACATAAATGCTTCTTCAAAACTGTCATAAAACATTTTATTATTCTTATAAAAATATTGTAACTGTAATTTCAGAAGGAATAACTTTAAGAAAATTATGTAAAGTTTTGACAGCTAAGGATAGATTATCTACTTTTAAGTTGTTAATGGATTAACCTGAAATTGTAAAATCAAAGGTGGAGGGGCTAATAATTTATCAGGAATGCATTTTGAATTTTAACAGAAAGCATTCTGAAAGCAGTTTAATGTCATATGGTAGGCATTTCATATGTAAGTGCATGAAGAAAGACTAATAAAATAATGCTTTTAAATGATAAAATGCATAATCCCCTTTTTATAGGCATGGTTGATATGAGTAACTAAATATCAATTTCCTCTCCATGCATTTTTTTCATGGAACAAATCACTTTTTTCCAGAAGAATTCTTCTGGTGACAGTCACAAAATGAAAGTGCTTCCCAACAGATAGCCATCATGCAGAGCTGGTCTTTTTATTTATTTTTTTATTTCTCTGCCTGATTTCCAAAAATGCAATCTGATTTTATGAGGACGTAGGCCAATGGACCAATAAATGGCTGTTGTAAGTATGTATCAAGAAACGGTCACCACTTGTGATGTCGACTCTGCCCTGTACCTCTTTCTGCCCATCTGAGAGCTATAATTCCAGCACCAGGCCATGTGCATGATCGAGTGCAAAGTTCTGCCCCAGGCAGGTTTAAATAAAACATTGACATTTTGAAAAATGATCCAGTGTTTCCTTTCTTCACCTTTATGTTTTTTTTTAAACTTTGCTATTCCAGGTAGTATCAAAGAAAAAATCCCCCCTCCCCCCCTCCCCCCCCCCCCCCCCCCCCCCCGCACACTTTTGGATGGGCGTATGTCTCTAATCGTGGAGTAGATTTCATATTTTCTGTGGTATAACAGTTCAACTACAATCTGTAATTCGTGGAAGATAAAGTTGTAAAATGGACAATAGATGGATTTTTGTTTGTTGTTTGTTTTTTGGTTTGGTTGTTTTTTTTCTTTTTAATTATTTTCTTCTTTAACTTCATCATAAATATACATTCCTTCTTGAAAATTGAACCTGGGAAATGTAATGTGTGTTCATGGGTGGAGAAGATACACACACGCGCACACACACATACACGCACACACACACACACACACACAATATGCATCAGCCATTATTGTAGGTAATTTAAGACACCAATTGAAGACAATGACTTCCTCTTATTCTAACTTGCTAATTTTATTAGGATTTTATTATGAATGTTTTGATAGTACACACATATTTTACAGCACACCTCATTGTTCTTAAGAGATAAGCAAATTTACTGTGACATTGCATTAGCTTGGGCTGTGTCCTTGTCAAGGAACTAGGAGATGGGGGTGCATATTCCAGGAGGTGACAGTCACAGCCTTTGACCTGAAAATAGATACATTAGATTTAGTTTGTTGGACATAAGTTAATTATCAAATCTCATCATCCAAATAGTCTTTAAGGAAGAAAGACAGCAGGATGTCACATTTATTCAGAGTTCTCTGCTCGACGCCACCAGAGCCCTTGCTCTCTCCTGCCAGGAGCCACAGCCTCTGATGGAGACTTTAATTCATGGTGATACTGCAGTGCAGTTCATTTCGGGATCTCTATTGTTGTGTCCCTGATGGTTCATTCTTCTCAGTAATGGGAATGGCTCTGCTCTATAGGAGGTTAAACATACAGATCCCTCCTGCCTTGCATGATTTCTGACTTCACTCTAGTCCCTGGCACACAGACAGTTTGAGAAAGGCTGTCATTTTTGTTTTTCCTTCTTTCTTTTTCCAGCAAGCAATAGAGGCTAATGCAGGATTTTCTCTCAATGCTTCCCTCAAGGAAGCCTACGCATGCACATATGCCTACCTGTAACCGGAATTTAAAAAAGCTGCACAAAAGGTTTCAGCCTTGTTTCACAAGGAACAAATCAAATCATCAGCTCTGCTAATCACCAAGTCCCTCAGCAGGTGTTCCTTCAGGGGTGTGTTCATGTAAAACTTCTGTGCTTATTTGTTTAAAGCCTTCGTATAAATTTGCAGGTGATGAAAGCAACTTTCACTCTGATAAAAAAAAAAAAAACAGGCCAACCTACTGATTGGAGAAAATTACTTGAAGTTTTTTAATCAAAGTCTCTGTGGTCGGCTGTCTGATTTTCTAGGCCAGATGTCAAATGTTTGTCACTGAAGTCGATGTTGACATAATCGCTAGACCAATTCCACGAATGAGTAAGTGACACAGTAACAATGTTTCATTTCATCACGAAGCTGGCTCTTTTCTCTAGCCATGAACAGAGCAGCAGGACTTGTCTGATTCAATATAATTTCATAAACCAACTTTAAATTTTCTATGATGTGTGTGTCTTTCTTTAAAATGCTAGAATATAATGTGGAACTGGATAAATTTAGTTAAAATGCGAAACAAATTGTACTTACCAATTCGTTTATATTTTCAAGATTCATATTCAATGCAATAGATAATTAAATACTTGTTTTTAATAGATTCTTAGCATTTTCTATTTTGAAACAATTACAGCCAATCATATATAAGCTCCTAGACTCGTGAAGAAAGTAAACCAATGGCTCTGGACATGCTGGAGCTATGGATTTTTGATCTGACAGACATAGGCATTTGCCTTTCTCATCCTTTCTCTTTCCAAACATCAGTCATATACGTGATACAAAATAATTAAGCTAATAAAATAACTTTTTACTTAGATTTCATTAAAGTCTCATGCCAGTAAAATATTTATCTCCATGTTTTACAGTGTTCCACATCTCTTTTCTAGAAAGAATACTATGATATTTAGAAGACCAAATATTTTTTTTTCTGAGATTCTTGGAAATCATCTTTGGGGGTAGTTTGAAAACACACTGTGACAAGGAATAATTCAGCCTGAAGAAATTCCAGTGGTGTGGGCCTCTCCCTCTGTGGCACCTGGTTTCATTCCTAAAATTCTCTACCTTCTCCTGTCTATCATATCATTAGCTTAAAGAGAATTAAAATGCTAGAGAAATATATCTTAAAGTCTTTTCTGTACTGAGGGTTGCAGAGTGAAGAGCCTTGTGGGGGTTGTTAACAGTGGCTGGAGCCTCTACTTGGCATGTTCTTTGTCCTGAATTCCATCCCCAACTCAAGGAAGGAAGGAAGGAAGGAAGGGAGGGAGGGAGGGAGGGAGGGAGGGAGGGAGGGAGGGAGGGAGGGAGGAAGAGAGATGGGAGGGAGGAGGGGATGGAAGGAAGGAGGGAGGGAGGGAGAGAAGAGGGAAGGTAAAAAAAAAGAGAGAAAAAAGGAAAGGAAAAAAAACCTTAAGACTAAATATATTTCTGTAGGTGTGGCTGGAACTTTAAAAAAAAGGGCATCTGAATTACTCTGATAAATGTAATTAATAATGTAAATCCATCCTTCCTCTAATGGCATGCTTAAAACATATTCCCTCTCAAAATACGGCCATGTGCAATGCCTGTGTGCCATCTAACCCGTACATTCCTCCCATCATTTCTCCTGAGGATATTAGAATAGGATTGCCACAATGTTTGAATTTCAGACCTCAGTCTCATCATCCACTTCTGTGTAATGGCTCACTGTCAATCTGTAAAACAACTCTCATCTTACTATCCATCTCACCTTTGGGTGTTGCACGTGTTCAGCTGTGGGGCTCTTGGCTGGAGTCTGGGACTGGCATCATTTCAGAGGCTTTCTGAATAACATGTCTAGTTGACCTGCAATCTCAACTAAGAAGTCCATGGACTCCCCCTGCAACCTTGGCTTGGTCATATCAGACAAAGTAGGATCACTATTTCTTAATCATATTCATTTCTACTATGGTCTGTTGGTCAACCATTACAGCACCTAAGTTCAAAGAGAGAGGCCATAGATTTCATTCAATTCGTTATTACTTTTTGTGTTTTATATGAAGTGTTTGATCTTATTTACCCCAACTTTCTGCAACTCATTCCTGATTTACCCTCCCCTCTTAACCCAACTTTGTGTCAGATTTTATTTTTAAGTTAAAACACAGTGCCTTCTTCTCTTTCCTCTCTCTAACCTCTTCCATGCCTCCTTCCTCTAATTCCTCACAGGTTACCTCTTAAAATTATACTTTTCCAGGAATGAGCCCTTTGATTGCTTATCAATAGAAAGTATGAGCCATGAAATACACACACACACACACACACACACACACACACACACACACATACACACCACACACACACAAATAGACTCAGCATTTTGTTTTTATACTTTTTGCATATATGTAAATATAAATATACATACTTTGTTGAATGTGCAGCCTATCACTACAGCATGGTCTATTTGCCAGGAGTTCCATTTGTAGAGTAAATTGTCTCCCGCTCTCTGAGCAGCTAATAATTTCCAACAGTTTCACAGTTTTGTGTGGGATTGTGTGTGGCCAGCTCCTCTCTGCTTGCTGGGCTTTTGTTTTGTACATGAAATTAAAATCACTGTGAGTTATATGTTCAGCTTTTTTGCTGAGTCCAGAAGATATTTTCTTGTAGACATCTACTGTTACAGGAGTTTATACTTGTTCTGTCTCCTTTTCTGAAATGTTCTGTAAGTCTTTAGGAAGACTGTAGGATATATAGTTCCTAAAGAGCTGAGCATTCTATAGTCCATTACTATATTAATCAACTATTTAATCAACTATGTTACTATGTTAATCAACATCTTTTGCACATAGAAGTTTCTCAGGCAAGGAAGGAGAGATGCACTGACCTACAGGTATAAAAATAAATCATTAGGAGACAGTTTAATTTTATATCTATTTAGCAGCATAGCAGTAGAATCTCCCTAAGAGGCTATGACTAAACAAGGCATAGGCTCTTAGACCAGTAATAGTTCCAGATATGAGGGTCATTCTGGGGTGGGGGTAGAATTAAATCTAGTAAGAAAGTACTTGTTTACACCTATGATATTCATGCCATTGTTACACCAGTGGGCATGTCTTGGAAGGAAAATTAAGATGGTCACATATCCAAGAGTATATAGGCAGTACAAATGGACTTGATAGGTTTTTAGAAAGTAAACACAAACTTGGGTGGATAGGTGGGTGGGTCCAAGAAGAAGAACTGGAGAAGAAGAGCTATCATTTCAAAATAGTAAGACATTCTCAAAGAACTAATACAAAACTGATGGACAAATTAAAAAATTTATACCATCTTTCTACCTTTTAATTCTCAGTATGTATCATACAGTAAATTCCTAAACATGGTATTGATTAAATTAAAATTGGCACAAAATATAGCAAGAGTTTGAATTAAACTGAAGAGCAGTATTGACAGAAAAATAATGATATGATTTACGTATAAGATTTCTATAGAGGAAGGTAGTAGGATGAATGAGAGTGACTCCATACTATGCCTAAAATGACTCATGCTAATGAGTGTGTCCTCAGGATTCAATCATCTGTCATACATTATGATATTTTAAAAAGTTTAATGATACTAGACTCACCAGAAGCCTGGCTGGGAATGGCAATTCATATTTCTTAGCCTCAGTTAATGCTAGTCATGACTAATGATAGTAAAGTTACCTTCAAGGATTGTCAGAAAGATCAGAAATCATGACTGGCAACTGTTTAGCATGCAACAAAGGATCAAGCGCAGACAGCTCAGTGATTCAAAGAGGACAGTTAATGAGTTTCTTGGTCTATGGCAGTTGTTTTGAATATGTTTTTATTAAAATATTAGGATTTGGTGTTTTAATGTTTTCATGTTGTGTCATGTTAGTTAATTAAATCAACTCTTAATCGTGGTAAGAAACTTAATACCTCCAATTCCATTGTTTATTTCAATACGTGTTCTGTGCATTATAGCAAATATTGTGCTTTAATATAATTTTGTATATCTCCTATTAACTGTCAATCTTCTTTAAATGATCACTCCAAATGTTTGTTAAATTTTCTTTATAAATGATCTCAATAATAAAGATTCTGTCTGTTTTGTTTTCTTTTTTATTTTGGATGTCATCCAATATATTAATATGAATAATTTTATTTCACAAAACATTTACCAAGAACAATCAAGATCAATGCTTATGAAACAATTACAATTAGAAATCCTTAGTGTTAACAATTTTTATTTTTAATAACTTTATCTTCTATGATTTTAAAATAAAAAAAATAGTATTTTCATTTGTAAGAAAACTTTTGATGGTGTTCCCTGCTCCATATCTCCTACATATTCTGATGCAAAGAAAGACAGTTACCATCCGTGGCGCTTATTCAAGAATTTCATAACACAGAAAGAACTTGTTTCATATGCACAAATCCTATCCTTATTTTAAATATCCAAAATAGACAATTTGGGTGAATATTAAAATATGCAAACTAAATCTATTGTCAAGTCAAGATTTTAAAAAATCATAATAGTCACTTTGGCAAGAAAGGGGCAATGCATTCCCTACCCTTTTTGTAAAACTACTGACTGGCTCCAAGGGTATATAGAAAGCATTATCCTTGCCATATTGCAGGTTACTTTTTCAACCTAAAAATAAAATCTATAGAGCATATTGAATAATCTCTCTTGCAAGACCCTCATTCTACCGTATTGAGACACTGAGATAAGATGCTCTTTACTTATCACTGAGCTTTTAAAAAGGCTCATGTAACTAAATTCACATTTTATGCTGAACTGGGCTCCATTTTTAATTCCTATGGCCATTGATAGATGAAACACAAAAAAAGAATAAATTTTTATCCAGTAAGTTTGATGTTTATAATTAACTGAAAGAGCCGATTCAGAACATTCAAAAGAGTTAGAACAAAATGTAGAGATTTCTTAATTGCCTGTGAATTAATTGCTTAAATAAGATGTTTTCTTAAACCTTGTTTCCCAGAAAAGAAGCAAATTGTACAAGCAATGGCTTCTACTTGATTTCTTTAATGACAAGCATAATGATTATTATTATTTGTTACTTATAAGCTATAGAGAAGAGTTAGAACTTGTTATGTCTAAGCTTGTGGAGACATTTAAATGTAACATGAGAATATACAAGGAGCACAGGTCATGCAATAAAAATTTCCTTTTTGTGGTGGAGATTTAAGGTGCCTTATCCATGTTTGCTGCTTGTGTGTTTGCTTTTTGCTAACTGGATGCTCTACAGCAAATGAGGAAGATATTGGTGAGCATCTGCTGTGTATCAGATGCTCTATGAGATATGGCCATACCAGATGCTACATTGGATTTTTTTTTCTGTTAGCATCAGAGAGTCACTTCTGGGTAAAATCGCAAATGCCTGATTGTCCAGGCTCCAGTTTATTCTTTACTCTGCATAGCTGATAGTGAAATGTTGTGAGGGTTTGGAAGGGCAAGCAGCTGGAAATGCTAAACCAAATCGTAAGCATATACATTCTGGAGAACTACCTGACATTCGAGGTGACTTTGGGTGACTCTTGTGTGACAAAGCATTTTCTGGGAAGATGCTTACACATCTACTCACCCAAGACAGGGAACCCAAAACAGAACAAACACTGATGCCACAAAAGTCCAACTTGGTGAACCAATAAGCTTTATGGGGGTTACCTAACAGAATATGGGTGACGGTTTATGTACAGGAGCAGAAAGGACTCAAAGGAAGCTACATCACAAAAATCTACCCAGGATGGATGACAGCTTACAGAGCTGGGAACCCAGAGCACACTGCACAGCCTGCAGGCAGCTCACCAGGCTGGCCTTCATCCTTTCCAGGCTCTTCAGTCACTCTGAAGTTCTTTCAAGCAGCCTGGCTGGTTTCTGCCTGCTCTAGGCACATAGCCTGCTCTTAGAGTCCTTCAGCTGCTTTTCTTCTTGAAATTCTTCTTTGCAGCTCAGTTCAATCATCCAAGTAGAACTCTCAACTTTTTTTTAGAGAGATTTATTTATTTTATATATTATATGAGTATACCATTGATGTCTTCAGACACACCAGAAGAGGGCATTGGATTCTATTACAGATGGTTGTGAGCCACCATGTGGTTGCTGGGAATTGAACTCAGGTCGTCTGGAAGAGCAGTCAGAGCGAGCGCTTAACCACCGAGGCATCTCTCCAGCCCCTAGGACTCAACTTTTATTGTTTACTCTGACTGGTAGAGAACTAGAGAATCTGGTCAGCTTCAGGGACTTCTGAAAACCATTTTAAGTTACCTTCATGATTAAGGAAACTTCCCTACAGGATGGATTATTTCAGCTTCTGAAGAAACAATGGTGATTTAAAATAAATCTTTGCTGTTGTAGCCCATTATTATTTGAGAATTGCTTGTTGCCTCTAATCAATCCGAAATTCTATGGCTAAAATCAATTGTATGCTAATATCTTATTTGGATAAGCAAAATACATAGCAAATATACCCACTACTTAGAATAAATAATAGATTTGTGCCACGTAAAAAGTAAACACTGGAAAATTTAGGTCAGTAATATGAGAAAATGAATTGTTAATGAATAATTTTTTAATACATTTTGCCTAAAAATCAATTTTTATGGCTTAAAACAATTACTTTAAAATATGTATTTTGCTTTTTAAACTACTAACCACACAATAGGACATGGAAATATGTTTAAAGTTTTAATTTAACTTTTTTTTTTGCTTAAGTCACTTTACATCCTCCTCACTGCCCCTCCTGGTCACACCCTACAACCCTTTCCCCATCCTCCCTCCCCTTCTTCTCTGAGTGAGTGGAGGCTCCTTAGGTATCCCAATGCCCAGGAACTTCAAGTCTCTGTGAAGCGAGGTGCTTCCTCTCCTACTGAGGCTAGATAAGGCACTACAACTAGAACATATCTCATGTACAGGCAACAGCGTTTGGGATAGCCTCTGCTCCAGTTGATTGGGACTCACATGAAGACCATGCTGCACATCTACATATATATAGGAAGGCTTAGGTCCAGCCCATGTATGCTCTTAGGTTGGTGGTTCAGACTTTGAGAGACCTAAGGGTCCAGGTTAGTTACTGTGTTCTTTCTGTGGAGTTGTTATCCTCTTCTGAGCGCTTCCTCTTGTTCTTCCCTAAGACTCCCCAAGCTCCATCCACTATTTGGCTGTGAGTGTCTGTATCTGTCTGTTAGGTAGAACTTCTCAGAGGGCAACATGTTCCTATTTGCAAGCATAAAAGGATTTCATTAATAGTGTCAGGGATTTGTGGTTGCCCATGGGATGGGTCTCAAGTTGGGTTGGTCATTGGTTGGCTATTCCCTCAGCCTCTGTTCTTTCAGTGCCTGCATTTCTTACAAGCAGGATAAATTTTGGGTTGAAAGCTTTGTGGGTGTCTCTATTGCTCCACTAGAGTTCCTATCTGGCTACAAGAGGGGGGCCTCTTAAGGTTTCACATCCCCAGTGAAGTGAGTCACAGCTAAGGTTGCCCCCATTGGTTCTTGGGCACCTCCCTTATCTCAGGTGTCTGACTCATCCTGGAGATGCCCCCTACCTCCTCATCCCATCAGTTGGAAACATTTTTAATAACTGTATTTAACCTCACAATATGAAGAATAAGGAAAATAAAAAAACATGATTTATTCTAGTAGTTTTCTAGAAACCTCTTATTTTTGAGACTCGGTGTTCCAGCAGAAATAAATGTATAATTGTTTATTTTTTTTAATTTGAGATTGGGGAAAATGCAAATCTTGACATTTTTGTTCACATATGAATTTCATCTTATTTAATAATTTCTTCATTTACATGAAGAAATTTAATAATTTCTTCATTCCTTCGTGCCAGTGTGACTATGTCAAGTATATGAGAATATAATTTCTATCTTATCACACTGACAAGTATTTATTCAATCCATTCACATATTTGTTTACTTCCAAGTGTTTTATTAAGACTACCCCATTTCTTTGTCCCAGCACAATCTTCATATATGCTCACATATTTTTGAACACAATTAATTATAAACTGTGCTTTTATTTCTAATTTTAAGCATAATCTATATTTGTATGTGGATTCATGTTCATGTGTGGGAGGTGTTCATGGACACGGGTGTATGTGTGTTTGGATGTTGGAGGGTAATTTTTTTTTCTTTTTTCTTTTTTTTTATTGTTATTTTTTTTATTCGATATAATTTATTTACATTTCAAATGATTTCCCCTTTTCTAGCCCCCCCACTCCCCGAAAGTCCCGTAAGCCCCCTTCTCTTCCCCTGTCCTCCCTCCCACCCCTTCCCAGTTCCCCGTTCTGGTTTTGCCAAATACTGTTTCACTGAGTCTTTCCAGAACCAGGGACCACTCCTGCTTTCTTCTTGTATCTCATTTGATGTGTGGATTATGTTTTGGGTATTCCAGTTTTCTAGGTTAATAACCACTTATTAGTGAGTGCATACCATGATTCACCTTTTGAGTCTGGGTTACCTCACTTAGTATGATGTTCTTTAGCTCCATCCATTTGCCTAAGAATTTCATGAATTCATTGTTTCTAATGGCTGAATAGTACTCCATTGTGTAGATATACCACATTTTTTGCATCCACTCTTCTGTTGAGGGATACCTGGGTTCTTTCCAGCATCTGGCAATTATAAATAGGGCTGCTATGAACATAGTAGAGCATGTATCCTTATTACATGGTGGGGAATCCTCTGGGTATATGCCCAGGAGTGGTATAGCAGGATCTTCTGGAAGTGAGGTGCCCAGTTTTCGGAGGAACCGCCAGACTGCTTTCCAGAGTGGTTGTACCAATTTGCAACCCCACCAGCAGTGGAGGAGTGTTCCTCTTTCTCCACACCCTCTCCAACACCTGCTGTCTCCTGAATTTTTAATCTTAGCCATTCTGACTGGTGTAAGATGAAATCTTAGGGTTGTTTTGATTTGCATTTCCCTAATGACTAATGAAGTTGAGCATTTTTTAAGATGCTTCTCCGCCATCCGAAGTTCTTCAGGTGAGAATTCTTTGTTTAACTCTGTACCCCATTTTTTAATAGGGTTGTTCAGTTTTCTGGAGTCTAACTTCTTGAGTTCTTTATATATATTGGATATTAGCCCTCTATCTGATGTAGGATTGGTGAAGATCTTTTCCCAATTTGTTGGTTGCCGATCTGTCCTCTTGATGGTGTCCTTTGCCTTACAGAAACTCTGTAACCTTATGAGGTCCCATTTGTCAATTCTTGCTCTTAGAGCATACGCTATTGGTGTTCTGTTCAGAAACTTTCTCCCTGTACCGATGTCCTCAAGGGTCTTCCCCAGTTTCTTTTCTATTAGCTTCAGAGTGTCTGGCTTTATGTGGAGGTCCTTGATCCATTTGGATTTGAGCTTAGTACAAGGAGACAAGGATGGATCAATTCGCATTCTTCTGCATGCTGACCTCCAGTTGAACCAGCACCATTTGTTGAAAAGGCTATCTTTTTTCCATTGGATGTTTTCAGCCCCTTTGTCGAGGATCAAGTGGCCATAGGTGTGTGGGTTCATTTCTGGATCTTCAATCCTGTTCCATTGATCCTCCTGCCTGTCACTGTACCAATACCATGCAGTTTTTAACACTATTGCTCTGTAGTATTGCTTGAGGTCAGGGATACTGATTCCCCCAGATTTCCTTTTGTTGCTGAGAATAGTTTTAGCTATCCTGGGTTTTTTGTTGTTCCAGATGAATTTGATAATTGCTCTTTCTAACTCTGTGAAGAATTGAGTTGGGATTTTGATGGGTATTGCATTGAATCTGTATAGTGCTTTAGGCAAAATGGCCATTTTAACTATATTGATTCTACCGATCCATGAGCATGGGAGGTTTTCCCATTTTTTGAGGTCTTCTTCCATTTCCTTCTTCAGAGTCTTGAAGTTCTTGTCATACAGATCTTTCACATGTTTGGTTAGAGTCACCCCAAGATACTTTATACTGTTTGTGGCTATTGTGAAGGGGGTCATTTCCCTAATTTCTTTCTCAGCCTGCTTATCCTTTGAGTATAGGAAGGCCACTGATTTGCTTGAGTTGATTTTATAACCTGCCACTTTGCTGAAGTTGTTTATCAGCTGTAGGAGCTCTCTAGTGGAGTTTTTTGGGTCACTTAGGTAGACTATCATGTCGTCTGCAAATAATGATAGTTGGAGGGTAATTTTGAGTGTTATCCTGAGGAGCATCCATCATTTCCTTTGAAACAGTGCCTCTCCTAGGCACTGGAATTACCAATCAGGCCAATTTGGCCAGCCAGGATCCTGCCCCTATTTCCTGGTATTGCAACAGCAAGTGCACACCACCAAACCTGGAATTTTCCTAACCTTTCTGGAGATCAAACACGTGTTCTCAGACTTGCAAGGCAGGTCACTATTTTTCACTTTTACATTCATCAAACAAGAGATCTCCTTCTACGTGTTGCCCTATCACTTATAGCCCATTTCTATGATATCGCTATATTTTCTTGCCTTTCTGGCATCCATGTTGGACACATGACATTCTTTGGTTAATGAATGGCCCATTTCTACAGGATCACTCTATTTTCTTGCTTTTCTGACATCCATGTTGGTCACATGACATACTTTGGTTAATGAGATTTGAATGGCAAAGCCCAATGAAAAGAGCAAAAAGTTACCCTGTGAACAAATGCAAGAACACCATCCAGTCTGTTGAGTTCTACTTATACCCTGTCAAACATCACAAGCTCTTTCACTAGGCAGCTTCCAGAGAAACTTCACATCTGTTCTCAGCAACACATCCTCTCATGTTTCTGATTCAGCAAAACATCTCATAAGACAGGTTCCAGAAAAGTATCACATGACACAACTGAGTCTCCGAGGAAACCAGACATTCCCATTTCATGTGTATTCTTTCATAAAAAAAATGACATTATGGCCTAGAGGCTTTTTTTTTTGTTTTCAATTTTTCAGTGGGAATATAAGTAGGGTAAATCCATGATGAGTGCATAGCCACCTGATCTGTCTTTAATGTGCTAGGTAAAGCTGTATAGTAAGAGTCAGGGATGTCTGTAACTGTAATATTATCTAATAAAAGCGGATACACAATTGACTATACACTGTACCTTGACATCCTTAAATCCAAAGTCTTAAGGGCATTGAGCGTGTAGCTCTAAGTTTTGTATTCTCAATAGTTCAATGAGTTCCTAATTTACAGTAAGCATTTTTTTGTCTTGTAAATAAATTGATAGAGTTTTGAGTTTTGTTACACAAAGTTGATCATATGCTGTCTAAAGATTCCTGTCTTTCAAGGATTTTGAGAAAGTCCCTATTTTGATGATATGGAAAAAAAGATGGAGAAAGAATTTACACAGTACAATTAAAATGCTACTCGATACATACAGGGACAAAAAGAGCATTCATATTTTGTTCTAATCATTTGCAAGTTGGAAAGAAATCAAGTGTAAAATTTTTGTTAAGGTTGAAGACTGAGGGGGAGTGGAGCTTAGACTTCAAGGCTGAGATAAATTGGGTCCAGGAGAAATCATTAATCTTTTTCTGATCAATCTAAGATGGATTTATGGAGGATGTGAGTTTTGAGGAGTCATCTGCAGAACAAAGAGATATAGAGGGTGTTAATAAAAGACAGAAGGGCTCACATAGTTCTCATGTGGAAAGGAAGATATTCTCATATGATTTTGTATTACATCCAAATATAAAATGATTAAGGGAAAGGAAGACCACATAATTTATTTTCATGTTTTTCTAGAAATATTTCCCTTCTCATTTGCCAGATTTGGTGTTCCAGCAGAAATATGTGACAAAATATGAGTTTAAAAATAATATATCTAATTCAGATGCCAAATATGTAGCAAAAAGTATACACATTTTTTTCCTAGATATTTTCCAAAGTAGCTAATTTATTCCAAAACAGTTTATTTTATTTTCAATTTCCATTTGTTTAAAATTCAGGAACTAGTTGTTTGAGCACTTAGTTTTCAAATTAATAAATATTCTTACAGCGGTCTCTACTTTGTCCTTTCACCAAATGATTTGAAATTGATATAATTTAAGAAAAGACAGTAAATAATGTATTGGTTCTAGTTTATATTAAAGAGTTCTGAGGTTCTAGTAGCTCTGCAGGTTTGAAAATTCACTCTGGGAAATAGTTACATCTACAGGGATTGGACCAGATGATCTATTCAAACTTACACCAAACACAATCTCACACCCGGGAGCCTGGTCTTCTCATACTGGAGAATGCACTAAGCCAGAGTCAAGGTAGTCAGCAGGAAGCAAACTGATTTGTATTTAGGGACTATTGTGTGATTTGCCCAATTGATAAGTAAAGTCATTAGGAAATTCTTAGAGTCCACTTGTGAAGAGTTACCTAGATAGTAAGTCAAATCATATACTTGCTGACATGACTTCATGCATGGTTTCCACATTATTTCCTGGGTCACCATGAGATTGAATTGCTCATATTCACAGAAGTATTTATCATACTGATTTGGGCTGAAGAACTACATGAAAGACTCCCCTTCAGTGTTCTTAAATCTTTGTTGTTCTGGACAGGTTCGCTGCCAGCTAACACCAGCACATGGATACCTTTTACTAGCAGAAATGCTAGGAATTTACCAAGATTTTCACTAAATTGATTCCTTCAAAAAAGATAGTCTGGCTCATTGGTGAATTGTACATCATACGATCTCTTATGTGTGTTTTCTGTATTTATCCATGCTCATTTTAAGGGTTTCAAATAGACTCTAGGATAAAAAGTCTCATCAATAATCAAAATGTTTGATTTCCAATAATGAGCACAATAAGCTTATATGTTACATATACACATTAAAAAATAATTTGTAAATTTATTTTTTTGAAATTTAATCAAATTTAATCATTGTTTGAAACAATGATTAAGCCCTCATGATGTAATGACTTAGCTTGGCAATTAATTATGCCCATTGCCAAGTCCAGTGTTATGAGTTTACTCCCCAGGCTCTACATGATGGAGGGAAGATAAACTTATCTTTATAAATGTACAGTGCATAAGACACAAAACACTATGCAATGCTTAATGTTTTAGTTTAATAGTAAAAACATTTTTAGACTTGATGTGGCAACTAGTAATGCCACCTTGGCATTCAGAAAGCAAGGTAGATTGCTAGTTTGAGGACAATCTGGGTTGCACAGTGAGTGTATTTCTGGCAATTCTGGCTTGTATAGTGAAACCTTGTTTCAAAATGCTCTCAACAAAGCCAGATTAATCTTATACTACTAGTGAATGATTCTCTTTGCCTTTATTATTATACTGGGCATTTCATTTCACTGTCCTCTGAAATAAAGTCTGTTGACTCCTTCTCATTATAGAATTTTTAAATGCATTGTTATTACACACAGACAAACAAATAAATAAAAGTCTCACAACTGATAATGACCAGTGACTTAAAATGACTAGCAGCACTTCAAATACTAAATACTGTCGCTACAAAACTACTCCGTCTATGGCTACATAATAAAATTACTGAGATTCTCTCCTACATTAAATATTACATATCATAAAGGGAACTTGAAAGTTATTACATTTAAGAGATAAATTAATATTTTAAATTTCACTTCATTGCTCCTTATGTATGGTCATGGAAGACACAGGTATGTGATTGAAATTGTCTAAAATTTTAAATGTACATTTTAGAAATATAAGAGAATATTTGGGGTTCATATCTGTAAGCCATCAAGAGCACCCTCAATGACCTTTGCATCAGCTCCTGCTTTCAGGATCATGCCCTATTTCAAGATCCTGCCCTGACTGTCTTTGGAGAGGGGCAGCATTGTGCTATATATACACTGATAAACCCTTTCCTCCTCGACGTTCATTTTAGTCAAGGTGCTTTATCACAGCAATAGAAATCCTAAGACAATATTATAATACATTTAAGTACAAAATGTTTAATTACAAACAAAATGTTACAACAGTGACATTTCTAAAAGTACAGATCATTTTTCTGATTAGATACTCAGCCCAGAAGTTGACTTTCTTATTGTCAGCCACAGGAATTTCTAGCACAAGCAGTACATTGTAACTGACAAATTCTCAAATGTTAGAGTGGATATTGTGTGATATCTTGAGTTACAAATGTTTTGCTAATCTATTTAGTAATGTGTCTCCAAATGAGAGGTGAAACGATAGATCTAACAACAAACAATATAATTGGTACTATAGAAATTATTTAATTTGTGATACTTCTTTACAATCCACAACAAGCTGTCTCTTCGTTTAGTGATAGGCGATCATAAGGATCCACACACAGGATGTGAGGGATCATTCAAGTTTGGATGATGTATGATCTCTCCTACATTAAATATTATATATCGTAAGGAGAACTTGAAAGATATTGCATTTAATAGATAAACTAATATTTTAAATTTCACTTCATTGCTCCTTATGTATGGTCACGGAAGACACATGTATGGGATTGAAATTGTCTAAAATACTGTATGATCTTCTAAGGCTCAAGTCTTAGAGGCTTTGTCTCTAGAGTGCTATTATTGATGAGAGGGGAAACTGTGAACAGAGGGTCTTTAAGACGCTCTGTTAAAGGAGATGTGTCCTTGTAAAGTAAACCTGTTTGCTTTCTCTTTTGTTTCCCAGTCATGATAACACCTTGTCATATGCTCCCTGCATGATATGCCATGCCATCCTGTGCCACCCAACCTCGGACTTGAACCTCCTAATCCAAAAGCCAAAATACATGTTCTTAGCTGCTGATGAGAGTGTAATGTCAGGAAACCTCAGGAACACAGGCAGGATGATTCTCTGAGACTCAAACATTGCCTTTACTGTCTCAGACTCTCAGAAGACTCCATCCTATCTGAGAAAGCAGAATTGTGACACAATCTAAGAAACCAGCCCTGTTCTACTTGTTGTATATTGTTCACCCTCATAGGAGGGAGAGAAAGGATTGCAGGAGCCTGATGGGTCAAGGACAGCCCAAGAAAGCCCACAGAGTCAACCAACCTGAGTACACAGAGCCTCTCAGAGACTGAACCGCCAACCAGGAAGCCTGCTTATGGGCTGACTTAGGCCCTTCGTGCATAGATTACAGTTCGGACCTTGATATTCTTGTGGAAGTCTTAACAGTGCATCAGGGGCTGTCTCAGACTCTTGCATTCCTTTGAGATCCCTTTCTCCTCTGAGTTGCCTCACCTAGCTTTAATAGTCTTACTGAAACTTGATAGGCCATGGCTAGTTTATATCTATGGAATCCCTATGCTTTTCTGTAGAGAAAAGGAGGAGGAGTAAATGGGGAGAGGGTAAAGGGGAAGATGGGGGAGGGGCTGCTGTTGGGATGTAACAAATGAAAAAAAAACATTATTTTTAAATTAGTGAGGTGTGAATTTAATTTTGTTCCTATTATTTATAGTTGTATAATCTTTAGTACTTAATATTGTGCATATGTACTTTTTATAGATGAAGTGACCAGGATGAAACAGATCGTCTACTTAGGACTCATGAGTTTAAAACAGTCTGTGGTCTTCAGGTCCCACAGCACCCCAGCCTGGCTCTTCAGCTTCTCTCAGTATGATAGTAATTTTATATTAAGATCAAGCTATTCAGCAAGCTGGGTATAATTCAGACATGTTCTGCATCTTGAGGTCAATTTTATTCTTTAATTCTTTCTGTTTTCAACTTGGGTGGTAATGACTTTACTATGAAGCCTCCAAATTAAATAAATTTCTTACATTTTTTAAAGACAGGTACATGAACTATGTAGAACTAAATAACAGGTTGACACCTCTCCCCAAATAAGCTACAAACTTATCACTTTCTTGGGCATTTTAAAATGTGCAAACATATTTCGTGAAACATATTTTATTTAAGCCACGAACAGAGTTAGTAATTGATAATCTCAACAGCATGGAGAATCTAAGTGCAGCATTGATAGCATTTAATTTCTCACATTTCTAGTCAATATCTGTTGTAAGTAATGTAAATTTGGTCCTATAAAATTGCTATTACAGTTGTGTAAAGCACCCAACTGAGAGGCTTCATATTGTTCTTTTAAGACAAAGAACAGAGCAGGAAAACAAAAAAAGAAGTATACACAACTTTCTGATAACTTAGGAGAGCAAAATTGAGTTGAAAATGGCCATAGTCCAAACTCATCACCCTGGAGATCACACAGATGGGGAGATAAAAGTAGCCCCACGTGAGCCCCCTGACAATGCTCAGCCTTTTATTCAGAATCTCAGGTAAGCCACCTGCATGCTGATGACATCACACACATAAAGGCCAGGGGCTGATTACTGGATGCGTGCTCTTTATTATCATATATCAGGTGTCACCTGCAATTTCAAGTCTTTGGCAATATGACAGAGTCCATCTGTCATTACTCGTGGATCTTAGTCAATTTTCTCTGCTCTTTGGAAACAAGCTTGTATATCATGTGGGAGTTGTGAGAAAGGATTCAGTCCATTTTCTGAGACTAGCTGTGAAATAAATGTGATAACAGTTAAAGAAAAGAAGCTAATGTAACATACCAGCAAAGAAAATGTCCTGTTTCTCTAATGTTTTACTGCATGAAACCACAACTGTCTCAGATCTGTAGGGAAACTGTTAACAGGTCCTAGTATGGAGTTTATACAGTCCATGAACCAGAGATCTGATGCACTGTGGTGTGTTATGAAAGCAATTGTATCATACAAAGATCTTTGTATGATCTACTGGCAACATACCTTCTAAGATAATATTTAAGCAGGTCATACTTTTATTATGAGGAACTGAGCGTCCATGCTTTCAAGAGTTGTCCTATATGTAGCTTTGTCTACTCGCAAAAAATAATAGTAGTAGTAGTAGTAATAATAATAATAACAATAAGATTTGTTTCAGTATAGAATGCTAGGATAACATCATATTGGTACCTGGAAGGGTGTGCCTATTTGCATAACTGCAAGTTATGATTTTTCTTTACACGATAAAAATTCTGTAGTATAGCATCTGATATTTTTCAAAACATATGGCAAGCTGGAGAATTTAGTTTTATGTAAGTTTTGGGAGAGTGAGTTAAAACACATTTTACCAAAAGCAAATTCAGTGCGTGCCATCCATTTCTCAGTTCTGAATTGAAGTGGACAATTACAGAGTTGGTATTACAATGTATGCCCCATTACAATAGGCTTGATTCAGTGAGAGGCTCAAAGTTTCTTTCAATGTCAATTACCAGGCAGGGTTTCCAGACCCTGCATTTGTCATAATTATATTTGAATTTGTTACTGCTTGATTAGAGGGCTGTCTGAATCTACTTAGATTGAGAAACTTCAGGAAGAATCAGAAGGATAGCTGAGGGCACAAGAGATCAAAGAGACCCTAGTCTCATCAAGGTGGTAGTTTCTCAAAGCCATAAAACAAATAAAAGTGAATCCTGAGAATGACAGGAGGCATAAGAAAAATCTAAATGCTGCTGAGAATACATGTGTGCACTCACATCTGTGCAAACGCACTATAGAGCTATAATGAATGAATACTAATCTGATCCCTCCTGATATTTTTTACTAGTGGCAGGCTGTCTTGTAATAATGAATTTTATTTTAGATATTATCCAATAACTTGGGTCTGCCATTTACCCTTCTTTCTTTTCCAACAGCATCACCAATGTCCTTTATAAGTGAATACAGTTCCTAATGAGACATTTCTCTGGACCTGGATTCTGACCATGACAACACATTCTGTCTTATCTGCTCTTATACCTGCCCCCTGCCACTGGGATAAATGTAAGGGCTAATGCTATTATGTTGTCATACTTAAGAACAGGTACACAGAGGTTGGGTGCATACCTCAGAAATGGAATATCTTGTTGTCATGCACTGTATTGGGTCTTGTTGTGTGACTTTTTCAAGGGATATTTAGTGAACATCTCTTCAAATAGAGCACCTTGGATAGGGTCCCAATGATATATCAAAGAAACAAGTTCATCTAAGGCTAACTTGGTGAAGCAGTGAGTTTACTGAGCTCACTTACAGGGGTATGGGCATTTTAGTCACTGTTCCCTTTGCAGTGAGAAAATAATACCACACAAGCAACGTAAAGGATAAAGGATTTCTATTGGCTCACAGGTCAAGGGCCTATTCCATCATATGGAAGTCTTGGTGGCAAAGGACTGAAGCAGCTGCATAAGAAGCAAGGTGATGAATGTGTATGACCAGCTTGCTTTCTCATTTGCTTTTAGTTTGGGACCTCAGCTTATAAAATGGCGCCACCCATGATTAGAATGGCTCTCACTAATGAAGATAAGCCCTTATAAACCCAAGTGGAGGCTAATGTAATCTAATTAGATAATCCCTCAAGGGCATGACTAAGAGTTTGTCTCCTTTGAATTTATACATACATATATAAATTGTGAAGTCAACAATTGATTTTAACTCTCAGAACTCTACCTCTTACCAAATGAATGCCTAAACATATCAGTTTAAATTCATACCTTCTTCCTCTTTTGCCCAGAAACTCATAGACAACTCATAAAGCAAAGTGCATTTAGTCCAACTTCAAAAGTCCCCAGTTGTCTTTAATATTCCCAACTACAAACTTTAAATGTCCAAAGTTTCTTCCAAAATAAAAGGTAATGGCTTAATTGTGGTCCTCTATAATATAAAAAAAGTTACAAATGTCCAGTATACAATGGCCTAAAATAGGCATCTCTATTTCAAAAGGGTGATGGGGGCATCCTAAGGTGTGATCAGGGCAAAGCAAGATCAGAATGTCGCAGTGAAAACACCAGTTCTTGCAAAGCCATGCTAAGTATTCTCAACTCCTGATGGAACCAGCTGACCCTCTAATGAATGGTCTGTGTAGTCTCAACCTTCATCTCATCTCTGCTGTGAATGAGATACATATGTTCCCATTGGGTCAACTCCACTCTGTGCATGTAGATTTCCTCAGAGAAGGCTCTATTTCTCTGGCATCTTTAACATCCTAGTATCTCTATTGAAACTTAGACGTCAGCTGTCATAGTATCATGCAGGGACCTGTAGGTGTGGTCTTGTAGGGAGTGCTGACCTTACCATGTACTGCCTAGTTTCAGCTGGAAACCAGTACCCTGTGGATAGCACAACCTCTTAACAGCGAAGCCTTGTAAAAAATATTTCACGATCTAATTTATCCACTGTTACATAAATTTGTTCTGTTACAGTTTTCCTCGTCATGGGTAGAGTGAAACTTCAGTTGTCCCCTGATCTCTTTAGCCAGTGCTGCTACTTTGTCCTCAGCTTTCCAGGGTTCAACATCAGAAGAATTCATATTCTTTCAATTACTTTCTTGCAAAAATTCACACTTACCGTCACAATTTTTATTTACCAAACCTCATATTTTAATACATGTCTTCTCTATTTTCTTCTTCATTTCCCCGTAAATCTGGATGAAGGAAATGATCACTAACCATGTTTTAAGTCTGAACGTTGTCTTGTCACAAAATTTCTTCCCAAGAAAATTATTCTACCACATTTGAACACAATCCCACTCAAGTGTTTAGACTGAAGAAAATGTTTCCTGATTCATGCCAAGACAGAACAGGAATGGTTCTTATGACAGCTCATGAGTTGGCCTTGTCCAGAGGCACATCTACTTCAGCTGTGGTCACTCCTCCTCCTGTGAAAACAGACTCTTAAGCATTCTAAGGCAGCAGCTTCGCACTGTTTTATGTGCCCTGCAATACTGATACATCTCCCACAAATTAGTTCAGAAGGCCTAGGTATAACATGACCAGTTTCTTATGGCGTTGCTCTCACAACATAATAAGGGTCTATTGTGGCTTATGGATTGAGATGATACCTTCTCATGCTGTGTTAGGGGTGGTAGGTGTAACAGTGTATCTCTATAGGAGCAAGAGCATGATCTGCCTAGTAACATCCCTCCAAGGTGCAGACACTAATGAATAATGAGCCTCCTCTGGTTTTCTTTTTTCCTGATGTTTGTTTTTGTGGCTGTCCTAGGCTCACAGCCCATAGGGTGGCTTCTTCCATATTTAAGATGGATTTTACCCACTCAGTTAAGCCTATCTGCAAGGCACACAGATGTAATTTCTAAGATTCCAAGTCCATTGAGGTCCGTAAGTTTCTTTACAATGAGTAACAAAACCAACTGAGTCTCTATCATTCCAAGCATAGAGTTCTCTTTCTTCTTCACCACAGACGTACTGCCAGTCTTTTGGGGGCATTTTCATTAATGGAAAGAGATAGAAATTTACCTGCTTCCTACCTACTTGTCAGCCCTGTGACCTGATAGTGATGAGCCCAATTTAGAGTCGCAAACATACCTGGTCAGCTGAGGAACCTTTTCTTCCTTCTTGTTTTAAATTGCTGCTACTTCAAGGTATTGGTAAGATCCCTGCTGCTGTAAACTTCTAGACAAACTCTTACTGTTCTTTCTACTTGGACGCTCAACAGGAAATCTACTAAGCTAGGCCTATTGAATGTCCTGACTGTTCTGCAGACCTGAGGGGCTTCTTCGCTTCATTAGCTACTTTGCTAAGCCTTAGTGTTTCTACATCTCATTTTGGCAAATGCAACAGAGATAGTGACTCAAGCTCTCTTTGAATCTTTTTGTCCCTTTCTCATGTACAAATAAGACTTCTCTCATATCATATAGTATCTTGCATTTGCCCAAACGTCCAAACTCTATGAGAGACAAATACTTTGAGATATAGGTGAAAATCATTGTTTTCCTTTGACTTAGAAAGAATATTTACCTGTAAAAAGCTGTATACTGCTTTTCAGCTATAAATGATTTGGATTCTCAAGAGAAGATGTTGCCTTTTTCACTGCCTGTTTTCCCCTGAGTCCTTTTCTGCAGGTGTAAGATGGCGTTCAAACTCTCTTATTGGTTGTTACTGGATAAGGGGGTCATGTTTGTTAATTAGTCATAGCTGTGTGATTAATGTTCTATGTTTATACTTGAAAGGTATTAACATATTTGTAAATATTGCATAATGGGATATTTTGATAATTTAAATAGAAAAGTTTAATATAAACAAAACATCGTGGATTTATTTTAGTATCCAACAATATCTATATTCTTTTATGTCTATTTAGAATTTTATTCTTAGCTATAATACCAGAGGTCAATACAGATAACATGTTAAAAGAATGTCACACAGCCTAACAAATCACATAGAGGACTTGTATAAATCATTCTGCACCTTTATACAATGATTTTAAAGAATATTATCCACAGGAACAAGATTTCAAACATGTATTATCTCATAATTCTACTCATGTCTGTACAATGAACATTTATGTATTATATGTATGGTTTATTTATAAAATAATATATAAGGAATTTTTTAAATGTTCTTTTTTTCTTTGTTTTTGTTTTTGTTTTTTGATTTTTGTTTTTTGAGACAGGGTTTCTCTGTATAGTCTTGGCTGTCTTGGAACTCACTCTGTAGATCAGGCTGTCCTCGAACTCAGAAATTCACCTGCCTCTGCCTCCCAATCCTGGGATTAAAGGTGTGCACCACCACCGCCCAGCTAAACATTCTTTTAGAGACAAATGAAGAAAACCACGTTCTATTTTCAGTTTTACACTATTTAAAAATCAAATCATGAACAGGTACAATTCTGTAGTAATATCTGTTAAATAAACGTGTAATAATCTTAATCTTCTCAGTAAATACTGTACTACATGCTAAGACACAGTCTTCATATTTTACATTACTTTGCTAAAGAATATTGTATTTTGTGCAGTCATGCAGAGTGTTGAATAGGTTAATTTATTTCTCTCACTGATGGTAAATGTGAATAGAGCGGTGTTATCTGATAGCAATTGCACCAGTGATTTTGAATGTTTACAGTCTAGGCTGCTTCTCAAAAACTCTATTTTTCCTTTCTTTTGGAAGACACTATCTTACATATCCACACTAACCTCCCCCACTTAACATTTTTAAAAATACTTTTCTTTTTATTTTTTTTAAGAATTTATTTCCTGTGGGTGGGTGTTCTGCCTGCATGCTTTCTGCATTCCTTGTGTTCAGGGTGTCCATGGTGGTCCTGATCTCCTGTAGCTGGAGTTACAAATGGTTATAAGTCACAATATGTACACTGAGAATTAAACTCAGGTTCTCTGAAAGAGCAGCCAGAACTCTTATATGGCACCATTGCTCCAGGCACACTAATACTTTCTAAATGTCTCCAAGGAAATATACAAAAAGATGCTAATTTCAGAAAAGAGTAGAAACCCAAGGTAATGTTCAGCTCTTTCTCTGAGTTATAGTCATCATGAACGTAACCTAGGTTAGACAAAACTTTCATCCCTGGATTGGGTCCTGACAGCCTTTCTTTTCCTTAAAACACAATCTTTCTTCCTTGATGGTAAGCATGATGTTTTATTCCTGATTTGGATATTATTTTCTTTATACTTCCTTGTATTCCAGCATCCTCCAAGTACCCAGTGTCTGCTCTTCTCTTCCAAATTTCTTTGCATTACTGCCCCAGTGTCTAGAACCTTCTGCCAAATGATATTTCAGGCATTGCCTTTCTACTTCCTTTTCTTGTGGGTATCCTGTAACCAACTACATTCTAATTTCTACTTAAATATTTAGTGCATGGTCCTGGGTCACCTGTTACCAACAAGTAAGTGACATTTATTTACTAATTTATTAACAATAAATATGTATGAAAAGTTCAGATTGTGCCAGGCACCATGCCAATGTAGGTGACATATTATGCATCTAACTGGCCTGTTCTCAGGAAAACTGTCCTATAATTAGTTATTGCAACAACTACATGTTCTTTCTTTCCTCCTCTCTCATGCAAAAAAAATTTTTTTTTCAAATAGATTTCAAAGGACTACAATGCAAGTAATGTTCATCTCTGATCATGAGTCCAACCTGTTCATTGTAAATTTCAGTCTTTTTGTGCACTGCACTTGGGATAACTGAGTTACTGTCCTTACATCTTACCTGTTTCCTGCCAGATTCAGCTTTGTCCATGAAACAGCTCTCTTATGTCTTAATTTAATTCAGCCTCCATCCCCCTTAAAACTGCAGCACACATAACTACCCTTTCTGGCACATCCCTAACGAGTGGCATGTAGATCTCACTGGGGAGTTCAGAAAGATTTGCAAATGACCTCAAGAATGAAACCCTTTTTTATGCCTCTGATTAGATATGGGCTACAAGCAGAGATATGCTTACAGCCCACACCTTTAGAACTGATGCTTTTTCTTCTACTAAAAAAAAAAAATGAGCCAATGTTTGGCATATGTTTTCATTTAAAAACATTTTTTTTAAAGAATGTATTTTTCCTTTCATATTTTGGTCAAGAATACAGAAGTTTCAGAAATATGTAAACAAATGAAAGAGTGATCCAAACAGCGATCTTATTCTGAGGGGGAAATATGTATTTTCTTTCTCTTTCATATCTCTCAAGAACATTCTGAGAAATATAAAAGATAAAGGTAAATATTTTGTCATTACAATCCTTATCATTACTTATGAGTATTTTCTGCCTTTGAACAACCTTCAGAACGGTCTTAAGAACGTAATGCCCTCATCAGGCCTGACAGAGGTAAACAGAAGCTCTAAGAGTGGCTTGCCACTGGCTCGCGTTAAGAAAATGAAAGAAAATGTGTGTCCATCCTTTCATCATGGCTGGCTGCTGCCTGCAGTGCCCTCTTCTTAGATCTCCACATTCCTGGGTTGTGGGAGTCAGGACATGATGCTCTTTAGGAACACTCTGAAGAATTGCGACCACACATCTCAGTGCTCACATGCTTCTCTTCTTGTTCTTAGAGCACAGAACTTTGTTAACATAATGAATCTAAGCATAGGATTTTTTAAAAGAGTGTGTGTGTGTGTGTGTGTGTGTGTGTATAAAGCCATTTCTTTTTGATTAAATATGTATATATTTATTTGCTCCTCATTTGGGTACTTTTCTGAGAAAATACTGTTGCCCTGAAAGTAATTCTGTTATTATGAAAGGTTTACAGTAGACAAAGGAATAGAATATACCAAAAAATATAGTTGCCAATTAATATTCCTAGTAATTGTGGTATAATTTCAGAAGCTTCTAGTAAACGGTGACCATAATCACAAAGATTAATGAGGGTTACCAAAGGTGGAAAATCCAGATGCTGGCAGCAATCCATTCTCCAAGTTATAGTGAACACACAGTAGAGAAACATGGGGTGAATATGATAATTAATAGAAAGGTCATCCTTGGGGTTCAGTTTTGAATTTGTTTTTGAAACATGATAAAGTTTTAAACACATCCTCAGAATTGAGAAAAGAATTCAACTGATAAACGTGACAGACAAGCTTATTAAACATTTCCTGTATCTTGTAGTGAGCTAAGTGCCCAGAGGTGCCAAAAAAGAAAGTCCTGTATCTTCACTTGTAGCTGCACATAACCAACTTGGACTGTAAATGAATACATATTGAAAGGTGGTATTCAATATGATACAATGGAAGTGGCTAACCTTGGTACCGTCAGCAAGCTTCAGGAGTCTCAGACTTACAGTTTGTCTGACAGAATTGGTGTGGCTTTGATGAATATATGTTCAATAAATGCATCTTTAGAAGAACCTGCTATAAAATCATTACAAAAACTAAGAATTGAATGGGTGAATCCTGTAAAAGAAGCTAGAAAGGCAAGAGTAGGCCAGCAACAGTACCAGAGAAGCCTAAACCCAAAAGCATCCGAACGGGCAAAGGCGGACTCAGAGGCAGAGCGCGATTCAATTTGAAGGCAGCTGTTCAGTTTCAACCAAGGCAACAGCAGGGATTAGATGAGCTTAGTTCTTCTAGTGAACAAAGAGACAAAGGCACCTCAACTTAGATGTTCAAGAAAGAGTTCCTGTGAAGCAAGAGTTAAACAGGCATGGAGAATCCAAATTAGGGTAGCTTCAAAATCCAAGTCAACAATGTAGATGTCCTACAAGGTAACACATTTAATCCTGCAAACTTCCCACATAATTGAATAAATGTTTCTACACAATAGCAGAATATGAAAATACTTGTAAAACAACATAATCGTAGGACAAATTAAAGAACCACTTTTGTCTTCTTTACTTAAGAGTGTCACGATCTTTCACGTGTTATACCTAACAAAACGAACAAAACACCTGTATGTTCTTTTCTTTTCTTTTCTTTTTTTCATGACAGGGTTTCTCTGTATATCCCTGGCTGTCCTGGAACTCACTCTGTAGACCAGGCTGGCCTTGAACTCAGAAATCCACCTGCCTCTGCCTCCCAAGTGCTGGGATTAAAGGCGTGCACCACCACTGCCCGGCTATGATTTAGGTGTTGAATGTGCAATATGTATACTTCTAGGGGAAATTGCTCATTTGAGGAAGGCCACAAGGATTTCAAGGAGGAAATGCAGACTCCATTGGCAAATGGGCATACCCAAGTCCCTTTCTTATGTTGCCAGCCAGTTATCTTGATAGGTGTGGGAAGAACAAACCACAGTCCTCTTGTTTCCATCAGAAACAATCACTTGAGGGAATCTCTTGTTTCACTTTACATTTGGTTGTTAGGCAGAAAAGATTGGTGAAATCAGTCTTTGTAATTACTCTGAGAATGCTTCAGTCTCTTCACCTCTAACTAATTATATTAAAAGAAAGATATATTTCTCAGATTCTCAGGCTAGTTAGACATCAAATTATAAACTATGGAAATCACTTTGAAGAGGTATTCAGGCAGAACACTGTTCCAATCTAGTGATTGAGCAGATTTCCAGTAATTAAATAGGTGACCAACGTATATCATCTAAATTTTTGAGTCTCCTGGATTGTCACATTGTGAAATGTCTAAAATTAAGGCTCATTTTGAAGTACCACTGGGGTCCCCAGACTTAGGACAGTAGGACACTTCCCCTCCTTCATCCTGGCTGTTAGTGCTGGTGCCTGGCCCCAGTTGGTACTCAGGAGCATGAGGCTCTGCGACAATATTGATAGTGTAAGGGAAAGACCTGACAAATTAGGGAAACTTCCAGATGTGTTCGATCCTCCCGATGATTAGCACACCATATTGTTGTTAAATAAAATATTTTCCAAACGTTCCTACACCTCTTCTACACCACAGCTAAAGGAAGTGTGTTTTGGAAGGTCTGTTTGAAACACAGTTTGGAAGATAGCAATTTGCCCATTTTAAAGGTCACAGGTGCCTTCCAACCAACAATATTAATTTATGTAATAATAATTATTATTTTCCAATTTCCTAATTTCTAATGGAGATTCTTAGAGATAGTATAGTTTTTTGCCCTCAGAGCACACTCAATGTCAAGAATGATTTAGTAGAAGTTTTGTTTTTTAGTTGAAAGTAGATACTTTTCTCATATATATCCCCACCACAGTATCCCTCACTGCACTCCTCCCTTTCTCCCAGATCCACTCCCTTCATTTGCCTTAAAACAAAAAAGCAGGCCTCTAAGAGATGACAGTGAAATTGGACAAAACAAGATACAATAAGGAAAGGCAAAAGCCCTCATACTGATGTTGGACAAAGCAACTCAATAGGAGAGAAAAAGCCCCAAGATCAGGTGAACGAATAGCAGTACACAAGCTCCTACTATTATGAATCCTACCAATCCACCAACCTATCAGTTATAACATGTACGCAGAAGACCTGGTGCAGACCCATGCAGGCCCCGTGTTTCAGTCTGTGGGAGCCCATTTCAACCCTGCTTGGTTGATTCAGTGGGCCATGCCCTTCTTGTTTAGAAGGTTTTAGTGAATTCAAAGAAGCTACAGATTTTTCTTCAGGTCCCTACAAACTGATGTGGTGGTTTTCTGGTCTTCTTCTTTTGTCCATATTCCCCATTACAAATACTTCTATAATCCATCAGGGAAAGAAATGTATCTGGATGCACTGAAATCCACTTAACTTTTAAGTCTGGTTTTGGTTTGGTTTGGTTTTTATCAGATTAGTTCAATGACAAGTAAAGACAATACTTTCTGGAAAGTCTCTGTTGAGCAGAGTTGTGAGCAAGAGTACTGGTCATTTTGATTCCCCCACATATGGAAATAAAGAAACAACAGTAACTTGACAACACAGGTGAGTGTGTCGCCTCTTGTTGCTTTACATCATAGGCATAGTAGTTTTCCTGACTGTTATTTTTTTTTTGCGCCCAAACAAAAAGATAAAAATCACAAAGTTGAACAGTAGCTTCCTCTAGAATAGTCTCTACATATGAAGCAGCCCTTAGTTCTACCCAGGGCTTTCACAAGTGTTTCCTATCCAGTGTCATGCTTGCAGCTTTCTTGGCAAGCACAGCAGAACATGGATGCTATAATAATGAATCTTATGTTTTCCTTCATATTTTAACTTCTAAACTGCATAGAAATCTGCAAGATGCCCTATCCTTCACTGGCGGGAAAAGAACTATAAAACCATGGGCATCACCTACAGTAGTATTGCCTCTTCCAGGCTAGTGTGGCTATGCAATACAGAGGAAATAGTCTGCACTTTGTTTAAAATCTTACATTGTCTAAGTTGCTACTGAGAAAATGCTACAGGAAGAAAACATGAGGTAGAAATACTGACCATTTTATGTATGTGGTATGTGGTGTGTGTGTGTGTGTGTGTGTGTGTGTGTGTGTCTATGTGCATGTGTGAATATGCAAATATATATATGTAAGAAACTTGCAACTAAATTATTTTTTATATTTTTCATTTTACCTCTGAACTGTATAGTATTTATATTTCAGAGGAAGAATTTGTCTACAAATTGTCTTATATCTCAAACCCTACTTAATGATCTGGTTCCTTGAGTATTAGATTATTCCTTGGCTAATTTTGGTAAGTAAAGGTGCAAGCATGGTTCATTTCAGGATTGTTTTCTTTCCAAACAATAATAGTTTAATGGTTTATTCTAGTTAATCTGAATACAATTGTCTTCAACCATACAATGTAGGTATCCCCAAATATACCAGACGCCAACACCTTTGTATTCGCACATAATAATAATATGTGTATATTTCAAGTCTTTCCAACTACATAAATTACGATAGCTTGAAAAAAAGAAGAGAAGCCAGAAAGGGTAGAGATGTGACTCATTTATGCTTTATCTCTTCAAGAAGTTCATTTTTGGGTAAGTATCATTTGGATGAGGATTAACTTAATCAGAGATTTTGGATCTTTTTTACTTTAATTTCAATCTCTTTTAAAAAAAAAAAAATCTGAATCTCTAAAAGAACTAAACCTGTGGTGACAAAGCACTGTGTTCAAAAAGAAAAAAAAAAAGAAAAAAGAAAAAAGAAAAAAAAGAAAGGGGGGGTGAGTTTTTAAAGCAGCCAGCGGCTGTAAGAGAGATAGTGAAGGCAGCAGATTTGTGACAGAGTGGAGCATGAAACCCATCAGCTGATGAGTGAAAATCCCTGGTTTCTAATTAATCGAGGTACACAGGCCAAGGGATGAAGAGGATCAGGGAAATGAAATCAGGAAGACGATAGCATCAGTCATTTCTGCGGTCCATTGTCATACTTCAGAATCTGCTGTAATGAATCACTCAGGCATTCCACAGATACATTCAAATGGTGCAGAGAATTCATTGTCCGGTGAAGAGTGCTTGATAGAGATCTTTCCCCCCACACTCCTTCTCAGACGCCTATGATCAGAAGAGGAAATCCACACAGCACAACAGGTGTGCTCTTTGCAGGCTTGCTGAAATCTGCAAAAGAGCCGAATAAGGAAGAAATTTTTCCCTACTATTTTTTTCTCCCAAAATGTATACAAGGAAGGGTGAGATGTGGCATCCATGAAAGAGAAACCTTGTTAACAAAAGATCTTGCAAGGGGGGAAAAGGGTGAACTGAAGGGAGGAGTTAGTCCCTTCAGTGGTTGAGAAGTACATGTTTCTGAAAAATCTCAAACAGGAATATGAAGGATAGTACTAGACATGGAGGCTAGCTGAATTGATTGAATTTATGAAGGGACATACTTCCTTAAAGGGACTATTGGTGCAATAAAGGAAATGCTATGGCATCCTGAGGAGAAGACAAAATCCTTCTCCTCAGAGTCAGACAGCTGTTCTTGGCCTGCTGAGTGTTTCCTGGAGGAAGCCACTGAGACTTGAGGGAGGCACAGTTCAGTGTGAAAATTGTCCTGGAAAGTTCTTCAGCTCAAGCAGGAGTTTCTCATAGGCTGTAGTTCACTTGTGTAGTAGCCAGGTGCTTATGGGAGAGACCATCACCAAGACGTGCTCTCTGTGGACACTGACTCAACAGCAACTTGACCCAGAACAATCTGGGAGAGGGTCCAGGTGTTATCTGGAATTAGGAGACAGACAAAAATAATTGTTTTTCAAATAACTAGGTATCATACAGAGACATATAAGAATGGCAGATTCATTTTAAATTTAATTACTATAATATAGGGTTTCACTGTCTATATTATCAATCACCAAGGCACTTTGGAGCTGATGATATTAAAACTGCAACACTAACGAGAATTCTACTTCACGATGAAAATAATTTTAATCATGGGTAGATTACAAATCCATTTACACTTACAGTTACTGAGAATTCTATTATCTCTCTTTTCTTGTGAAAGATGTTAAGACATGTTTTCAGAAAGTATAAAAGATTACAAAGGTATGCTGTGTCTATAGCATTCTGAGCTCAGACTTTGAGAAAATCTTTAGAAAGCTTATATATTGTTAAGATTTCAGTAAGGGGATGTGAGGCAGGGAAAGCAGCAGTGGTTACAGGTGGGCATGAAGAGCCTTGTCTTCCTAGCTCCTGTTCACTAGATGCTTTCAGGCAAAGAAAATATTTCCAATGTCTTTGTCGATGTGTTAGAAGGTGAGGTTATCTAGTAAAGTGTGTATGTGGTTCCAGCTCTGCAGACTGGATGGCACTATTGGCTTCCTTAGTCTTGAGATCTGGAGCTGTATTTCAACTCAATTTGTTCAGGGGTCAATGAATGAGTAAGCTTAGGAAATTCAGCCCTCAGCTCTAGGTGTGTGATAGAGTCACCCAGACTGTGAAAAATACACCTCTTCCATTTCTACCTCCATCTGCATGTTTGTATCTTTGTCCAACTATTTATTGTCTCTATGCGCGCGCACACACACACACACGTGTATTTTGGAAGGAAATAGGTCCTTTTACAAATTAAATTAATCAAGTCATCTCTGCCTGTTGTACTGATGTCCTTTAAATTCCCATTGGTGATATATAGAGGATGTACAATATTTGTCCAAGTTTTATCTAGGTTAGAGCTCATGTGTAAGTGATTTTGAGAGATCCACTGACATTTCTATTGTTCAGTCAGTGTTAAAATCTTCATGTCACCCAATAGGAACATTAACTGCAAAGTCAGTGCTCTGAGTGATAACTGGAAAGATGCTCAGCTCTTCTAGTAAACTGAGGAAGTTCCTTCTTAGTACCTGACTCACCTGTGGTAACTTTATACAGTTTCAGTCTCAGAAGAATAGCCATTTCTCATGATCCAAACAGTTTTGCCATTTTACAATAATTATTCAACTTCATATACTTCATGATCACTTTTTGCATATTTCACCAATTATTATCAATATTACCAGCATCTACTTATTGCTAGTGATAAGTTACTGAATACCTTGTTTCTAGAAACATGTAACTGGGTGTATTATCACTAAAAATTAATTTAAAGTCTGGGATGTAGAAATGTAGCATGTGCAACTGATGTATGTAAACACGAACTGTCATATATTGACAATTATAAGGATGAGAAATGAAAACACGGGAGTTGATCATACCATGTATTTACTTTCATATATGCCTTAAGAGTTTTTATTAGTTAAGAGGTTTCAAAACAAATAAACTACCTGTAGCTTTATGAAGATTCTATTTGAAAAGATACTAAAAGAATTACCAGGAAAAATGTGATAGAAAGCTAGTAGAAATTCAATGGTAATGGATTGTCAAATTATTCCCATGGTTTGTCTACAGCCAGAGTGTTTGTACCATAGTTTCTGGTCAGTTAGATTCTGCTCTGTGAACTGAGTTCTCTCTTTAAAATTTGACATTCCATAGTGCAGGAACATATACTGACACTGCTTTCTCTACATTTTCACTATGTGCATATTTAACTCATGTATACCTGTGCATCAAAATGCAAGGAGAAATAAAACTGAGCAGTTTCAACAGCCACCATTATAAGATCCTCTAGTCTATTCTCTATGTGGTTTCCACTTTTAACCTTCGGCCTTGCTTATGCACCTTTCCTCATATTTTTTTGTTTTGATTCCCACTATGGAAACTAGCTATTAGTAATCACAAATACCTCCAAATATTTACTTGTTCAACTCTTGTTTTCTATAGGACTCATGTATATTACATATGTGCATGTGTGCCACATGCACAGATATGGAAGTAACTAGCTTTAAAAATCAGTCTATTACTGTCACTTAAAACATTCCCACAAGCGTGGAAACTGCGCCCCATACTGGTTCCCTGCTTTGGCGGAACTCTGAATAAATTACACTTCTAGAGCCTGCCAGCTTCCTGATTCCAGTTTACTGCACTTTAGAGAAACAGCTTTCTTTCGTATGCTGCATATACATAGTGTCTTTGTAGGTTTATTTTTATCATTCTCTTCTTGTATCTTAACAATAACTTTGCAGGAAGGTATGCCCACTGTTCTTGGGGCTATGTCCTTAATTAGGTCAAATGATTTGGGTTATAATTGCAACAGGGAACCTAGCTCCATAGCTTTCACTCCTAAGCATTATTATTTAACATGCTTGTTAGTGTTCTAAATTGAGAAACACCTGGGTACATATGTAAGCTCTAATGTGATTTTCTTTAAAGCAATAAACTACGTTTATTGTAGTGTCTTTTGGCATTTGGAGACATAGAACGCTTTGATCTGTCATTTCTCACAGAAACAATAAAGAATTCCGTCTTCTGATTTGGAATCACAGAGACTAAAATCTTTAGCAGTACATACCTAAATGTATAAAAATCAACTGGTAAAAGGGGTTAGAAAACAAAGTTGTAAATAAGTTGCACCTTTCTAGAAGAGAGAATGACCATTGCTCAACTCAAATTTAATCCAGCCATTTTTCAAAATGAAGGCTATTTGGACACGTTTTATCAGGAGAAAGAAAGAAAGAAAGAAAGAAAGAAAGAAAGAAAGAAAGAAAGAAAGAAAGAAAGAAAGAAAGAAAGAAAGAAAGAAAGAAAGAAAGAAAGAAAGAAAGTGAGAGAGAGAGAGAAAGAAAGAGAAAGAGAGAAAGAGAGAGAGAAAGAAAGAAAAAGGAAGAAAGATAGAAAGAAAGAAAGAAAGAAAGAAAGAAAGAAAGAAAGAAAGAAAGAAAGAAAGAAAGAAAGAAAGAAAGAAAGAAAGAAAGAAAGAAAGAAAGACAGGAACTGAACAGATAGTCTGCAGGTGATCAGTTCTGAGGATTTCTCTAGAGTCAGCCCTGCAAATATTTACCATATATGTGTGCATATTTGTGTGGCTCATGATAAGGTACCAATTTGGGATTTTTGGAAACTGAACTAGAGTGTCGTCGGAGACATCGTCTGATTGGACTGTGCTCAGAAGCAAAGTGCCTTGAGAAGCCAACAGAGAAAGAGGGTGAGCAGGCGAGGCTGGACAGTCCATGGTGCCAGCTCTAATATCCACAGCAATTATTTTGTGGACATCCACTCCTTGCCTGCACAGGAGATAGGGCTATAAGTGTATGTTATTTTTTAATTACAAGGGGGGTAGAAAAAATCCTGATGATGGGCTGGAAGGTGGCATTGCATTGTTATTTTTTTCCTCTCCCTTCGTTTGCTGATTATGTGAGCCGGGCTCCTTTGCTAGCCGATGATAAGCAGAATTTCCATGTTCTCTGCATAATTAATCCATCTCTGCCTCTCTTCTTGCCAAGTCGCCCGTTATCGCCGGCACATGCCTGAATTGCAAAAGAATCCGCTCTTCAATTGGAACTTATTGATATTCTAAGAAAAAAAAGGGAGAGAGAAGAGGAGAAAAACTGAAAATCCTTAAGTTTAAGCCGCAGATTTTTAAATGGATTAATTTCGCTGCAATCTCAGCCATCTAAGGCGGGAAGGCAGGCAGAGAAAATTGAAAGCGTCTCCATGTTTGCAGAATTGGGTCCAGAACGCTGAAATGTACTGGCACGGCTCGCTTCTAAAGTCAGAAAATTACCATTCATTTACATCACATGAAATACTTTTTTTATGCTAGAAATATTCAAGAGCCGTTCTTTAAATGCCTGCTAATGCTTGATAACATTTCTAACTTTCAACATTTTGCTAGACTTTGATATGACATGATAGGAAAGCCTTCCAGTAGAGAATATTATATCTGTCTTTATCACATATTAGATTACATCATTCTTTCCTTAATCGTTCCCAAGTAGTCTTTAAACAATGAACTCTGTCATTGGCTAAGTGGGATTTTGTATGCTGATGGACGTCAAGGTTAGTAATTTATTTTCAAGTCTATCTACAAATGAAATATTCGTTTTGATTTTTCTTATTCAAATAGTGTTCATTTAATGACAATAGCAATATAATAATTATAATAAGTTCTCAGTAGTTATGGTACTGGCTATTTTCTCAGTCTTGCAATAAAGTTTTACTTTTCCACAGATTCAATTCCTTCTCCTTTTAACTTAAAAATTGTTACAGTCTGAAATTTCCTGTGACTTGGAAAAGGAGCAGTGGTTGGAATCATTTTACAAAGGGTACAGTCGAGAATCACAAATACAAAAACTTCTGGTTCCAGGTGCCCTGCAATTTCCATAAGTGTTGCTTAGATGTTAATATTTATGTTTAATCCTGAAATAGAGTGTGTGCAAATGTCCCAGCTCTTGCAATGGAGTCTTGCCAAGACTGCATTTCCTTGAAACTCTTGCTGAGCTTGAGTTCTCAGACTTTTGTCCTGAGAACAGAGGCTTACCTAGCTGCAGCCAAAGCTGGTCACACAGAAGGCTGACATGTCTCAGCTCAGAGGGAAGACATGCTAGATGAGAGGAGGTAAATTTGGATATTCAAAATATAGTTACCATTACTTTCTGCACATTTAAACTAGATAGACCATCAAAGGGCAAACATAGTAAATATTTAAAAATACCAGTTTAGCTGAGATGCGCATTTATATGTAAAACAAAACAAAATGAGACACTGAACAGTGGTACTCTGTGGAGGCATTTGTTTCCTTTTCAAAGCCATAGGCCATCAAACAGAAAACACTGACATCAGAATACAAAGGTCTGTATTATCAGAGAGTGGTTTAAAATATTAATTTATGTTTCTTTTCTCAGAATAACCCAAAATAGGATAAAATATTTAAGATAAGCATACTTTTATATTTGGAAAAATAATCGGCGATTGTTATAAATAATTATATGATACAGTTTTAAATTAACATTTTATGCATGAAATCATGAGAAATTCTTAGACTACATACAGCTTGAGAGTAGACTGTTAGCTGCTCACTGAGTAATTTTGTACAGTCAGCTAAACACTTAAAAGCAATTTTAAAAATGAAATGAAAATGAGTCTTCTTAAAACAGATGTAGCAAAACCATTTCAGTCAAAAGCAACAATGTCACTTTTATTTGAAGACATGAATTAAAAGGATTTAAGAGTATTTATGAGGAAGGGGCTGAGATTTCTGAGCTGAAAAGAGAAAAGCAAATCTGATTTAAAACTCCAGAACATGCCACAGAATGCATGAAATTCCTATGTGGCTATTCCATACAAGATAGATAAATCAATTTAGAATTTATATGTGCTCATAAAATTCCTTGTCATTGCTTGGAAATCATTGTAGTTTTTCCATACATAAGCAACTGTTATAACCAAGTTCATACAGTTCAACACAATTTTTATTGTGATATACAAGTTATGCTGGTATTCTTTATACTCTATATTCACTCGCTATTTTAAATGAACTTGAGGAATCACATTCCTAATTATTACCACACACGCAGATCAGAGCTGGGAGAGCTATGGAAAGGGTTTTGAGACACTCTGTGTCGGGTGACAGGCTAAATCAAACAGCAGAGATTCATTCTGGAGGGCTGACTGCAAACACGGTATGAATTATATGAATTAGCAGTTTCACAGGAAACCCAAGACACTGACACGGATTCATAAATAATGAACTGACTGGTGATAGAAACAACTGAGTGGGAGTATTTTCCTTTCTTTTAAATTTGAGGATGAATTAGAGAGTAAAAAGGCCTGTTACAATGATTTCCTTGGTGTCAAACATTACTAAATAGTTCCCTTTTTTGGCTAGGGAAATGAGTGACAGCTTTTTACTTGTATTGTGTGTGATGGATGGACTCTTTTACCCCCTCTTCCTCCTCTTGTCTTTGCCATTGTATTATATGGAAGTATTTACAACCTCTAAGTTGGATTTTCTCATCAACTACCACTAAATTCTAAGACTTAAGCCTCTTCTATACTTGTTCCTACGCCACATGTACCAATGACACCTTCCTTACAGATATAAAGTTACTGTGGGTATCCTCAAACATGTAATGGCCAATGTTTCTTTGTTTTTTACTATAACTCCAAAATTTTTACTTACTTAGTACTTAGGAAGTACAATATACCTGAACACAATTCCAATCTCTCTTCAGTCTTTGTGTGTCATGTGCTTCATATGATGTTATTATATGATCATATATTATCATATAATTCAAACAGCCTTTTATCTTTTGAGTTCTGAGTCTGGGCTCAAACTCCCCAATATAATTGTTCCCCAGTTTAGCTCCCTTACAAAGATATTCTTGCAGGTCACCCAAAATTGGCATCCATCAATTCGAAGGGAGTCACCTTCTGTTTATCTTCTGTTTATTTTCACATTGCCTTGGGTGCTAAACGGATATGGAAATTTTATGCTCTGCTGCCAAAATCTGTGAAGAAGTCTTTCCTCTACTTCAGTTTGCTATCAGACCTCAACAGTTTGGTTACCCCAAGAAAATACATTCTTTTGATTCTCCATTAATATTTTATATGAATCCAATTTTCACTTCTATGAATTTAGCAGGTATTTTCCAAATTGGTGATTATGAAGAACTAAGCCATATGGTTAAGTGATATTAGGTAGTTAGGACTGTGCATGCGCCATGGGTATCACTGGTATCCAAAGCTTAGAGTCGTTTAATGACCCGCCTTCAGAGAGTACCAAGTGTTTTAATGAGACAAACAGAAGGAAGGGTATTTCACAGACATTTCCTATGTTGGGAATGATACTAAAACTTACTTAATTTGTTGTCATAAACATCTCCCTTGGCAGTAATCATCAGCTTTTAAGACATTAACCACAGTCTTTATTAATGAAAAGAAGTTTAGATGTTTTCTTCAAAGCTATCAAGGAAGCAGATTAAAGCAAGGACAGCTATTGTTAGTAACTCTCACTTATCACTTATGCCTGTTATGGCATTAATAAGGGGACCTTAGCCTCCTCACTAATTATAATTAAGAGAATAATACCTATTTCAAAGAGATGCCACAGTCCTAAACACATGAAGGTGTTGTGCATAGTCCCAGAGGTATAAGCACCATCATAAAGACAGCATCCTTGAATCATTTTATAAGAACAAATGCCAGAAGAAGTTGGGTGAGGAAGAGGCATTAAGGTACCTGTAAGTGCACCAACTCACGTACATCTTGCATATATTTGTAATTCAAATATTAGATAGAGATAAAATTGAGTTTATAAGTTTTTACATACTTGACCATCATAATCGTTTAATATAACCTCTCCATATTTTCTGTGAATCTTTCACTTTGTTGGTTTTTGTTTTCTAATACAGGGTTTCTTTGTTTCCTGGCTGTTTGGAACAGACTATGTAGACCAGGCTAGCCTTAAACTCAGAGATCCACCTGCCTCTACGTTTGAGCACTAAGATTAAAGGCATGTACCACTGCAATAATTATTAAATTAAAAAAATAAATTTCAGAACGGTAAAATTTTATTGATTGTTGCTTGCATGTACAAGTGTTCTGAGATTTCTCATGATTTTCCATTTGTAAACTACTAAGCAACAGCATGTGATTAGGATGAGATACTGGTTTCAGACCCTAGTCAGTCCTCAAGATTTGCTAGGGACTGGTTTTGAATACCTATAGATCCCAAAATCTGAAAAGATCCAAGTCCTTTATATAAAGTGACATATTTGCAATAAGCCTGTGCACATCTTTTTAATAATTTAAGCCATCTCTAGATGCAGTATCATATATAATACAGGGCAAATGCCATGTAAATGCATGGCATATTGTATTCTATAATGACACAAAAAGGTTTGTATGTAGTTAATAGTTCATATTTTATATGTATTAGCAATCTATAGTTTGTTGATCAATTCCATGTTCTTAATTAATATCATGAATGTTAATAAAATATCCATTGCTCTAAGAAGCAAGAATTTAAATATAAATTAAAACACTGTGTTTCCTGAAATATCAATTTAGATTTATCTCAGGAAAGTATATTTTAAATATTTCCATAACTACATTAGAAATAAAAGTACAATTACATATATTTTTTACAATTTAAAAATGTGTATACCTGTGGTATGTGCCATCATGTGTTGATAAGAATATGTTTGGAATGGCTAATGAGACAGCACTTAAAATCTTTTACGTTCAGAATATTCAAGTATACAGTGTTTTGCTTTTAACTAAAGTTGCCATGCTATATGATAAACCTCTGGAATTTATTACTTTTGCCTAGCTCAAATTTTACACATTGTGACTGACTTCTCCCACGATTTGTGTCACAAGTTCCTAGAAGACACGATTCTGTTTTACTTTTATCATTAAAATATTTTGAATTCCACAAATACCTAAAATCATATAGCATCTGACTTTCTACTCCTCAGTTCGTTCATGAAGCATAATACACCCCCACATTTACGTGCATTGAAGTTATCAGACAAGACGGCACTTCCTTTTTGTAAAGGCTGAGTACTATTCCTTTGTGTGTATGTACCACAGTTCTTTTTGTCATAGGAGGCTCCTTTAATAAAGTTTTTTTTAAAAATAAATGGCCTGTTTAAGCATGGGAGATATCTTAGTTGGTAATGGTCTGTAAGCAGTGCAAATGGATCCCAAGGCTCAAGTAAAAAGAGTTGGCATTGTAGCCTGTGTATCCAACCAAGTAGAGACAAGGACACACTTGGACTTGTTAGGCAGCCAGCCTTGGGAAGTTCTGCCATCCAATGAGAAATTCTTTCTCAAAAAACAAGGTATTGGCTCCTACATAATTACATCCAAAGTTGACCTTTGGTCTCCATGCATGCACATCTACTTTTATCTGTGAACACTTACATATAGGTATGCTCATGTGTGTGCCTGTGTGTGTGTGTGTGTGTGTGTGCATGCGCATACACACGCACATAGACACACACACACACACTCATACACAGAGAGAGAGAAAGAGAGAGAGATGAACAGAGAGAGAGAAAGAGAGACGGGGAGAGGAGAAGGAGAGAAAAACAGGGAGAGTGGTAGAGGGGAAGGGGAGGGAGAGGGGGCTCTACTAAGATTCTTCTCAGTTCTTGGATTATAGTTGTTTTTTATGACTGATCATATCTCTTACTACTATTAAGTTTTTATTGCCTCAGTTTATTATAAACATTGATTTCTTTCACAGAAACCTTCTGGTCTTATGACCTTATCTAAAACTATTATTATCTTAAAAACATAAAAATCTCCACAAGATAGATTCTCAATTTAAAATGTTTATTATAATAAAATAATTATAATACAAATAAACTTATTTAATGAGTGTCTACTATGTATAAATCCCTGTAAAGATAATATAAAACTTGTAATTTAATTACAATGAAGACAACGTGATAATTTCTCAGTCTCATGAAAATTCAAATCCTAACTTTATAATGTTGGCTGATCTTACATGTTGTTGAATTTGTGTTCTTAAAATATTTCATTCTAACCATCTATGATTTGGTTGAATCTTATTGGAAAAGGTAGGTAGAATACTGGCATTTGGCTGTGCCCTTTGTATACCTAAAATCATCCCTGTGAACACGAATCATCATTGTGAACATAAAATCTTTAGAACACAAACAAAAATACCCATTCGGTGTTAGGAGAACTAAAAGCAGGGTTGTGGCTACCAGAAATTGTATAGTGAATGCTTTCCAGAAAGATCCATTTTAGATTTTATAAAGGAAAGAGAACCACATCATGGAGTCAGAGTCTAAAGGGACAAGGCAAATATAGGAATGTGATTCTTCATTTGCTTGGTTAGGGCTAGAACTCAAACATATGCTGGAAACCTCGGTAAGGCAAGAAGGGAACAGAGGAAAACAAATGGAGAGAGAGAGAGAGAGAGAGAGAGAGAGAGAGAGAGAGAGAGAGAGAGAGAGAGAGAGAGAGAAGAATCAGGAGATCTAGAGACTAGAGACCCGATTTTCACATTTGCTTACAGAGTAAGACAAAGGCCGAGTGAGAGGGTTGTCTGAGAGTCTGCACACACAGCAGCAGGGTTGGAAGGGAATTCTGTCCACAGGCCATCCACACTGGGAATGTGTGAATATGGACAAAGATTTTCCTTAAATGAAACATTAATCCAATAAACTGTTATTAAATTAATAAAATAATTTATATTTAATTATAATTTAATAATATAATTTATATTTTAACAAATATAAATTAAACTATACAGCTATAACTTAAACTTTAAAACTTTCAGTCATGGGGCTGGAGAGATGGCTCACTGGTTAAGGGCACTGACTCCTCTTCCGAAGGTCCTGAGTTCAAATCCCAGCACCACATGGTGCCTCACAACCATCTGTAATGAGGTCTGATGCCCTCTTCTGGTGTGTCTGAAGACAGCTACAATGTACTTACATATAATAAATAAATAAATCTTAAAAAAAAAACCTTTCAGTCATTAAGAAAGTGAACATCCACAAACCCATTTTTTAAAAAATGTCTATCTATCTATCTATCTATCTATCTATCTATCTATCTATCTATCTATCTATCTATCTATTTTATGTATATGAGTACACTGTTGCTGTCTTCAGACACACCAGAAGAGGGCATCATATCCCATTACAGATGGTTGTGAGTCACCATGTAGTTGCTGGGAATCAAACTCAGGACCTCTGGAAGAACAGTCAGTGCTCTTAATTATTAAGCCATCTCTCCAGCATCTGGCAATTATAAATAAGGCTGCTATGAACATAGTAGAGCATGTATCCTTATTACATGGTGGGGAATCCTCTGGGTATATGCCCAGGAGTGGTATAGCAGGATCTTCTGGAAGTGAGGTGCCCAGTTTTCAGAGGAACCGCCAAACTGCTTTCCAGAGTGGTTGTACCAATTTGCAACCCCACCAGCAGTGGAGGAGTGTTCCTCTTTCTCCACACCTTCTCCAACACCTGCTGTCTCCTGAATTTTTTTTTCTTTTCTTTATTTTTTTTTTTATTATTCGATATAATTTATTTACATTTCAAATGATTTCCCCTTTTCTAGCCCCCCCACTCCCCGAAAGTCCCGCAAGCCCCCTTCTCTTCCCCTGTCCTCCCACCCACCCCTTCCCACTTCCCCGTTCTGGTTTTGCTGAATACTGTTTCACTGAGTCTTTCCAGAACCAGGGGCCACTCCTCCTTTCTTCTTGTACCTCATTTGATGTGTGGATTATGTTTTGGGTATTCCAGTTTTCTAGGTTAATATCCACTTATTAGTGAGTGCATACCATGATTCACCTTTTGAGTCTGGGTTACCTCACTTAGTATGATATTCTCTAGCTCCATCCATTTGCCTAAGAATTTCATGAATTTATTGTTTCTAATGGCTGAATAGTACTCCATTGTGTAGATATACCACATTTTTTGCATCCACTCTTCTGTTGAGGGATACCTGGGTTCTTTCCAGCATCTGGCAATTACAAATAGGGCTGCTATGAACATAGTAGAACATGTATCCTTATTACATGGTGGGGAGTCTTCTGGGTATATGCCCAGGAGTGGTATAGCAGGATCTTCTGGAAGTAAGGTGCCCAGTTTTCGGAGGAACCGCCAGACTGATTTCCAGAGTGGTTGTACCAATTTGCAACCCCACCAGCAGTGGAGGAGTGTTCCTCTTTCTCCACACCCTCTCCAACACCTGCTGTCTCCTGAATTTTTAATCTTAGCCATTCTGACTGGTGTAAGATGAAATCTTAGGGTTGTTTTGATTTGCATTTCCCTAATGACTAATGAAGTTGAGCATTTTTTAAGATGCTTCTCCGCCATCCGAAGTTCTTCAGGTGAGAATTCTTTGTTTAACACTGTACCCCATTTTTTAATAGGGTTGTTCGGTTTTCTGGAGTCTAATTTCTTGAGTTCTTTATATATATTGGATATTAGCCCTCTATCTGATGTAGGATTGGTGAAGATCTTTTCCCAATTTGTTGGTTGCCAATTTGTCCTCTTGATGGTGTCCTTTGCCTTACAGAAACTTTGTAATTTTATGAGGTCCCATTTGTCAATTCTTGCTCTTAGAGCATACTACGCTATTGGTGTTCTGTTCAGAAACTTTCTCCCTGTACCGATGTCCTCAAGGGTATTCCCCAGTTTCTTTTCTATTAGCTTCAGAGTGTCTGGCTTTATGTGGAGGTCCTTGATCCATTTGGATTTGAGCTTAGTACAAGGAGACAAGGATGGATCAATTCGCATTTTTCTGCATGCTGACCTCCAGTTGAACCAGCACCATTTGTTGAAAAGGCTATCTTTTTTCCATTGGATGTTTTCAGCCCCTTTGTCGACGATCAAGTGGCCATAGGTGTGTGGGTTCATTTCTGGATCTTCAATCCTGTTCCATTGATCCTCCTGCCTGTCACTGTACCAATACCATGCAGTTTTTAACACTATTGCTCTGTAGTATTGCTTGAGGTCAGGGATACTGATTCCCCCAGATTTTCTTTTGTGGCTGAGAATAGTTTTAGCTATCCTGGGTTTGTTGTTGTTCCAGATGAATTTGATAATTGCTCTTTCTAACTCTGTGAAGAATTGAGTTGGGATTTTGATGGGTATTGCATTGAATCTGTATATTGCTTTTGGCAAAATGGCCATTTTAACTATATTGATTCTACCGATCCATGAGCATGGGAGGTTTTCCCATTTTTTGAGGTCTTCTTCCATTTCCTTCTTCAGAGTCTTGACGTTCTTGTCATACAGATCTTTCACATGTTTGGTAAGAGTCACCCCAAGATACTTTATACTGTTTGTGGCTATTGTGAAGGGGGTCATTTCCCTAATTTCTTTCTCAGCCTGCTTATCCTTTGAGTATAGGAAGGCCACTGATTTGCTTGAGTTGATTTTATAACCTGCCACTTTGCTGAAGTTGTTTATCAGCTGTAGGAGCTCTCTAGTGGAGTTCTTTGGGTCACTTAGGTAGACGATCATGTCGTCTGCAAATAATGATATTTTGACTTCTTCCTTTCCAATTTGTATCCCTTTGACCTCCTTATGTTGTCGAATTGCCCGAGCTAGTACCTCAAGTACAATATTGAAAAGATAAGGAGAAAGGGGGCAGCCTTGTCTGGTCCCTGATTTCAGTGGGATTGCTTCAAGTTTCTCTCCATTTAGTTTGATGCTGGCTACCGGTTTTCTGTATATTGCTTTTACTATGCTTAGGTATGGGCCTTGAATTCCTGTTCTCTCCAAGACTTTAAGCATGAAAGGATGCTGAATTTTGCCAAATGCTTTTTTAGAACCCAGGTATCCCTCAACAGAAGAGTGGATACAAAAAATGTGGCATATCTACACAATGGAGTACTATTCAGCCATTAGAAACAATGAATTCATGAAATTCTTAGGCAAATGGATGGACCTAGAGAACATCATACTAAGTGAGGCAACCCAGAGTCAAAAGGTGAATCATGGTATGCACTCACTAATAAGTGGATATTAACCTAGAAAACTGGAATACCCAAAACATAATCCACACATCAAATGAGGTACAAGAAGAAAGGAAGAGTGGCCCCTGGTTCTGGAAAGACTCAGTGAAACAGTATTCGGCAAAACCAGAACGGGGAAGTGGGAAGGGGTGGGTGGGAGGGCAGGGGAAGAGAAGGGGGTTTACGGTACTTTCGGGGAGTGGGGGGGCTAGAAAAGGGGAAATCATTTGAAATGTAAATAAATTATATCGAATAAAAAAAATTAAACAAAAAAACTATTAAGCCATCTCTCCAGCCCCACAACTGCAGTTTTACAGACACAAAATAATCTTGTTACTGTTAACTTATTTACACACTCCAAAGTTGGATAAACTGATCAATGCATAAAATATAGTCTTAGGTTATAGTCTTAGGGCTAAGTGCTTCCACTAAGGAGGGATAAATTTACATTATATAGTAGCTTTCATCTTAAATTTGTATTTCTTACCAATAATGAATCCTTATATGAAATTATTTACCTAGGAATCCATATGTTTTGGAATGCTAAATCTGAAATTTTACTTTTCAAACTTATGCTAGTTCTTTCCACCTTTATCTTCAATTCCCCCCATATAGGCATTTTTCCCTACATTAGTTGATTTCTGTTTTTAATTATTGGTGTTATATTGAAGTTTGGATTTAGTGACCAGGAATCTAGTACTGGGCCCACTTGAACAGTCATTCAAGTGTAGGACATAGCTATTGCATGTTACAATTTTTTTTTATCATTGCACTTATTTTCCTGGTCTGTGCAGTCGACACAGTAAGACAGCATTCCTTCCAAAAAGTGCTGTCCAATTCTCGAGTCCATAGCTGGCCTGATGCCAGGCAATTTTAAGAAAAATTTGCATCTCTGGCTCTATGTATCAGTTTCCTGTGGTTATTTGCAGGTCGACTGATATTTGAGTTTATGTCCACTACTGTTTTGTTTTGTTTCATTTTATTTGAGATCAGTGCAGGCTGGTCTCAAAGTCATGATCCTCCTGCCTCAGCCTCTTAAGTGCTCTATCACTCCTTGCAATGTTCATAGTTAATCAACTAAATTTCTTATGTTGCTTGCCATGTTGGGACTTCTCAGTGACTATAACGTACCACTGATTCTACTTCTTCATCTTCTCTAGTCATCAAAGGAATTCAAAATGAAAAAACAGCTAAATCGCAGACTGCTCTACTGCTGCCGTTTTAAAACCCATTAGTTCTGAAAGGAGCAACTGAGACTCATAGTAAAGCCACCAAGAATTAGTGAGAAGAATTTGAGTTAATCTATGAAACCTACTCCAAAGTATATGATGGCTCAGAGTTGAAAGTTTATTGCTTTGTTATGTGTGTTTCCTTATTAAATTTATGGATTAAGTCCCCTGAAAGATTCACCTCAGAACACAAGTGTTTCTAAACTGTGACCGCAGTTACTCTATGAAGGAAGAGGAAAATCATGGGAAACACACTATGACTCCTTTTATGGCTTCTGTGACTGTAAAGACAGTCAAAGGGGTACATCCAAGTGAAATAGCAAACATAGGGACATTTTGTTTCATATCAATTTCTAGAAAACGTTTCATGTTGTATGCAAAATTCATCTGTTGTTATACCTGTGCATATCCATCATATAATGAGGAAGTCAGAGAGATAAAATACACTTTTATCTCCTTTCTATGATAGTTATATGTAAACAGAAATTTCTTTGCTGCACAAAACTTATTGTTGATGAACCTCTGCCAGCTTTGAATGTTATTGTGATCTATATGTATCTAAGTATCTATGCATCTATATATCTATGTATCTATGTATCTGTATCTATATCTATGTAACTATGTATGTATCTATGTATCTGTATCTATGTATGTATCTACGTATCTATGTATCTGTATCTATATCTATGTAACTATGTATGTATCTAGGTATGTATCTATGTATGTATCTATGTATGTATCTATGTATGTATCTATGTATCTGTATCTATATCTATGTATCTATGTACGTATCTATGTATCTATGTATCTATGTATGTATCTATGTATCTATGTATGTATGTATGTATGTATGTATGTATGTATGTATGTATCTATCTATCGATCTATCTATCTATCTATCTATCTATCTATCTATCTATCTATCTATCTATCTATCTTTATGGTAAGGTCTCACTACATACCCCATGCTTGTCATGCTCCCTATGATGTCCAGATTGATTTCACATTCAGGGAGATCCACCTGCCTCTGCCTCTTGGGTATTGAGATTATATTCATGTGTCACAGCACCCATATTGCTTTCACCACTAGATAATTTTGAATTAATTTACTACGAAATCTTGGAATACTTACATTAATTCAAACAAATACCAAAGTTGCTCATGCTACAAAAATTTTAAACAGGATTTTACAGGGTTTTGTTTTTCTGTTTATTTGGTGGTGGGTTCTGGTGACCCACTTTGGGGCCTCATGCATGTTAAGTGCACAGCCTATTGCTGGATTCCATGCCAATCTCCTGTCATGGGCTAAAGCTTTCTGCCTTGCCTCCTGTTGTGCATTCTACAGAGATTATTACTGCTGGGGTTCATTTTTTTTCATGAACCAACAACTACACCTCCATTTCACATCATCTCTCTGTAGATTTATCTACCTTAGCCTCTAGTTTCTGCAACCATATTTCATATACTTCCAACAGTTTGAATGTTGACCTCTGTGATGATAGAAATCCAAAGTGATAGGACTAACTTCCCATCACCTTCTAACTTTATATTTTTGATTTTGTGAAATGGACAAATTTCCTGACTGTGGAGTCAGTCTGTGAAGAAAGGCCGGGCTCTTATTTCTATGGTCATTAGCATCACCCTTGGCATATTTGAAAGTCTGTACTATAATTATCTGAAGCAATCTTTAGTCACTCATACAATTCTTTGTATAGATTCCTTTTGTTCTAACTTCAATTCAAAATATTCTTTTAACTAGCAAATCCATTTATCATTGAAATTTCTGCAAGGAAAAGCATTCATTATGGTATGTGTATGGCTGTCTAGGGTCAAAAATATTTATTTCCTTTAAAATATTATTTTGCAGTGTATTTTTTTATATTTAAGGAATTTGGAGAAATGAAACTATCATGTTATAGCAAGACAGATGGCCACATATTCAGCATCAGAAAATAAAAACCATTTTCCTTTAATTTTAAAAACATGGCTTCACTTCTCTTGGATTTTTTGTATTTGTGATTTATAAATTAACATTTCTTCCATTAGCATTTTCCAGTGTTGTTGTGTGATCTCCCTTTTTATAAGCTGGCTTTAGGAGAGCTACTGTCTGACTTCTTGATGTCCCCAAGTATTTTGACCTTTAGAAAACTTGACAAGAATCTCTTCACAGTTTTACTCTGTGTGCTAGTCAAGATGATTTAGATGGATTGAACAGTTTCTTTCAAGACCCATTTGGGTTCGTTGCTTAAAAGTAAATGAAATCATATCAAAATGTAATATTTGACTGTTTATCTGGGGAAAAGGTAGTGAAGTTAGCAAGAGGCACGAGAGGCTCTGTCGTCCCATGTGGGACCTTTCTGGACTTAGACTTCTTTACGTGCCTCGACTGTACTCTGTCCACTTTCTACTCTCTATCTATCAATATTTTTTCTAGATAGCATTGGAAAAGCCTAGTGGGAGCCTTAGACATTAACCCAAAGGAGAAATCAATCAGAGACCGCCCCTTCCTCCTCACTAGGAAAGACACTAACTCAGACTGGGTGGATTTAATTCTGGAACCAGCTATTGTACTTACAGTATTGGGAGAGTCTCATTCTTTATCATAGCAGCCCATGTATCAGGTTACTCAAGCACCATTTGTGACAGGTTGGTCTAACATATATTTTGCAGTACCTGGTTGCTTAAAGAATAACGGTGCAAAAATAATTAAGAACTGGCAGTAAAACATGGCAGATGCAGGAACCTTGGTTTTTCTGAATATGATTCCCATGTCAAATTTATACTGTTCCATGAATTATTTGTAAGCACTGTGCTGACACAATAGCCTACACAAAATATAAGTATCTTATAAATTGCACAGTCATTTTAAAGTGTGATGGCATTACCATCTGTGTCAGGGAATGCCATATCTCTCTTGACCTTAATGTCTCTTACGATTGTCCAAGTTATTTACTACCATGTGACAAACTCTCTCAAAACTTAATGACTAAAAGCAGTCGCTTTAACTGTGTGTGCATCTCTGTGTGTATGGAAGTTTATAAGACAGCCTTTCATTATCACAGGACTAGGCTTCATTGGAAGGTGAGTGGGTAAATCCATTCACAGGCTTATACCTCACTCATGTTTCATAGTTCATACTCCATATATGTTCACACTTTAGCTGGTATTTTGCTTACTGTAGCGAAGTGCGGTCTTACCCCATGCTCTCTCACTAACTGACAAATGAGCTCCCATTACTGAACAGCTTGACCAGAAGAGCAAGGTGGAAGCTGAAGTATTCTGTTCATTGGGATACATACAAGAAACCCCTCAACAATGAAGGGAAAGGAAGGATATGGAATAATGCTAATTAGTAATGGAAACTGGAGGAAGCACATAGAAAGCATGAAAGAGATGCTAAGCACACAAAGACAGCATGGCCTTGCCGGATCTGTCATGCCTGTGGATAACCCCACCCACTTCTTTCTAGATTCTGAGAGGGTATGTGGGAAAGACTTGAGATTACATACATTTCCTTTATTTCTTTTAGGGGTTCTTGTCATTCATGCGTTGCGGGTGCACAAATGTGTCATTGTGGCATGTGTGTGGAGGTCAAAGGGCAACTTTCAGAAGTTAGGTCTTTCTTTCTATCCTTTGGGAACTGCGGACTGAATTCAGGTAGTCATACTTAGCAACTTAGCATGCCTTTACCCCGTGAGCCATCTCCCTAACCCTGACACTAGATCTGTGTCTGTAGCCAATTTTAACTAATCCAGTCCGATACAGCTGTGTATTTGTTAATGGCACCGTACTTTGCTCTATCTTCTTTCAAGAACTATTTCCCACCTTCCACTACTATTCTGTGTATTCTGTTTTAATTTTCACTAATAAATATGAAACATGTAGTGAACATTATCTGATATAAGAAGCATGGAAGTATGAGGAAGACTAATTAGCTCCCTTCAAAACGTGTCCTTAGTCCTAGTCTCTTAGCTTAAAGAATAAGTCATTAATCAAGAGATCCTTTTCAGTGATCTCATCATTAGAAAGACTGCTTTCCAATAATTTTGCCATATTAAATATACTTATTTCCATTTTTGTTACATGCACCTTGTACATTGAAATATAAGATCCTGAATACAAATGGCTTGCTTAGAATGTTTCTGTTATGTTTTTCTAAAGGAGTATTTCCTTACTACTGACCTCGTCCTGCATTAAATCTGTTATTTATGGCAAAGGAATCACACTTTTAATCTAATCACTCTTCAAGACAAATTCTTCTACAGTTAGTGCTTCTACATACACATCCACAGTAGGATTAGTCTAAAAGTACACTGTAAGTATTTGCCTATAAAGAGCACTTACCCACCTCCCTCCCTCTCCTGTCTAAATGTTCATTAACGGAAAGTATGAATAATCAACAGTTCGGGTTTCCCTGTTATTCCATACTGAGAACTGCAGAGAAGTAGCAGAATTAGAAATTATTACTATGTAGCAATTGCCATAACCCATCTCAAGGGGAAGACATATCCTGATAATTGCAGAAACAAGTTTGACAGATATTTTAATAGATGCCTGGGTTTTAATAGACATTGCGGGAATTTGTTTTTAAGGATGTATTTGTTTCAGTGGGTGGCAGAGAATGATGTTTTCCAGGTCATGTGCAGCTCCGCTTGGCAACTCCTTCCCCAGGCTTTTCTTTGCATGGTTAGAAACCTTCTCACCTATTTCTAGGCTGGCTAGAAGGCTCAGCAGTTAGAAGCATCTGTTTTGGCAGAAGACATGGGTTCAATTCCTAGCATCCACATGGTGGCTTACAACCAATCTATAGTAGCTAAAGTTCCAGGATATTCTATGCTCCTTTCTGACCTCTATGGGTACCAGGCATACATGCAGTACATAATCACACGGGCAAAATACTCACACACATGAAACTAAATAAATAAATCCAAAAATCAAATACTTGGGTATTATTATTATTATTATTCGTTTGTTTTTTCTTTGCCTTTTAGAGACAGGGTTTCTCTGGTAGCTCTGGATAGAGGTCCGGGAACTCACTCTGTAGACCAGGCTGGCCTCAAACTCAGAAATCTTCCTGCCTCTACCTCTGCCTCCCAAGTGCTGGGATTAAAGGCATGCGCCACCAACTGCCTGGCAAAATACTTGTTTTTTAAAATTTTTCACACAAGTATACGCTGTTTATTGGACATATTTTTCTTCATATCTTCAAGACTTTTCTTTTCTCACCCATCCCTTCTCAGTAGTCCCCTTTGTCCCTAGATATTGTCACTTCTACTTTCATGTATATGTATGTATGTATGTACATACAATATATGTATATTTGTATATGTATACTATATACATATAATGTATATTATATAATAGATAATTTGCATATATATGCATATAATAATTGTATGTATCTATGTTTTTGTCTATTTCTGTCTTCATGGTTTGTAAGAAGTTGAAAGAAGATTCGGAAACCAGCTTCATCTTGGGAGCATGTAGTTTAAGGGTTAAGTTAGAGGAATTATAAAGGTTACTGCAAGGCTGCTATGTTCTTCTTCATCATCATCATCATCATCATCATCATCGATAGCTGAGAATCAAATCCTGGGGCCTTGGACATGCGACTTGAGTACTCTACCTCTGATCGACATCTCAGGCCCACCTTTACTGCTTTAAAGACCAAGCATAGAGGGTTTAAAGCCCTTACTACCTTGCAGCCCAGCTAGAGGCAACTACTGTGCCTTTCTTGCTTCCCAGTCATTACTGGGACTCAGTGAGTTCCCTTCAGAACTCACCATCATCGGTGAGGGTGCTGAGCCTCTGCTCCTGAAGAATAATAGTTTGGGAAATCATTTGTGCCTTTCTTCCTAAACCTCAAGACAATGTACAAAAATAATACCTGAAGAAAACCCACAACAACAACAACAACAACAACAACAGCAGCAGCAACAACAATAGAGAAGATGCAGCCAGAGTGTAGCCTTCTCAGGCAGGGTGTGGTGAATTCTACTTGGTCAGTGAGCCTTTGGAAAACAGAGAACACAAGTGTGCTCTTTGGGTGGAAAGGATTAACGACCAGGCAGACAGTATACCAGAAATGAAGGAGAGAAATATACCTACCATGGGTCAAATACACAGACAGAGGTGATTCTCAGTAGCTTGGAAGACAAAGTAGAGGGAATGTAGGCTGTTCTATGTTCGCATGAGCAAAAACTGAAGTAAATGATCAGCTAAGTCCATTAGAGGATGCAAAGTCAGCCTGTTAGGGGGAATTATTATGTCTTTGGATAAGTGGTGGGGTGGGAGCTATTTCACCAATAAATTAACTGTAGATATTATGTATTGCTGATTTAGAAAGGGTCTAATTTTCCATGAGTGAATTCTTTTTTGTTTTTATTTGCTTGACTTTAAAATTAACACATGTAACATCTTAAAATGTGATAAGTTTAGAAAAACGAAGAAGCAGTGGCAAATCCCACAGTTTGAACTATAAAACGTCATTATAAACATGATGAGTTTAGTACAGTGCCAGCCTCTGAAAAACTAGATATTTCTTCATCTAGTGCAAAACTACAAGGCCTTTGACTCCTTCCTCGAACACATCATAATATCTACTGTGTGGATATCTGTTGCACGTCACAAATTATGTTTTACATTTGTTGCTTCATCTATCCATCACACCAAGCTTACAGACATTATCTCCAATTCCAAATCATCAAATTCTTTCTATTTAAATTTCTTTCATACCACATACTTATCTCATGTTTCCCCCTCTTTAAAACCTCCCAGACTCTTTCCACTTCCTACATTTATGCTCACTCTCTCAAAAAAATATAGCAAACAAAAAAATGAATATCAAAACAAACAACCAAGAGCAATAAAACAACAACAAAAAATTGTCAAAATGGAACTAATATCCAAATATAAAATGGAGTTCATTTTGTGTTGGTCAACTACTCCTGGGCAAGGAGCCTGTATCAGAGTGTGATTGATAGACCCAGTGACATTTTGTTGAGGAAAAATCATCTTCTCTTTGCCTGTGGGTATCAATCACAAATAGCTGTGGTAGGGAGGGGCTCTGTGTCTGCTTTCTCCTCCTGTCTTCCTTGAATCTGTGAGGAGCTTGCACTCGGCCACAGTTCCTTTAGTCCACATGAGCCTCACTGAAGGCATGAAATTTGCAGGAATCACTCAGCTAGAACATGAAGATGAATCTCAGTTTCACTGGATTTCTTTTGGCCTCGAACCCCATACCTTCTGCCCCAGAACTGTCTCCCTTACTGCCCCGGCAGCCTTTATTACAGGTCCACACACATTGATCTTAATATTTTTCAGTTTTACTCAATTTAAATAATTCACGGGTCCAATTACCTACTGATATGTAGCTAGTTATTGAGGATTTTGAACTCAGTAGGATGTAAAATGGCTTGATTCTTTTTAAATAACTGCTTTTACACGTGCTCTGTGGAGTTGCCTGGTGCTGTGTCTTTAATGACATCTTAGTCAGAGTTCATAACTTTCTGGCTACTCCTGGTTATTATAATTTACTCCAGGTCTATTTATACATTTTCAATTCAGAGTTCTCCTCCCCCTCTTAGGCTGATCAAAAGCCCTAAAAGGATGGGATTTTGGAGGGAGGCAAACTTCTTCAGTTCAGCCTTCTTATTCTCCAGTTGGTTAAACACTTTTGTTCTGGTTCTTGTAATCACACAGCTGAAAAGACACTAAACTGGTTATTTGGAGTTTCTCATTTCCTTTACTCCTTTGGATTTTGCTTAAGGTAGGTGTGGTGTACATTATTTAAAAGTTTGTCTAGCCCACCGCCACCATTTAAAACTCCTTCAGAAAGAACAGCCCCTTTATTCTGTTGATGTATGTCATCCATTTTGTCTGGATGCTTTCTACCAACGCAGGCTGTAGTTCCCACTGCACTGAATCTCTGTCCCCTTCTACCTACTGCCAAGACCTCCTGCTTCTCTATACTGTGCTATTCCTTCTCTGTGACAGTTGTACCTTAACAGGCCTGTCACGTTTAGAATTGAGAAGATAGAGAGCATCTCATGTAACTCTGTCCATGTTCATCTTGGAGAGCACACTAATGGTGGTACCTTAACACAGGCCTCCGGTGTTCTTTATTTCAGGTAACCTCTGTGCAAGAGAAGCACAACACAAAGAAGAGCAGACGACTGGGGAGAGATGGGAGAAAAAAGAGGAAAGGAAAAGTAGGGGGGATATGGAAGAGGAAAAGTGGGTAATAGTGAGATTGAGAAAGTAGAGGTGTCTTAAGAAGGGAGGGGCTAAGAGGAAAGCAAAGGAGGGAAGAGAGAATGCAGGAGAGAAGAGGAGAGCAGAGGGGAGGAGAGGAGAGAGGAGAGGACAGAAGAGAAAGTGAAGGCAGAGCAGAGGAAAGCAGAGAAGGGGAAGGGAGAGGAGAGAATGAGACAGTAGGGCTGAGGAGAGGAGAGTTGTCTTAGTTAGGGTTTTACTGCTGTGGACAGACACCATGACCAAGGCAAGACTTATAAAGGACAACATTTAATTGGGCTGGCTTACAGGTTCAGAGGTTCAGTCCATTATCATCAAGGTAGGAGCATGGCAACATCTAGGCAGGTAATGATGCAAGCAGAGCTGAGAGTTCTATATCTTTATCTGAAGGCTGCTAGTGGAAGACTGATTTCTGGGCAGCTAGGATGAAGGTCTTAAAGCCTATGCCCACAGTGACACACTTTCAATAAGTGTGTCACTCCAAATAGTGCCACTCCCTGGGACAAGCATCTTCAAACCACCACATCCCACTCCCTGCTTCCCATAGGCTTGTTCAAGCACATGAGTCTATGGAGGCCATATCTAGCCATAGCATAATCAAAATGTACATTTAGTTCAACTTCAAAAGTCCCCATAGTCTATACTAGTCTCAGTCATATTAAAAGTCCAAAGTTCAAGATCACTTCTGAGATTAATCCAATCATTTAGCTGTAATCCCCAAACCAAGATGTGAAACCAGCTGAACAAACTCCAAACTATTCATCTCCATGTCTGAAGTCAAAGGGGTCTTCAGATCTCCAACTCCTTTTTTATCTTTGTTTATTGCTACAAATTTCTTTCTCTTGGGCTGGTTCCACTCCCTGCTAGCAGCTTTCCTCAGCAGAGAGCCCATGAACATCTTGGGGTCTCCAAGGCAACTTCAATGTTACAGCTTCTTGTTTCAGTGTCTGAGATGCATGCATGATCTGGGCTCCTCCAAAGGGCTGGCATCACTTCTCAAGTTCTGTCCTCTATTCTTGGTACTGCCATCTACAATACACTGGAGTCGTCTACTGCAACTAGGCTTCACCAATAGCCTCTCATAGGTGAAGACACTCTTCATGGAACCAAGCCTCAAATACTTTGCATTACCCCTTCAGTCCTGGACCATCAACTTCAACTGAGACTTCACCTTCACCAATGGCCTTGCATGGCCTCTTACAGTGCCAAGCCTTAGCTGCTCTTCATGACCACTTCATGGTTTCAAAACCAGTGCTACCTGGGTGACTCTTACACATTACGAAGTACAGCTGCAGCATGAGGTACATCCTTGGCTATCTCAGAAACATAGCTTCTTTGTGCTCTCAGAAATCACTTCCCACAAGATTTCACCTACGTGATGCTGGTCTCTTCATAGTCATCACTAATTTCTTAGCTCTAGCTAACTAACATCAATTATCCAGATAGTTTCTTTCTCCTCTTGACTATAAAGCCAGAGCCAAATGGCCAAAGCTCCTGAGTTCTGCTGCTTCCTGGGGCTAGAACTTGACCCCCTTGTTATATTACATTATCACCAACTTTCTGTTTTTCAACTCCTTCCCTTCCTAAGCTTAGCTGTCCTGGAACTTGCTCTGTAGACTGATTTTGAACTTGTGCCTGTATCCTAAGCGCTGGGATTAAAGATGTGTATCACTATACCTGGATCTAAAACTTGCTTTGTCCCAGGCTGACCTTGAACTCAGAGATCTGCATGGCTCTGTCTCCTGAGATTAAAAGTTTGTACTAGGCAAAATGGCCATTTTAACTATATTGATTCTACCGATCCATGAGCATGGGAGGTTTTCCCATTTTTTGAGGTCTTCTTCCATTTCCTTCTTCAGAGTCTTGAAGTTCTTGTCATACAGATCTTTCGCATGTTTGGTAAGAGTCACCCCAAGATACTTTATACTGTTTGTGGCTATTGTGAAGGGGGTCATTTCCCTAATTTCTTTCTCAGCCTGCTTATCCTTTGAGTATAGGAAGGCCACTGATTTGCTTGAGTTGATTTTGTAACCTGCCACTTTGCTGAAGTTGTTTATCAGCTGTAGGAGCTCTCTAGTGGAGTTCTTTGGGTCACTTAGGTAGACGATCATGTCGTCTGCAAATAATGATAGTTTGACTTCCTCCTTTCCAATTTGTATCCCTTTGACCTCCTTATGTTGTCGAATTGCCCGAGCTAGTACCTCAAGTACAATATTGAAAAGATAAGGAGAAAGGGGGCAGCCTTGTCTGGTCCCTGATTTCAGTGGGATTGCTTCAAGTTTCTCTCCGTTTAGTTTGATGCTGGCTACCGGTTTGCTGTATATTGCTTTTACTATGTTTAGGTATGGGCCTTGAATTCCTGTTCTCTCCAAGACTTTAAGCATGAAAGGATGCTGAATTTTGTCAAATGCTTTTTCAGCATCCAATGAAATGACCATGTGGTTTTGTTCTTTGAGTTTGTTTATGTAGTGGATTGTATTGATGGATTTCCGTATATTGAACCAACCCTGCATTCCCGGGATAAAGCCTACTTGATCATGGTGGATGATCGTTTTGATGTGTTCTTGGATTCGGTTGGCAAGAATTTTATTGAGTATTTTTGCATCGATGTTCATAAGGGAAATTGGTCTGAAGTTCTCTTTCTTTGTTGGATCTTTGTGTGGCTTTGATATCAGCGTGATTGTGGCTTCGTAGAAGGAATTGGGTAGTGTTCCTTCTGTTTCTATTTTGTGGAATAGTTTGAAGAGTATTGGTGTTAACTCTTCTTTGAAGGTCTGGTAGAATTCTGCACTGAAACCATCTGGTCCTGTGCTTTTTTTGGTTGGAAGACTTTCTATGACTCCTTCTATTTCTTTAGGCTTTATGGGACTGTTCAGATGGTCTATTTGGTCCTGATTTAATTTTGGTATTTGGTATCTGTCAAGGAAATTGTCCATTTCCTCCAGATTCTCCAGTTGTGTTGAGTACAGGCTCTTGTAGTAGGATCTGATGATTTTTTGGATTTCCTCAGTTTCCGTTGTTATGTCTCCCTTTTCATTTCTAAGTTTGTTAATTTGGATACTTTCTCTGTGCCCTTTGGTCAGTCTGGCTAAGGGTTTATCTATCTTGTTGATTTTCTCAAAGAACCAGCTCCTGGTTTTGTTGATTTTTTGTATGGTTCTCTTTGTTTCTACTTGATTGATTTCGGCCCTGAGTTTGATGATTTCCTGCCTTCTACTCCTCCTGGGTGAAATAGCTTCTTTTTGTTCTAGGGCTTTCAGGTGTGTCATTAAGTTGGTAATGTATGCTCTCTCCATTTTCTTTTTGGAGGCACTCAGGGCTATGAGTTTTCCTCAGCACTGCTTTCATTGTGTCCCATAGATTTGGGTATGTTGTGTTTTCATTTTCATTGTGTTCTAAAAAGTCTTTAATTTCTTTCTTTATTTCTTCCTTGACCAAGGTATCATTGAGTAGAGTATTGTTCAATTTCCACGTGTATGTGGGTTTTCTGTTGTTTCTGTTGCTATTGAAGACCACTTTTATTCCATAGTGATCAGATAGGAGGCATGGGATTAGTTCTATCTTCTTATATTTGTTGAGGTCTGTCTTGTGACCAATTATATGGTCGATTTTGGAGAAGGTACCATGAGGTGCTGAAAAAAAGGTATATTCTTTTGTTTTAGGATAGAATGCCTAAAGCACTATACAGATTCAATGCAATACCCATCAAAATCCCAACTCAATTCTTCACAGTTAGAAAGAGCAATTATCAAATTCATCTGGAACAACAAAAAACCCAGGATAGCTAAAACTATTCTCAGCAACAAAAGAAAATCTGGGGGAATCAGTATCCCTGACCTCAAGCAATACTACAGAGCAATAGTGTTAAAAACTTCATGGTATTGGTACAGTGACAGGCAGGAGGATCAATGGAACAGGATTGAAGATCCAGAAATGAACCCACACACCTATGGCCACTTGATCCTCGACAAAGAGGCTGAAAACATCCAATGGAAAAAAGATAGCCTTTTCAACAAATGGTGCTGGTTCAACTGGAGGGCAGCATGCAGAAGAATGTGAATTGATCCATCCTTGTCTCCTTGTACTAAGCTCAAATCCAAATGGATCAAGGACCTCCACATAAAGCCAGACACTCTGAAGCTAATAGAAAAGAAACTGGGGAAGACCCTTGAGGACATCGGTACAGGGAGAAAGTTTCTGAACAGAACACCAATAGCGGATGCTCTAAGAGCAAGAATTGACAAATGGGATCTCATAAGGTTACAGAGTTTCTGTAAGGCAAAGGACACCATCAAGAGGACAGATCGGCAACCAACAAATTGGGAAAAGATCTTCACCAATCCTACATCAGATAGAGGGCTAATATCCAATATATATAAAGAACTCAAGAAGTTAGACTCCAGAAAACCGAACAACCCTATTAAAAAATGGGGTACAGAGTTAAACAAAGAATTCTCACCTGAAGAACTTCGGATGGCGGAGAAGCATCTTAAAAAATGCTCAACTTCATTAGTCATTAGGGAAATGCAAATCAAAACAGCCCTAAGATTTCATCTTACACCAGTCAGAATGGCTAAGATTAAAAATTCAGGAGACAGCAGGTGTTGGAGAGGGTGCGGAGAAAGAGGAACACTCCTCCACTGCTGGTGGGGTTGCAAATTGGTACAACCACTCTGGAAAGCAGTCTGGCGGTTCCTCCGAAAACTGGGCACCTCACTTCCAGAAGATCCTGCTATACCACTCCTGGGCATATACCCAGAGGATTCCCCACCATGTAATAAGGATGCATGCTCTACTATGTTCATAGCAGCCCTATTTATAATTGCCAGATGCTGGAAAGAACCCAGGTATCCCTCAACAGAAGAGTGGATACAAAAAATGTGGTATATCTACACAATGGAGTACTATTCAGCCATTAGAAACAATGAATTCATGAAATTCTTAGGCAAATGGATGGAGCTAGAGAACATCATACTAAGTGAGGTAACCCAGACTCAAAAGGTGAATCATGGTATGCACTCACTAATAAGTGGTTATTAACCTAGAAAACTGGAATACCCAAAACATAATCCACACATCAAATGAGATACAAGAAGAAAGCAGGAGTGGTCCCTGGTTCTGGAAAGACTCAGTGAAACAGTATTTGGCAAAACCAGAACGGGGAACTGGGAAGGGGTGGGAGGGAGGACAGGGGAAGAGAAGGGGGCTTACGGGACTTTCTGGGAGTGGGGGGGGGGCTAGAAAAGGGGAAATCATTTGAAATGTAAATAAATTATATCGAATAAAAAAAAAAAGTTTGTACTACCATGCCTGATCCTAAATTTGCAAGGGTCGGGGTCTGGCCCCCAGTTCACCACTCCCTTAATTCAATGTAATATCTGTGAACATAGGATTCAAGTCCATTTCACTTCCTGGTGTCCTTTAACACTCAAACCACATATTTTATATTTTTTTCTTTTTAGCATATTCAAACCATGAGAAGAGCAGAGGAGAGGAGAGGAGAGAAGAGGAGAGGAGAGAAGAGGGGAAGGGAGGGGAGGAGGTACCTGAGAGATGGAAGATGAAGAAAGGAAGTTTGACTGAATAAATGGGCTGGTTCTTCTGTCTCCATCTGTGAGCTATGTATAAGGCTCCTATTTTCAGTACCTGATTACAATTTCCAGAATATGTGTGGCCACATTCTTTTTTTTTTTTTTCCTATTTAACTTTGGAGCAATTAAGTTTAAGCTTTAAGGGAACCACAATTTCACAGAACAGAAAATCTCACATTCAAACTTGCATGTAAAGGTAAACAAAGTAATTTAGACTAATTGTTCCACCAAGTGATGCTTTTGTTTTCCTTAATAAATATTTAACGTATCAAAAATTAAACATGTGATTTAGAGATAGCTCAGTGGCCAAGAGCACTTGAGGATGTTGCAGCAGAAATGAGTATGTTTGGGAACACACTATTCAAATGCACATGTCAGATGACTTTTACCAACTGTAATTCCACCTCCAGTGGATGCTACACCCTCTTCTGACCTCCACTGGGATCTATGCTACTGTGCATATATCCACACACAAACACATAGACATGCATTTGATTTAAAAATAACCACTTTCAAATATAAAACTTAAAATTTCAGTAATTAAAAGCACTTACCTTTGAATAATCCATTTAAGTACCTCCTTTTTTGTTTTTTACATTTGTGAGTCTGAGTAATCCATTATTGATTTTTTTTTTTACAGATGTGAGCACTGTAGATTAGATTGACACATGATCTTTTTTTTTTTAGAAAGCTATTCGAAAGTGTCAATGTTAAATGTTGCTCAAACTTTATGACTTTGTCATGAGTATTTCTCTGAAGTACCTGAGAACAGATACTGGCAATAGAAGCTTCTGAAGTTGCTCATTCATCGAACATTCTATACTGGATTAATGGACCCAAAATAGACAAGGTAAAGATGTCCTCAAAGACTGAACTCAGCTGACTCAGAAAGGCCATGTGTTGTACAGTGCCGGTGCTCCCTTGAAGCCCACAGTGAGACTTTTGTGACTCCAACCAATCAGTCCCTGGCTGTTGGTTTCCCACAGGGAATGGGTCAAGGGTGAGGGCAATACTTAGACACTGGTGGTGGGTAAGACCCCAACAGAACTGGCAACAATATTACACTGCCTAGAGCTATGGGAATCCTTAATAGAAACAGTTGATACAACTAAACACAAAGCCGGGGTAGAGGTCTTAGAAAAAATTAAAATGTCAAGAGAAATGGCAGAACTGTTACGTTATTCAGCATTTGAATAAAAAGTTTAATTTGGATGTAGCCATTAACTCAATGTAAATAATCTGATCACTAAAATCTGTTATTTCTTGGAAGAACTCTTTGAACTAAATCATTCTGATTATAATAAATTTGTGGAGGGCAAATTCTGTTTTATGGTTTTCTCTTCTAACTTAGGTTAAGGAGAGATCAAACACAAGGCAAGGTGTCAGGATTTTTAATATAAAGTCTTTAGTGAAAAGGGAAGTTAGGAACTTTCCCGGGGCGGCGGCGGCGGCGGCGGCGGCGGTAGCAGTGGCTGCTCCAGCTGAAGGGCCATCAGCAGTGGAACCAAGGCGACACAGGGTCCAGTTAGGCCCTGCGCCCACGACCACTGACCTTCGCTGACCAGCCGGGCGGCAAGCAACTGCGGTTCTGCGGAGCCTTTCGCTGCACGGAAGCCACTTCAGAACTCGGCTGCCCGCCAGTCAGGAGAGACTCACCGCCATCTTGATCCCGGGCTCCAGAGATCGGTCAGACTGAGGTACACAAACATAATCCTAGGCCCAACACCGCAGGGGTCTGAGCCAGACGGGCGTTGGCCTGCACCCAGGCCCTGGGCTGTTCGAGTGGCCATCGGGGCGCCAACACAGCCAGGAGTTTTTTTTTTTTTTTTTTTTTTTTTTTGCCCCGGCCGGTGCACGCGCCTCCATTTTGCCTACAGGAGCCAGAGTGCTCGGGAGGGCAGAGACTGCTAACAAGCGTAGCCTGAGGCTAACAAAACGGGGGTCTAGGCCCCAAAAGGCACAGGACTGACCCCAAGAACTGGGCGGCTTGGTGGGCCATCTGTGTGTCAACCAGCCCAGGAGGTTATTAGCACAACAGACTCTCCCGGTGCTTTCGCGGAGCGCGGACGCGCACGCCCGCCATCCGGGTCACCTGGCGGACCCAAATAACAGACATAGCCCTAGGGGAACTTTGCTCGGACCTTGGCCTCCCAGGCGTTTGCCTGGACTCAGGGCCCAGGCGACAAGGCTAACCTAGTGTGCGCCAGCCCGGTTGGGGAAATCGGCTGCCCAGCGGAGTGAGCGGAGCACAGGGGAGGTCACAGCAACATTCACCTTCGGAGCTCCCTGGGGGTGCACACGGGTTCCACCTGGTCCACAGACACAATCTGGGGCAAGGCCTCAGGCAGAAGCCCCCAGCTCAACTCTCTCCGCTTCAGATCAGCCTGGGTGGCCGCCACATCTCCAGGTCCCTCAAGAGGCTAGTGGGTGCTTCCGGGCGGCCAGCTGGGAGAAGTCGGTGTGCTCCAATAAATCCTGCGGGCCCCAGCGGGAGCCTTCAGGTGCCTGCTTCGGGATCTGAACAGCCTGGACAACAGCACCCTGTCTATAGGCAGTGCAGAGTGTAAGCTGTGCACCAGAGGCCAACGGGGAAGGGGCAGCTTGCACTGGTGAGTCCAGCACTGACAAGACCAAGTAACACCAGTGAGAGCTAGATGGCAAAAGGCAAACGCAGAAACGTCACTAACAGAAATCAAGGCAATATGGCAACATCTGAACCAAATTCTCCTCTACCAGCAAGTCCTGGATACCCCATCACACCAGTAAAACAAGATTTGGATTTAAAATCACTGGTCATGATGCTGGTACAGGAACACATGAAGGACATTGAGGAGAAAATGGATCAAAAGTTAGAAGCCCTTGCAAGGGAAACACAAAAATCATTGAAAGAAATCCAGGAGAATACAAAAGCCAACAAGGAGGAAATGCAAAAAACACTTAAAGAAATACAGGAGAACTTTGCTCAACAGGCTGAGGTCATGAAAGACGAAACACAAAAATCTCTTAAAGAAATACAGGAGAACTTTGGTCAACAGGCTGAGCTCATGAAAGAGGAAACACAAAAATCTCTTAAAGAATTACAGGAAAACACAAACATGCAAGGGAAGGAGCTAAGCAAAACCATCCAGGATCTAAAATCAGAAGTAGAAACAACTAAGAAAACTCAAAGGGAGACAACTTTGGAGATAGAAAGCCCTGGGAAGAAATCAGGGGACAGAGATGCAAATATCAACAACAGAATACAAGAGATAGAAGAAAGAATCTCAGATGCTGAAGATTCCATAGAAACCATGGACTCAACAGTTAAAGAAAATGCAAAGTGCAAAAAGCTTGTAACCCAAAATATCCAGGAAATCCAGGACACAATGAGAAGACCAAACCTAAGGATTATAGGCATAGATGAGAGTGAAGATTTACAACTTAAAGGGCCAGCAAATATCTTCAATAAAATTATGGAAGAAAACTTCCCTAACCTAAAGAGAGAGATGCCCATGAATATACAAGAAGCCTACAGAACTCCAAACAGACTGGACCAGAACAGAAATACTTCCCGTCACATAATAATCAAAACACCAAATGTTCTAAACAAAGAAAGAATACTAAAGGCAGTAAGAGAAAAAGGCCAAGTAACATATAAAGGAAGACCTATCAGAATCACAGCAGACTTTTCACCTGAGACTATGAAGGCTAGAAGGTCCTGGGCAGATCTCATGCAGACTCTAAGAGAACACAAATGCCAACCAAAACTACTATATCCAGCAAAACTCTCAATCACCATAGATGGAGAAACTAAGATATTTCACGACAAAACCAAGTTCACCCAATATCTATCCACAAACCCAGCCCTAAAAAGGATAATAGGAGGACAACACCAATACAAGGAGGGAAACTCCACCCTGAAAAAAGCAAGATAGTAACCTTTCATCAAACCCAAATAAGTTAAGCAATCAAATTTAAAAAATAACATCAAAAATGATAGGAAGTAACAATCACTATTCCTTAATATCTCTTAACATCAATGGACTCAATGCCCCAATAAAAAGACACAGACTAACTGACTGGATACGTAAACAGGACCCTACATTTTGCTGCTTACAGGAAACACACCTCAGGGTCAAAGACAAACACTACCTTAGAGTAAAAGGCTGGAAGACAATTTTACAAGCAAATGGTCTCAGGAAACAAGCTGGAGTAGCCATTTTAATATCAGATAAAATTGACTTTCAACCCAAAGTCATCAAAAGAGACTCTGAGGGACACTTCTTGCTGGTCAAAGGAAAAATACAACAAGAAGAACTCTCAATCCTGAACATCTATGCTCCAAATGCAAGGGCACCCTCTTTCATAAAAGAAACTTTATTAAAACTCAAAGCACACATTGCACCTAACACAATAATTGTGGGTGACTTCAACACTGCACTTTCCTCAATGGACCGATCAGGAAAACAGAAACTAAACAAGGACACAATGAAACTAATTGAAGCTTTGGACCAATTAGATTTAACTGATATATATAGAACATTCTATCCTAAAACAAAAGAATATACCTTTTTTTCAGCACCTCATGGTACCTTCTCCAAAATCGACCATATAATTGGTCACAAGACAGACCTCAACAAATATAAAAAGATAGAACTAATCCCATGCCTCCTATCTGATCACTATGGAATAAAAGTGGTCTTCAATAGCAACAGAAACAACAGAAAACCCACAAACACGTGGAGATTGAACAATACTCTACTCAATGACACCTTGGTCAAGGAAGAAATAAAGAAAGAAATTAAAGACTTTTTAGAACACAATGAAAATGAAAACACAACATACCCAAATCTATGGGACACAATGAAAGCAGTGCTAAGAGGAAAACTCATAGCCCTGAGTGCCTCCAAAAAGAAAATGGAGAGAGCATACATTACCAACTTAATGACACACCTGAAAGCCCTAGAACAAAAAGAAGCTATTTCACCCAGGAGGAGTAGAAGGCAGGAAATCATCAAACTCAGGGCCGAAATCAATCAAGTAGAAACAAAGAGAACCATACAAAAAATCAACAAAACTAGGAGCTGGTTCTTTGAGAAAATCAACAAGATAGATAAACCCTTAGCCAGACTGACCAAAGGGCACAGAGAAAGTATCCAAATTAACAAACTTAGAAATGAAAAGGGAGACATAACAACGGAAACTGAGGAAATCCAAAAAATCATCAGATCCTACTACAAGAGCCTGTACTCAACACAACTGGAGAATCTGGAGGAAATGGACAATTTCCTTGACAGATACCAAATACCAAAATTAAATCAGGACCAACTAGACCATCTAAACAGTCCCATAAAGCCTAAAGAAATAGAAGGAGTCATAGAAAGTCTTCCAACCAAAAAAAGCACAGGACCAGATGGTTTCAGTGCAGAATTCTACCAGACCTTCAAAGAAGAGTTAACACCAATACTCTTCAAACTATTCCACAAAATAGAAACAGAAGGAACACTACCCAATTCCTTCTACGAAGCCACAATTACGCTGATACCAAAGCCACACAAAGATCCAACAAAGAAAGAGAACTTCAGACCAATTTCCCTTATGAACATCGATGCAAAAATACTCAACAAAATTCTTGCCAACCGAATCCAAGAACACATCAAAACGATCATCCACCATGATCAAGTAGGCTTTATCCCGGGAATGCAGGGTTGGTTCAATATACGGAAATCCATCAATACAATCCACTACATAAACAAACTCAAAGAACAAAACCACATGGTCATTTCATTGGATGCTGAAAAAGCATTTGACAAAATTCAGCATCCTTTCATGCTTAAAGTCTTGGAGAGAACAGGAATTCAAGGCCCATACCTAAACATAGTAAAAGCAATATACAGCAAACCGGTAGCCAGCATCAAACTAAACGGAGAGAAACTTGAAGCAATCCCACTGAAATCAGGGACCAGACAAGGCTGCCCCCTTTCTCCTTATCTTTTCAATATTGTACTTGAGGTACTAGCTCGGGCAATTCGACAACATAAGGAGGTCAAAGGGATACAAATTGGAAAGGAGGAAGTCAAACTATCATTATTTGCAGACGACATGATCGTCTACCTAAGTGACCCAAAGAACTCCACTAGAGAGCTCCTACAGCTGATAAACAACTTCAGCAAAGTGGCAGGTTACAAAATCAACTCAAGCAAATCAGTGGCCTTCCTATACTCAAAGGATAAGCAGGCTGAGAAAGAAATTAGGGAAATGACCCCCTTCACAATAGCCACAAACAGTATAAAGTATCTTGGGGTGACTCTTACCAAACATGCGAAAGATCTGTATGGCAAGAACTTCAAGACTCTGAAGAAGGAAATGGAAGAAGACCTCAAAAAATGGGAAAACCTCCCATGCTCATGGATCGGTAGAATCAATATAGTTAAAATGGCCATTTTGCCTAAAGCACTATACAGATTCAATGCAATACCCATCAAAATCCCAACTCAATTCTTCACAGAGTTAGAAAGAGCAATTATCAAATTCATCTGGAACAACAAAAAACCCAGGATAGCTAAAACTATTCTCAGCAACAAAAGAAAATCTGGGGGAATCAGTATCCCTGACCTCAAGCAATACTACAGAGCAATAGTGTTAAAAACTGCATGGTATTGGTACAGTGACAGGCAGGAGGATCAATGGAACAGGATTGAAGATCCAGAAATGAACCCACACACCTATGGCCACTTGATCCTCGACAAAGAGGCTGAAAACATCCAATGGAAAAAAGATAGCCTTTTCAACAAATGGTGCTGGTTCAACTGGAGGTCAGCATGCAGAAGAATGTGAATTGATCCATCCTTGTCTCCTTGTACTAAGCTCAAATCCAAATGGATCAAGGACCTCCACATAAAGCCAGACACTCTGAAGCTAATAGAAAAGAAACTGGGGAAGACCCTTGAGGACATCGGTACAGGGAGAAAGTTTCTGAACAGAACACCAATAGCGTATGCTCTAAGAGCAAGAATTGACAAATGGGACCTCATAAGGTTACAGAGTTTCTGTAAGGCAAAGGACACCATCAAGAGGACAGATCGGCAACCAACAAATTGGGAAAAGATCTTCACCAATCCTACATCAGATAGAGGGCTAATATCCAATATATATAAAGAACTCAAGAAGTTAGACTCCAGAAAACCAAACAACCCTATTAAAAAATGGGGTACAGAGTTAAACAAAGAATTCTCACCTGAAGAACTTCGGATGGCGGAGAAGCATCTTAAAAAATGCTCCACTTCATTAGTCATTAGGGAAATGCAAATCAAAACAACCCTAAGATTTCATCTTACACCAGTCAGAATGGCTAAGATTAAAAATTCAGGAGACAGCAGGTGTTGGAGAGGGTGCGGAGAAAGAGGAACACTCCTCCACTGCTGGTGGGGTTGCAAATTGGTACAACCACTCTGGAAAGCAGTCTGGCGGTTCCTCCGAAAACTGGGCACCTCACTTCCAGAAGATCCTGCTATACCACTCCTGGGCATATACCCAGAGGATTCCCCACCATGTAATAAGGATACATGCTCTACTATGTTCATAGCAGCCCTATTTATAATTGCCAGATGCTGGAAAGAACCCAGGTATCCCTCAACAGAAGAGTGGATACAAAAAATGTGGTATATCTACACAATGGAGTACTATTCAGCCATTAGAAACAATGAATTCATGAAATTCTTAGGCAAATGGATGGAGCTAGAGAACATCATACTAAGTGAGGTAACCCAGACTCAAAAGGTGAATCATGGTATGCACTCACTAATAAGTGGTTATTAACCTAGAAAACTGGAATACCCAAAACATAATCCACACATCAAATGAGATACAAGAAGAAAGCAGGAGTGGTCCCTGGTTCTGGAAAGACTCAGTGAAACAGTATTTGGCAAAACCAGAACGGGGAACTGGGAAGGGGTGGGAGGGAGGACAGGGGAAGAGAAGGGGGCTTACGGGACTTTCGGGGAATGGGTTGGGGGCTAGAAAAGGGGAAATCATTTGAAATGTAAATAAATTATATCAAATAAAAAAAAAAAAGACCAAAAAAAAAATAAATAAATAAAACTTTCCCAAGAAAAAAAAAAAAAAAAGAAAGAAAAGGGAAGTTAGAGTCAGTGAGAAAAAAAATCCATGACAAGTATCAATAATAATTCATAAAGCTGTATTTGAGCAGAAATTGCACACATTACACAATTACTGGCGGCATTCTTACTATGCAAGAAACAAGTTATCTGATCATCCATGGTTTTCACATTTTGCATACTATATTCTATCAGGTATCATATCCTTCATCCTCCTTCTCCCTCTCTTCTCCCACTTTTCTTCCCTTCTTTTGAGCACTTAATTATCTTATGCACTGTTGACACATCCCAAACAAAGACCTATAAGCCATGCAGAATACATATCCTATAATTGAAGTTTGTATGGTATCTCCCTGACATGATAGATACTTCTCCCTCAGGAACAATAAGCCAAAATGGACACTTTCTTCCATAAGTTGCTTTCAACCATAGTATTTTATTACAGCAACACAAAGCATCTAAGACCAGGTGGTATCAAGGAAAAAGTGTCACAGGGGAGGCCTTTGCACAAATCTGTTAAACTGAAACTGGGACTGCAGTAGAAACCCCAGGAGTTTGGAGATTCCAGAGTTGTGAGACATCTTTAAGAACTACATACAAGAAACACAAACAGCTCAGGAGGAATATATGCGTGCTATACGCAGCAAAGCTGATGGGGTGTGGCCATCTAAGCTCTACAAAACCAAAGTGCCAGTTACTATATGTGGACCTAGAGGATTTTATATTTCCCTACTGGATTTTGATCTTGCTTTGGTCCCATATTTCCACATTCTGCCTCCATTTCTCCCTTTTGGGAGATAGAATGTAGAGTGGGAATGTAGAGTGTCTACCAATAGAAGTATGTAATTAAACTGTTTGACTTTTATAGGAGGTAATGGTTAAAAGATTGATTGTCTTGAATATCAAAAGAGATTTTGGTCTTTGTATTATTGAAAAGTGCAAAGACTGTTAAAAACTATCGAAAAAATTAAAGTTGATTAAAATGTATTTTATGTCTTATTAAGGCAATGACTGTGGATGACTGAATGAGAAATGTCCACCAGGGACTCTGGGGGATTTAAATTCTTGGTCTCAAGTTGGTTTTGTTGCATTGGGATACAGAGCTTGTGGAGCAGTGTATCACTGGGGACAAACTCTGAGATAGCATAGCCTCAGTCTGCATCTAGTTCCAACTGTCTCTGTTCTTTGCATGTGGATGAAGGTGGGAATTTCAGCTTTGTTTTCCAGCTTCCATACCTCCTCTGATGTTGTGGACTATTACTTTGGAACCTTAAAGCAAAACAAATTCTTTCTTTAATTATGATATTTTATTGTATCATAAGAAAATAAATTAATACAATATCAAAAGCTGGAAATATTTTATGTGAAAATTTAATTAGAAAAATATATTACTAAATTTAAAATTTTTACTTCAGATCAGGATTTATTCTAGTTGTAGGATTTATGTCACTTAATTTCCTTGATTTGCTAAACATTTTTTTTGCAACACCAAATATGACTGACAGGTGTAAGATTTTAAAATGGCATTGATAGTCATTTTATTAATTTATAAATGGAATTGGTGTTTAATCCACCTATTCATATGTAAATCAGCAAGTTAGGAAAGTGTTTTAATCAATTATCTCTTACGAGTCATATTTGTACCACTCAAGGAGATGCCTGCATTTCATGAGGGATGTTTGCTAATTTTGAAGCCATTTATTTAGTTTTGCACAAAGTGGTCTATGGTTAATGCACACTTTAACTGTTAACATTCTTATCAGATAGTTCACACGTTTTAGTTAACTTATATCAGAAGACTTGAGGAACCAATGACATTTGCTTTTTTTTTTTCTTTCAAAATACAGAAAGCCAGGGGCCCAGTTCAGTGATAATTAAAAAGACCAGACACCAAGACAAGAATATTTGTTATTGTAAATTTTATAATCTTAATTTTTCTGGATCATTTGTATGCAGCAGTCTATATGGGAATTTAGTTTGAAAATGAAAGTGAAGTTAGATTCTTTTCCTGATGACAACAAAATGAATATTTTTTTGAAAAAAATAGGCGAGAGCCCTCAGGGTAACTAAGCCCAGTGTGAGCACAGAATCTTCAGTCACTTGTCTGGGAACACAGAGGTCAAGCTGTGTTTTATTATTGGCTTACAGAACTGCACCACAGGCTGGGAATTCAAGAGCAGAGGTGTGGATGCCACATTCTTTAATTTTAAATGGAGAAATGGTGCTCCATCTTGCTCAATACATTTTGTGTCCTCAGCTCTGTAACTTCCCAAGCTTCTTAGAGGGAAATGTATGGTAGTTTCCCCACATTAGACTTCAGGACAAAAAGAGGAAGGATTGAACTTAGAATGGTGATACTGAGGAGCATGAAAGATTACTATCTTTCAAGTTCCCCTCAAAAAAGTTCATGAGGAGTCTATCATTGAATCATGGGAAGGCTTTCAGTGACTCATGGGAAGGCTTTCATTGAATCTTGGTCATTGATTCTTTAGGAAAAAAACAAGTACCAATGGAAAGAAAAATAGTGACAACACTTTCAAAGATTGGGGTGAGGAGGTATCCCAAGGACTATGACTAGTCCTCCCAGAAGGAAAAGCTTGGGAACAAATGGTACCTTTTATTCACCTTGATGTTCCCTTTTTTGAAAGCTTCGTTTTCTTTTTTTCTCTTTTTTTTTATTAGATATTTGCTTTATTCACATTTAAAATGTTAACCCCTTTCCACGTTACCCCACTGAAAACCCCCTATCCCATCCTCACTCCCCTGCTTAACACCACCCCCCAATTTCCTGACTTGCATTCCCCTCTTTTGGGGAATCAAGTCTTCACAAGACCAATGGCCTCCCCTCTCGTAGATGTCTGAAATGGTCATCTTCTGCTACATATGTAGCTGGAGTCATGGGTCCCTCCACTTGTACACTTTGGACGGTGGTTTAGTCCCTGGGAGCTCTGGGGGTACTGGTTGGTACATATTATTGTTCCTCCTGCGGAGCTGCAAACCTCTTCAGCTCTTTGGATCCTCTCTCTAGTTGCTCCATTGGGGACCCTATACTCATTCTCTTGGTTGGCTATGAGCCATGGTGTTTTGATCCACTTTCCAATAAGGATCAAAGTATCCACGCTTTAGTCTTCCTTCATCTTGAGTTTCGTGTGGTCTGTGAGTTGTATCTTGGATATTCCAAGCTTTTGGGCTAATAAACTTATCAGTGATTGCATACCGTGTGTGTGTTTGTGTTTGTGTGTGTGTGTCTTCTTTTGTGAATGGGGTACCTCATTCAGGGTGATAGTTTTTAGCTCTATCCATTTGCTTAAGAATTTTATGAATTCATTGTTTTTAATAGCTGAGTAAATGTGTAATGTACTCCATTGTGTAAATGTACCACATTTTCTGTATCCATGCCTCTGTTGAGGGGCATCTGAGTTCTTTCCAGCTTCTGGCTATTATAAATAAGGTTGGTATGAACATAGTGGAGCATTCTTATTACATGCTGGAGCATTTTTCGGGTATATGCCCAGGAGTGGTATAGCTGGGTCCTCAGGTAATACTATGTTCCGTTTTCTGAGGAACCGCCAAACTGATTTCCAGAGTGCTTGTACCAGCTTGCAATTCCACCAGCAATGGAGGAGTGGTCCTCATTCTCCACATCCTCTCCAACATTTGCTGTCCCCTGAGATTTTGATCTTGGCCATTCTGACTGGTGTGAGGTGGAATATCAGGGTTGTTTTGATTTGCATTTTCCTGATGATTAAGGATGTTGAACATTTCTTTAGGTGCTTTTCAGCGATCTGGTGTTCCTCAGTTGAGAATTCTTTGTTTAGCTCTGTTCCCCATTCTTTAATAGCATTATTTGGGTCTGGTGCCTAACTTCTTGAGTTCTTTGTATATATTGGATATTAGGCCTCTATCATATATAGGATTGGTAAAGATCTTTTTACTAATCTGATGGTTGCCATTTTGTCCTATTGACAATGTCCTTCACCTTACAGAAACTTTGCAATTTTATGAGGCCCCATTTGTCCATTCTTGATCTTAGAGCACAAGCTATTCAGGAAAATTTCCCCTGTGCCCATGTGCTCCAGGTTCTTCCCCAGTTTCTCTTCTATTAGGTTCAGTGTTTCTGGTTTCATGTGGAGGTCCTTGATCCACTTGGACTTGAGCTTTGTACAAGGAGTTAAGAATGTATGAATTTGGATCCTTCTACATATTGACTGCCAGTTGACCCAGCACCATTTGTTGTAAATGCTTTTTTTTCCACTGGATGTTTTTAGCTCCCTTGTCAAAGAGCAAGTGACCATATGTGTGAGGGTTCATTTCTGAGTCTTTAATTCTATTCCATTGATCTACCTGCTAGTCTCTGTACCAATACCATGAAGTTTTGTTTTGTTTTGTTTTGTTTAATCACTATTGCTCTTTTATGTCTTTAGTATAGCTTAAGGTCAGGGATGGTGATTCCGCCAGAAGTTCTTTTATTGTTGAGAATAGTTTTCGCTATCCTGTTTTTTTTTTTTATTTTATTCCAGATAAATTTGGACATTGTTCTTTTAAAGTCTATGAAGAATTGAGTTGGAATTTTGATGGATATTGCATTGAATTTCTAGATTGCTTTAGGCAAGAGAGCCATTTTTACTATATTAGCCCTGCTAATCCATGAGCATGCTAGATCTTTCCATCTTCTGAGATCTTCTTCAATTTCTTTCTTCAGAGACTTGAAGTTCTTTCCATAAAGATCTTTCACTTGTTTGGTTAGAATCACACCAAGCTATTTTATATTACTTGTGGCTATTGTGAACGGTGTCATTTCCCTAGTTTCTTTCTCAACCTCTTTATCCTTTGAGTATAGGAAGGCTACTACTGATTTGTTTGAATTAATTTTATATCCAGCAACTTTGCTGAAGTAGTTTATCAGGTTTAGAAGGTCTCTGGTGGAATTTTTAGGGTCACTTAAGTATACTATCATATAATCTGCAAATAGGGACACTTTGACTTCTTCCTTTCCAATTTGAATCTGTTTGACCTCCTTTTGTTGTCTAATTGCTGTGGCTAGGACTTTGAGTACTATATTGAACAGGTAGGGAAAGATTGGACAGCCTTGCCTAGTCCCTGGTTTCAGTGGGATTGCTTCAAGTTTCTCTCCAATTAGTTTGATGTTGACTACCGGTTTGCTGTGTACTGGAAAGCTTGGTTTTCTAATGAAACATTCTTTATGAAATGATTTATAGTTTTGAGAACTGAGTACTTTCAAATAGTGTTTTATGGACTATAGAAATAAGGAATAAGTAGCATCCTTAAAAATTAAAACTACTAAATTATATTTTGATCTTTCTGAAAGATGTAGATGTTTATTATGTATTGGTTTCCTACTTTCAATGCTTTCTTTAGGAGGAGCTAGTTAAACATAGCTGTATTCCCAGGGAGCGAGAGATATCTGTTGAGTGGCTTTACCAGACAGATGCCCATAGACCTGTTCTCCTTTCTCCTGTGTTAAGACACCTACTGAGGATTTATGCTAAGTGCAGGGAGGAGGCTTCAGTTATAAAGAGACAGGTTTCAAAATCACTTTTAAGATTATCTGCTCATATGTAGCCTGGCTGTTGAGATTCTCTGACATTTCTGGGATGATAAAGAATGCATAGATTGGCCACTGAGGAAAGACACTTCTCTTCAGAAAGACTTTTTAAAAGAGGTATATTATATTATTCCTCAATACCTTTAATCAACTAGATACTTCCTGTATCTTGAAAGCTGATATTATTCTCAGAAGCCAGATGGCCTGCAACAGATTTGTTGCACATCTATGATCAACTGTGCTGTTAATATTTTTGTGACTGTGCCACTGTCTATCTTTTAAATTTATTAACTTTTATAGTACATTGACTATCGAGAGTATTATATATTATGCATATGACAACCATATTATAACTAAAAATATATAAACTATACATCATATAACCAGCTAGTATAATATAGCAGTTTTTTAATATTATGTGAATTTTGTGAACAGGAAATTCCTTGATGAAAAAAATAGCATAATATTAATTACTGGCACCATCTGTGAAAAACAATAGGAAAACCGATATTTTAATACAATGACTTCATGCATGTCAGTTATCTTAAACATTAAATGCTGCAGTTTTGTTGATGCCATTTACCTGTCTATTAATTTAAATAATGGTTGTACTTACAGAGGTTAAAACTATGAATAAATGAATTAAAATTAAATATAATGAAATATTTAAATAGGTGTAACATGAATCTGATTCATTCTCAGAACATATCCTGTATGCATGCATGGATATACAAATTACTGTGCCATCTGCTAGGTTTTTTTTTTACAGGTTGAGTAAGAATTTTCTTTACACATGAAAGACATATTGTAGATTCTTTGTAGCAAAAAGATTCTGCAGTTGAAAAGGTTGAGATAAATGGTCTAACTAATGCCTGCCAATGGTCAGACTCCAGTGTCTTCAAACGACAAGGGCAGGGATCATCACAACAAAGATGATTTTCTATTTAAATTTTGGGCTCCCAAGCTAACATTTTGCTAATTATGACAATGGAGTCTGCTCCTAGCACCAAAGGACCACCCCTTTCACCCGTCCTTTGAAACTACTATAACCCACCACCTGGTGTGTTCTTTTTATATCCACTATAAGCTACAGCTTCAATAAATATTTATTGGGGGGAAACTAAAGAATCCTGTTATGGAGAAGGAATGAGTGAAAACAAAGCTTCCTTCACTCTCAGTATTTCTTAAGCTTTTGTATGGGAAGCTCAAGCCTTCTTAGTACGCTGTGCTGTCCATTTCCCCTTATTGAATTCAGAGCTCTGGAGAATTTTAGGTGTGGCTGATAGTTACTTTTGCCAGATAAAGATATGGGTAGACATTAGCATCTGCATGCCCCAGCACCCTTTGTAATAAATAATTAATCTATCCTTGGATAGTACCAAGTTACTATTATCAACCTTTTAAAACCATGTCCTGCTGAAGCTGGGAAATGCTCACAGGCGAAGGGGCCCAACCTGTTTCTAGGACAATAAAGTTCTCTGTTGGAGAGGAAGAACTTTTAGATTATTTTTTGATCAAGAAAATTTGGCCTTCATTCCAATTGCCTATCTATTTTTAAGAGTTATGGATTGCCAGTTTATTTAAAAAGTCTGGGATCTCCTTTATGGGTGACTTCAGAATACAGGATAGTGTTTGGCACTAGCTGATCTCAACCCACTTGATTTTTGAACTTCAGAACTATAGGGCCTTGGAGGCAGTTTTAAAATCACTTAACTTCTTTTCTAGGGTCGAGCCTACCATTGTAGGATTTGTTGGTCACTTCTCACTAAGTGCATGTCAGCATAGAGTGTGAGCTCTCCAGCCTGCAGTGTAGAATATGATAATCAGACCATCATAATTTTTTTTTTCGAGACAGGGTTTCTCTGTGTAGCCCTGGCTGTCCTAGAACTCACTCTGTAGACCAGGCTGGCCTTGAACTCAGAAATCCACCTGCCTCTGCCTCCCAGAGTGCTGGGATTACAGGCGTGCGCCACCACTGCCCGGCTCCATCATAAATTATTACATATTACTCATTGTCTTAGGGTTTCCATTGCTGTGTGGAGACACCATCACCATAGCAACTCTTATAAAGGAAACTGAGTTTCATTGAGCCTGGCTTACAATTTCAGAGGTTTAGTCCATTAACATAAAGGTGGAAAGCATGGCAGCTTGTAGGCAGACATGATGGTGGAGAAGCTGAAAGTCCTAAATCTTGATCTGAAAGCAGCCAAGAGGCCCCTGTCTTCCTTAGACAACCAGGAAGAGGGCCTCTTCTAAATTGAGTGGAGCTTGAGCCTAAGAGCCCTCACAGCCCAACTACATAATGACACACTTCCTCCAACAAGGCCACACCTCCTAATAGTGCCACTTCCCATGAGGCAAGCATTCAAACCACCACACTCACCCATCCACATAAAAAGAGTAAAGAGGTTTAAACTAATACTGCTCTTTCAGAAAGAACATAAAGAGGCATCAGCAGAGCAAACAAATGCAAATAAAAATGAAGGACACCTCAATGTCATTACTCGCGACACAAAGTAAAATTGGCTAAGCAGGGAAGACTTTACTCCGAAGCTATAATATATGATACAGCCCAAAGTATGAGGCAAGATGCACACTGTCAGAAAGACAACACAAAGGAACTTCCTTTTGGAGGAGAAATTCAAATTGTAAAGGCGCTTGTTTATTTGAACAAGAAATTTTAGTTTTGCAAACCTACCCTAAGGTGATGTTTAGCCATATGGTAATCAAACTATAGATATTTCTTTTAAGATCTCTACCTCCTCAAAAAACAGATGGGGAAAATATGCTAATAAAAACTAATAAATATACAGTAAAGTTTTTAAAAAAATAATAAAGACCTGCACATGAAGTTAACAAATTATGTTTCCATAAATAAGAACAAAATTAAAAACCGCAGTCTGGGAAGTGAAAAATAATAAATGTGGGTTTTGACCCAGAACAGAATAGTTAACCTGTAGTTAAGTGATGCAAAAAGATGAAATATTGATTCCCTTATAAAGCATCCTCTCCACCCCTCCACCAAAAGATTCTTCAGGAAAAATTATTTCTGGCATCTTTTCACGTCTTCAAGGAGATTTCAACTGCAGAAACCATTGAAAACTTAAAATATTTTTTTCAGGTTAAATTCTATCTACGTAATAAAAATGCCTTTAATAAAAATTGGTGCCAAATATGTATCTTCTTTGAAGAAAAAATAATAGTTAATAGTAAATTTGAGAGGTCAGGTTTTTGGTTTCATGTTTTGTTTTGGTGTTTTTAAAAGTTTAACAGTTAACTTTATTTAAAAAACAAATGACACAGGAATATTTCTAAAGGATGTTGCCAGGAAGAGTAGTCACAATAAAGAGTAGGGAAATAATTTCTGATATTATTATCTTTCCCACCTGAGCACCAATCTATTGAGGGGTGCAGCCAATGACTTTCGGGAGCATGCGAGTCATGATGCCTCCTGATGACGTCATCACCATCAACCCTAAGGTTTGAACTTGACCCCATTCTACCTAGTCTGTTTGTGAAAATTTTTTTTACACTTAAGCAGTGATTAAAATTTCAATTTTTAGATCTGATCATCATTTGTAAGGTCTATCTTTGTTTAGCAGAAAGTCTTTGCATATAAGATATAGATATAGATGCAGATGTAGAGATATAGAGGTAGAGATAGAGATAGATAGATATGTATATATGTTATATATATATATACATATATATATATATATGGAGAAAGAGAAAGAGAGAAAGAGAAAGAGAAAGGGAGGGAGAAAGAAATATATATGTATATGGCATCTATATAAAGACAGAGTGGCATGTTGTAGATAATGCATTATACAGACATATCATAAAGAACAAAGAATACAAAAAACAGAGAATGTATAGCTTAGAGGAAAACACCCCTGCTTCATCATAAAATTGCTTCATATATACAAGTACATATTTGCATTTAAATAGCATCAAATAATTATTTAAAAACTTGAAACATTTTTATTTCCCCAATGAGCTAATAGCCCTGGTTGGTGATTTCCTTTGAAAGAAAAATTCTTTATTGTCTATATCCTGTGTTTATCTCTTATATTTAGGCAGTTTTCCTAGTACCACATGTTGGAGAGTATCATTGGTTTTTGAAAATGTACTCTTTTAAAAATTCTCTTGATTGTTTGATTATTAATTTACTCTCTCATACACAACATCCTGACTGTAGGTTCTCCTTACTTCATTCCTCCAAGGTTCCCCCTCCCACAGATACACTAATCTTCCATTTCCCTTCAGAAAAAAAGCCAGCCTCCTAGGGATATCACCAAACACTGGTTAATATGTTAGATCAGGCACATACATGACATATCAAAAAGACCAAGCACAAACTCTAATTCAAAACTGGACAGGGCAACTCAGAAGGAGGAAAAGGGTTCCAAGAGCAGGCAGAGTCAGAGTTAGTCCCCATTCCCACTGTTAGGAGTCCCCTAAGAACGCCAAGCTACACAACTGTAAGATATATGCAGAGGACCTAGCATAGACACACACAGGCTCCCTGATTGTTGCTTCAGTCTCTTTAAGGTCCTCTGAGGCCTGGTTAGTTGGTTGTGTAGGCTGTGTTTCTGTGTTGTCCCCAACCCTGCTGGCTTCTATAATCTTTCCTCCCCCACTTCTATGAGGTTCCCTGGGCAGGTGATGGGCTGGAGAGATGCTTCAGCCATTAAAGATTAGGTTCACAACCACAACCATAAAATGTACTTGATCATAAGTGCGTATACTGACTCCTTACCTTCTGTTCCTCTCCACTGTGCTGCATGACTGGAAGAGAATGGGACATGGATTAACATTTTCAGGCATTGTGATGTGTTCTTTCGGCAGCAATTTTCAGTGTTTAATACATTTACTTGACTTATCATAGCCCATACTTTACATTTGATTAAGATATTGACCATTAAAATGAGGGAAGGACAAAAAGAAAAAATGAATTGAGTTTGATTACTTGGATTAAAATAATTTCTATTAAAAGAAGTTTTGAGTATGATCTTTAAAAATCTAATATTATATCATTTTGAAGAGTTTGCAATTGTAAGAATCACCTCTGTAATACACTGGGGAAAATGTAGTAAAAAGACAGAAAATTATATTAGTAAATGACTGAAAGGCAGTTACCTTGCAGTGTTAATAGCAGCCACAGAGTGCTTTATAGACTTGTGCTATCAATGGGAACAGAAAGAAACTCCTGGAAACCCAAGGAAACAGACGCTCCAGAGGAAATCAGGAATTAGGAAGCTCTGCAGCACACAACAGGAACAGTGCATGCAGCATGTTGTCACAGCTGCTGCTGCTGTCAACACCCCTGCTGCTGCCACAGGATTCCACCCCCAAAACCCTTCATTTCTTGTCTTACTTACTTTTAATTCAGAGTCCTAAGAGTTTTTGTTTGGCTGCTTGAAGTTGTGTCTCATGACAGAAAGATCCAGAAAAGTATATGGGTCTCAGAGAGTTTAGATTTTGTTTTGGAACTGAATTACAGAAATTCTCTGATCAACAAAAACCAGTAGTGTAGGAAATGCTATCTGCAAAAAAAAAAAAAAAAAAAAAAAAAAAAAAAAAAAAAAAAAAATACAACGAGAAGGGCTTTCTGAAAAATAGTGTATATGAAGTTGAAAATGTGCCTCAAAGGTATAAGAAATTAGCTGCAATTATCAGAGTGGAAGGAAAATGCTAGATTAGGAGAGGGCTAAAATATTCTGTACACTTATGTAAAATTTTACATATTTTATACTGATACTACCATCATATATTTCTTATGTATTTTTAAAATAAATATTAGAATAATATTTAAAAGAGAACATTTGCCTTTAAGAGAGAGACTCATACACCCACAGCACTTTTATGCTTTCATGGGAATAATTGATGAAAACCTTGCTTCAGCAAAATTCAAGCAAGAAAAAAAAATCTTCCTGGGACTGTAGAGATTTCACCGTTGGCTAATCTACTTTTTTTCCTCCTTGAAATGAGTTGGCTTCATCTACCTTTAGAAGTTCCTTCTGTTGAAAACTCTGGATGATTTTTTCCCCTCTGAAGCCTGCCAGATACTTTGTAGTCAAATAAATTGTCAGAAAAAGTGCTGTATCTAGAGATTTTGCTGTAATAAAAATGTGGCCACTGCTTTCTCTGAGTTGCTCACCATTTGGGATTATATATAAACCCATGAAAAATAGATGCTGCATTACAACATTTTTAATTAATCATCCAGAAAAAAATTAGTTTTATATGAAAAGAGAGACAGAGACAGAGAGACAGAAAGATGGAGACAGGGACAGGGACATGGACATGAACACAGACACACAGAGAGGCAGAGAGAACAAATCAGAGACAGGCCAGATCAACTAAGTTTGTAACACTGTCACAGTTATATATAGTAAAAAAAAAAAAAAATCCTGGATTCTAAAACTTACAGAAACTCTATCCTTTATTCAACTAACTGCAATTAAAATTATCTACCGTGAATCTACAAATGGGTCACATTTGTAAATCTAGTCTGTGATACATAATCATTCACTATCATTTGAGCTAGTCAGTCATTCCTTTAGTACACTGTTATTAAAGAACTCTTCTTTGGATACTTTCCATGCTGGACCGTGAAGGCATAAGTGAGTCATCTGCAAAACAGGGAAGCAACACACACCAAACAGGAAGTTTGTATAGCATAGTGCGATTTGTTCTGGGCCATCCTCTGTGCTTTGGGAGGTGTGAAATGAACGATTGTTCCTGGCTTAAAGAGGTAGTAGAGCAATATATTGGGATATTCAGGATAGTTTTCAATTACTTAATCAAATTCTTGTGACAATCACATCCGAAAGGGAAAAGCTTTGTTTTGTTTCACAGTTTTGGTGTTTGCAAACTGTGATCACTTGGTTGGTCTTATTACTGTCGGGTCTGTGATGAGGCACCACATTGTAGTTGAGAAATGTGGTGGGAAAACCTGTGTGGCTCATGGCTGGAAGCAAGTGTGTAGGTTTCACAGTCTCCTCTAAGGTCATGCCCTCAGAGAACTATTAACTTCACACTAGACCCCACCAGATAAAGTTCCATCATTTACTCAAAACAGCACTCTGATGATCAATACTTGGGTGTCACTAGGCGACACTGTGAATTCAAGAAACAAAACATGAACAGAATCCAATGGATGGAAGAAAGAAGACTTTGAATTGATGAAGTGAGGATTCTTGGGGATTTTGAGGTTTCAAACAGAATGCTTTAGAAATATTATTTTTCAAGAATGAAAAATTACTTTTTGGTGATGTATGATTCTGAACAGATAAGAATGATTCAGCTGTGAGATTTTCACATTTCTGACATCTCTGGCAATATCTCTGATCTGTAGCACAGGACCTGGAACAGACCCTTGTGAGTATTCCTATAAGCCAAACTCATTGGTCAAGATTTTGGCTTGCGAACCTCATCAAACTAGAGCAAAGCTTATTTTGTGATTTCCAGGAGAAGGATATCCATTCTTTCCAATCCTGAAACCTGGGAGTGACGAGGTTGGCGCTCTGGGCAACCTCTTGGTACCATGCGATGCCTGAGACTGAAGCCAATATGACAGCAGGCAGAGTAAAAAGATGGAGAGAAACCAAGTCCTAATTATATTTTCTGGGCCTTGAATCCAGTCTTGTCATTTTAGGAGAGCCAATATATTCTGTTTTTTGTCCAACTGCATTTCATTGTATTTTCTTTCACTTGTGACCAAAAGTCCAACTAAGGCAGTCCTCAAAGAGAATAAGGTGAATAAAGAAGAGAATATGCTGATATTTAATAAGCAACTATTTCTCCAAATTTATGAAACCTAAGTACTGCTATTCTTCACATTTTGTTTAAAATAAAGGTCAAAAAACTTCCCTCCAAAGAGAACAAGTGTGAAGCCCGGAGAGCCCCTGGGTCAGCCCATGGTCAGCTCCTACTCTTTATCCAGCATCCTGTGTGTTCAGTTTTAAGTTGATGGTAAGCCAGCGATGCCAAAACTCTTCCAGCAAACATCAGTGTTCTGTGAAATGCAACAAAGTGTTCCATGGAAAAGTGTTCTCTCTCTGCTTGATAAACTCTTAACTTGTATGAAAAGTGAAACCCACTAATGCCATGATCTTATTTATTTTATGTCCCAAATGTTGTTCAAGGGTCCTAATGAGAGATAAACACAACAAGGTTTATTCAAGATTTTTGGTATTTCTGTGTTAGTTTGTGGGCAGCGGTTTTTGATTGCTGAATGTATAGACCTGCTGTTTATGTTTGAGGATTTGAGTGTGCACTGTCAATTTATTATATAACAAATTGCCCTTAGAAGTTGCCCCTAACATGTCTCTGTGGGCAACAATTAAAGTTTGAAATAAAAGAATCCCTAAGGGTCTACCTTTTATTGAAAATCAGAATGATATGTATTGTCATCAGTCATCATAACTGAACGTTCTCAGATATAACTTTTGAGGAATATGTTTAAGATCAAATAATTATTTACTTGAGGAAAGATAAAATTGCTTTATTTTTAAATAAATATTTATACTAGATATTTGGAATATAAGAAAATATAGTACTATATTCAATTTTACACTGTACTTAAAGTAGAGACCTATAACAGAAATATTTTGTTCAAGAGTTCCACGAAAAAATAAAACATAGAAATACTGTTCTACACCAATAGCTTATGCTCTAAGCTCAAGAATTGACAAATGGGACCTCATAAAACTACAAAGTTTCTGTAAGGCAAAGGACACCGTCAAAAGGACAAAACGTCAACCAACAGACTGGGAAAGAATCTTCACCAACCCTAAATCCGACAGAGGGCTAATATCTAATATATACAAAGAACTCAAGAAAGTAGAACCTAGAGAACCAAATAACCCCATTAAAAAGTGGGGTACGGAACTAAACAAAGAATTTTCACACGAAGAACTTCAGAGAGCCGAGAAACACCTTAAGAAATGTTCAACATCATTAATCATTAGGGAAATGCAAATCAAAACAACCCTGAGATTTCACCTCACACCAGTCAGAATGGCTAAGGTCAAAAAATCAGGAGACAGCAGGTGTTGGCGAGGATGTGGAGAAAGAGGAACACTCCTCCACTGCTGGTGCGATTGCAAGATGGTGCAACCACTTTGGAAATCAGTCTGGCGGTTCCTCAGAAAACTGGGCATGACACTTCCTGAGGACCCTGTTATACCACTCCTGGGCATATATCCAGAGGATTCTTCAGCATGCAATAAGTACACATGCTCCACTATGTGCATAGCAACCCTATTTGTAGTAGCCAGAAGCTAGAAAGAACCTAGGCGTCCTTCAACGGAGGAATGGATACAAAAAAATGTGGTATATTTACACAATGGAGTACTATTCAGCCATTAGAAACAATGAATTCATGAAATTCTTAGACAAATGGATGGAGCTGGAGAACATCATACTAAGTGAGGTAACCCAGTCTCAAAAGATCAATCATGGTAAGGACTCACTGATAACTGGATATTAGCCTAGAAACTTTGAATACCCAGGACATAATCCACAAATTAAATGATGTCCAAAAAGAATGGAAGAGTGGCCCCTGGTTCTGGAAAGACTCAGTGCAAGAGTATAGGGGAATTCCAGAATAGGGAAGTGGGAAGGAGTGGATGGAAGAACAGGGGGACGGAAGAGGGCTTATGGGACTTGCAGGGAGTGGGGACCCAGAAAAGGGGAAATCATTTGAAATGTAAATAAAAAATATATCAATAAAAAAGTAATATATACAGTAAAAAAATAGAAATACTGTTCTAGGACAAAAAGAGTTAATTTTTTTATATTATCAATAGGTACAAGGCACTTGATGATTTACAATGTACTTGAGGTATTTTATTCTATTTATTAAATTTGTGTGTGTGTGTGTGTGTGTGTGTGTGTGTGTGTGTGTGTGTGAGAGAGAGAGAGAGAGAGAGAGAGAGAGAGAGAGAGAGAGAGAGAGAGATGTGTGAATGGTACTTGAACATATGTGTCTTGGTGTGTATGAAGAGTTAGAAAACATGTTTTCTGGGATCTGGGGTGAACTCAAGCCGGTGCATCAGCACTTTCTCCTAAGTCTAGCTTTATTTTTGTTCCATCATTACATTTTGTAGAATATTAGATTTACTAAAAGACACTGTTGTTCAGGTATCAGATGTTAAAGATATATAAATAATGTTACATTTCTTAAGATGCAATCCACTTGAGATTATTTAATGTATGTTAGCCCCTTGCAAGTTCTGATGAGTTTCCCTATCTGCAATCACATTACAGTAGCAATCATGTGTGTGAAAAAGCCTAGACCACTGAAAAAGGTAGTCAGAGACATTAACTCCTATTCTACTGTCTAAAGTCACATATGCATTGCCTTTGGTCTATCTCCCAAACCTACCACAGTCCCCCAAGCACCAATCATAGGACTACAATTTCAGTCACCATAAACACTAAGGGGATATCCAGACCAGGCCCAAACCAGAGTAGATGGGTGACCAGAGGTGCCTTCAGTGACATTTGAATAATGAATTAGTTATAAAGGAATGGTTTCACTTGAGATATGGTGGACACGTATGTCAGGAAGAGACAAGCTTACCCAATAGTGCTAAAGGACTTTGGATTTACTCTAAGTAAGACAGGAAGCTGTAGGATGCCTTAGTGAAAGAAATTGCCTCGTCTGAAAAAATACCAGAGTTTGATGTGTTGAGAACTGGCAAGGAGAGCTGAATTGAGCAGGGCGGGCAGAGGAGTTATTAATAACACCTCAGTAATTCATTCACTAGAGACCACACAGTCTATGGTTTAGGTATGTCTCCTAGATACCCCAGATTCATGAATGTAATGCTGGTGTACAAGTGGACATTTTTCTATATTCCACCAGACTCTCTTTCTCTCTTTTTGATCTTGTTTCAGGCCTTTTACTTTCAATGTCTCAGTGATTGTTGCAACTGGTGGTCATTCCAACTGTGTTGGTAGGGAGAAAGTTGTATGTTTACCTTAAAAATCCTACTGCCTAACACAGAACTAGCAAGGAACTTATACTTAACCAAAGCCTCGACACTTAAACCATAGTAAAGTTTGTTGGGGAGGAGACAAGTAGATAACTATATTTTGAATAATGAAATACGAAAATAATTAACATGCCATTAAGGTTAATGAGAAATGTTTTCCAAGGTCAAGAGAACATGATGGGTGAAGATCAGAGCAAGGGTACACATAATTCCAACAGTAAGTTGAGAATTGGCAGATGTAATGGAGCTGTACTCCATTGTGTTCCCTATTTAACAGACTTTGTACACATCTTTGCAGATCCGGCTGTATTTTGACTAACCAGGCCTCTACTAGGTATTTAATCTGTCATCAACACTTTGTAACTCAAGTCTCAAAGTCAGAATTTACATGGAAATGTTTCCTGACCTAATTTTGGTCATGTGACCAATTCTGACCTAGTAATATTTTACTCTTGATTAAGATCTGCACCTCTTTTCATATTTAAGTGATGGGAACATGGTTTAACAGGTAAAACAATTGCTGAATAAGCATGAGGATCAGACTTTTAAGCCACAGCGTCAAGACAAACCCAGATGTGAGACCATGTCCTTAATTTCAGTCCCTTTAGCAAAGAGACAGGAGAATACTCTGAAAGCTTCATGAAAAGGAGGATCCAACCATCCTGTGTGGTGTCTAGCACTGGTAAACTGAGACTGTCTTCTAACTGTGGAGCATGCACACTCACACATGAGCATCCCAATCTCACCACATTGTTATTTTATTTAAGAAGGTTTTTTATTTTTCTGAAATGGATCCTGACGGGTTTTAGCATTCTGTCTAATAATTTTATACTTTACATCATATCAACTATAGGGATTTTAGAACCTTCTACACAATTTTGGAGTTTATGCAGAAAACTGTGAAGGGTTTAGCTTTGGTTTGATTTGTTCGCTTTACACTGGCAAAAAAAAATTAACTCATTTCATCTTCCTGTTTTGACTTCATAATGAATACCAGCTGTCAATCAAATTTCTAGCTTGGATGAACATATTCAGTAACATGATAGACCTTTAATTTTGCTTCAGTCATTTAAGCTTAAAAAAATGTGATGAGCCATTAGCTACACTCTATGATGCAGTGTGTGTATACAGCTGCACCATGATGCAGTGTGTGTATATACAGCTGCACCATGATGCAGAGTGTGTATGCAGCTGCACCATGATGCAGTGTGTGTATACAGCTGCACCATGATGCAGTGTGTGTGTATAGCTGCACCATGATGCAGTGTGTGTGTATAGCTGCACTATGATGCAGAGTGTGTGTATAGCTGCACCATGATGCAGTGTGTGTACATAGCTGCACCATGATACAGAGTGTGTATACAGCTGCACCATAATGCAGAGTGTGTATATAGCTGCACTTTTGCTGGAAGCCAAACCTGCCATATTGTAATTTTGTTGGATTGTTTACTAACCTTGTAAAGAATGAAATCATAAAAAATTAACATCTGTGATCTGTGTAATTTATTTTAGTAAAGTTGTCAAGTGAAAATAATCCATCCAATAACTCCTGAACACATATACATATACTTAGTTCAATATTTCTTTTTTTAAATTTTTATTTTATTTTATTTTTTATTTATATGTGTGTGTGCTTGTTGGTGTGTATGCATGACCATTTGTGAGGGTAACTGTGGAGGCCTGCAGAGAAAGTCGGATCAGCTGGAACTAGTAAAATGGGTGGTGGTCAGCCTCTCTCTCCTTCTCATATGGGTGTGGGAAGCTGAGTTCTAAACTTCTACAAGAGCAATGAGTGCTCTTCCCTACGGAGCTATCTCTCTATCCATTAAAGTGCTTACATGCACTAAAATACTATGAATCTTTTCTTACTGAACAAGGATGGCCAACAGTTGAATTTACTTCTGACCAATTCTTATCTCTGTTCTATTATAAATTTAGTGTTCTTAAATAACAGAGCATCATTAGTTTATCTTGAACTCTTATCAAAGAACCTTCAGCTTACTTTATTTCCAGGAGTATTCCCTATTAGTAATGCATGCTTGTTTGTGCTTTCTAGAACACATAAAATATAAAAAAATATAAAAAAAAATCATTCTATATTGTTAATGTTGACAAGAAAAGACATTTGGTAAATTAACAGACATTTTTTCAAAAGCATTCTTATTGATCTATGTCTAACTTTTTTATAAATTTACATTGTAAATATTGTAAAATTATATTTTAAGATTTATTTAATAGGAAGAGCTTTTTTAATTTTATTATCTACACTGCACTGTGTTTCTTGGTATTTCATATCTAGTCTTACATGACAATGGTTGAAAACTAAGAAACTTAACATACAAGATATGCAATATCGGATAGTTTTCTGTTCTTTAAGAATTTGGAGACAGCTTAACTACTTCCTCTCTCTCAGGGTTTCTGAAGTATCAGATGGGAGTTTAATGTAATCTCCAGGCCTCAATGGAAAAAACCCTGTTTCTGAGGTCATTCTGTGGTTGGAGAAAATGTTCTTTTGTCTTCTGAGTGGAAGATCTCAGTATACTCTGGCTGCTAGCCTAAGGCCCTTTTCAGTCCTTTCTCACAGTATTTGGGAACTTCTAATACTGCAACTGGGCTACAGGTTATCTGGGGCTCTGAGAGGCTGAAAGAGGAAAGGAAACAGTAAGAAAGAAAGAGAGAGGGAAGGAAGGAACACAAGGAGAGAGAAAGAGGGAGAAAGAGGGAGAGGGAGAAAGAGAAGGAGAGGGAGAGGAAGAGAGGGAGAGAGGGAGAAAGGGAGAGAGGGACAGAGAGGGAAAGAGAGAGAGAAGGAGAGAAGGAGAAAGGGAGGGAGAGGGAGGGAGGGAGAAAGGAAGGGAGAGGGAGAGAGGGAGAGAGGGAGAGGAAGAGAGATAGAGTCTTCTTGCTACCACCACCAGGAGAGACACTCCATCAGGTTTCCACATCATAGTGATTAGAGTCAATACAGCCAGATCATATTTATAGTCAGGAACTGTATAGGCCTATGGATACCAAGAGGCAAGGCTCACAGTGGATCTTTGAGAAGCTTCCTGCTCCAGTAATCATGATAAAATATGATTAGAGAAATGTTTAAGAAGGTTTAGAACTATTTAGAAGGGGACTTTAATTGAAGCTCAAATGATCAATAGCACAATTAACTGTTACAGTCTTGGTATTCAAGCCAGAATCCCTAGGTTCTCAAAATATCTCTGTTCCTTTTGACCTTAGATGATTTTTGTTTTATAGTCCTCCTAACCCGTACTTTATGGTTAATATTGACTTACCAGTGAGTATATACCTTGTAAGTCCCTTTAGGTTCAATTTACCTCACTCAGGATATTTTCAAGTTCCATTCATTTGCCTGAAAAATTTATGATGTCCTTGTTTTTAATAGTTGGATAGTATTCCATTGTGCAAATGAGTCATATTTTCTGTATCCATTCTTCTATTGAAGGACATGTTGGTTCTTATGGAAGAGTTGGGGAAAGAACTTCACAGGAAGATTGATAGACTAAACTAACTTGGACTCTTGCAAGTGGCCACAGGAGACTGAGACACTTACTAAAGAGCACATACATGATGGACCGAGGCCCCTGGCATGTATGTAGGTGACATGCAGCTCAGTCTTCCTGTGAGTCCCTCAACAACTGGAGCTGGTCTGTCCCTAAAGCTGTTGCCTGAATGTAGAATCTGTCCCTCAACAGAGCTTCTCAGTGAGAAAGGATGGGCTTAACCATGCAGAGACGTGAGGTTCCAGGGTTGGGGGAATACAAGGGGGCCCCACATTCTAAAAAAGGGGCATGGGGAAGGGACTCTGTGAGGGGGGGACTCTGAGGGGCTAGACTTTGGGATGTAAATAAATAAATAAATAAATAAACATTTTTGGGAATAAAAATTAAATCATCCTAATCTATTCAATAACCTGGGCACATGTTCCAAGAAGCCTTGCTGATCAGAGGAGTAAAGTGCAGTTGCCAAGACCCATGCAGTATGAGCTAGAAGAAACACAAAAGATGCTCTCCAATGAGACAGTCAGGTGTAGACTCCCTCAAGCATTGGAAGGAGCGACTCATCATGAATCACACACGTGAGATGGTTTGTAGAGGCAAACCTTCCATACATTGGGAGATGTTCTGGTGTTATGGAGCATGAGGAAAAAACCTTTAAGTTATCAGAAATGACTCCCTTGGAAAATGTGCTCAGTCTACATCTTTGTGTTCTCACGTAGAATGAGGAGGTGGCAGATCAGCATCTTCTAACCCTGTTTCAAAATCCTCAGTGAATTAAATCTAAAGAAATAACCCATCACTGACAATATGTCAGCTTAGTAGAGAGGACTATTTCTTATCCATATTTGCATCTGTCCAGAAATGGGAAATGAAATAGAAGCCTACTGAGGGCAAACTCCAAGGGTGTGTGTGTGTGTATGTGTGTGTGTGTGTGTGTGCAATAACATCTGGGCAAAGGCAAAAAAATCAGAACAGATAGCCAATGACACAATCCTTACAGAATTTTCACACATTTCCCTCCCTTTCCCTTCTCTTAAGAGAATGCCTCCTCAACACCCCCCCCCAAAAAAAAACCAATGGCTTAGGTAAAAAGAGAGAAGCAGAAGTGAAAACAAAGTCTCAGCCTTAGCCAAGAAGGTATTTGCAATTGTTAGTTGCTGAAAGAGTTAAAATTAGTTTTTATTCAAGGGAGTGGTACTGGATATATCAGTCACACTGCAACGTAGATCATACAATCAACACAAAACAGACTACATGCTTGGTTTTGTTTGTTTGTTTGATTGTTTGCTTGTTTGGATTTGTTTTGGTATGTGTAGAGTTTTTGTGCCTTTTTTGTTTCCTTTTGTTTAAAGAGAGAAATAATATGAGTTCTGAGAGACAATGAGGTGCGTCTGGAAGGAGCTGGGCAGGGAAAGAATATGACCGAAATATATTGTATAAAAATGCAAAAAATACATTAATAATTGCATAAAGTACCTGAATACTTTTGAAAACATAATTATAGCAGATAAACTTTATACCTAAGAGATAACATAAAGTTCAAGAACAGAAAAAGTAGAAGAAAAAATTTACTTTAAAAAGATGACTTTCTAATTGCTGAATAGTACTCCATTGTGTAGATATACCACATTTTTTGCATCCACTCTTCTGTTGAGGGATACCTGGGTTCTTTCCAGCATCTGGCAATTATAAATAGGGCTGCTATGAACATAGTAGAGCATGTATCCTTATTACATGGTGGGGAATCCTCTGGGTATATGCCCAGGAGTGGTATAGCAGGATCTTCTGGAAGTGAGGTGCCCAGTTTTCGGAGGAACCGCCAGACTGATTTCCAGAGTGGTTGTACCAATATGCAACCCCACCAGCAGTGGAGGAGTGTTCCTCTTTCTCCACACCCTCTCCAACACCTGCTGTCTCCTGAATTTTTAATCTTAGCCATTCTGACTGGTGTAAGGTGAAATCACAGGGTTGTTTTGATTTGCATTTCCCTAATGACTAATGAAGTTGAGCATTTTTTAAAATGCTTCTCTGCCATCCGAAGTTCTTCAGGTGAGAATTCTTTGTTTAACTCTGTACCCCATTTTTAATAGGGTTGTTTGGTTTTCTGGAGTCTAACTTCTTGAGTTCTTTATATATATTGGATATTAGCCCTCTATCTGATGTAGGATTGGTGAAGATCTTTTCCCAATTTGTTGGTTGCCGATTTGTCCTCTTGATGGTGTCCTTTGCCTTACAGAAACTTTGTAATTTTATGAGGTCCCATTTGTCAATTCTTGCTCTTAGAGCATACGCTATTGGTGTTCTGTTCAGAAACTTTCTCCCTGTACCGATGTCCTCAAGGGTCTTCCCCAGTTTCTTTTCTATTAGCTTCAGAGTGTCTGGCTTTATGTGGAGGTCCTTGATCCATTTGGAGTTGAGCTTAGTACAAGGAGACAAGGATGGATCAATTCACATTCTTCTGCATGCTGACCTCCAGTTGAACCAGCACCATTTGTTGATAAGGCTATCTTTTTTCCATTGGATGTTTTCAGCCTCTTTGTCGAGGATCAAGTGGCCATAGGTGTGTGGGTTCATTTCTGGATCTTCAATCCTGTTCCATTGATCCTCCTGCCTGTCACTGTACCAATACCATGCAGTTTTTAACACTATTGCTCTGAGTATTGCTTGAGGTCACGGATACTGATTCCCCCCAGAATTTCTTTTGTTGCTGAGAATAGTTTTAGCTATCCTGGGTTTTTTGTTGTTCCAGATGAATTTGATAATTGCTCTTTCTAACTCTGTGAAGAATTGAGTTGGGATTTTGATGGGTATTACATTGAATCTGTAGATTACTTTTGGCAAAATGGCCATTTTAACTATATTGATTCTACCGATCCATGAGCATGCTAGGTTTTCCCATTTTTTGAGGTCTTCTTCCATTTCCTTCTTCAGAGTCTTGAAGTTCTTGTCATACAGATCTTTCACATGTTTGGTAAGAGTCACCCCAAGATACTTTATACTATTTGTGGCTATTGTGAAGGGGGTCATTTCCCTAATTTCTTTCTCAGCCTGCTTATCCTTTGAGTATAGGAAGGCCACTGATTTGCTTGAGTTGATTTTATAACCTGCCACTTTGCTGAAGTTGTTTATCAGCTGTAGGAGTTCTTGAGTGGAGTTTTTTGGGTCACTTAGGTAGACTATCATGTCATCTGCAAATAATGATAGTTTGACCTCTTCCTTTCCAATGTGTATCCTTTTGACCTCCTTATGTTGTCGAATTGCCCGAGCTAGTACCTCAAGTACAATATTGAAAAGATAAGGAGAAAGGGGGCAGCCCTGTCTAGTCCCTGATTTTAGTGGGATTGCTTCAAGTTTATCTCCATTTAGTTTGATGCTGGCTACCGGTTTGCTGTATATTGCTTTTACTATGTTTAGGTATGGGCCTTGAATTCCTGTTCTTTCCAAGACTTTAAGCATGAAAGGATGCTGAATTTTGTCAAATGCTAGCCATTAGAAACAATGAATTCATGAAATTCTTAGGCTAATGGATGGAGCTAGAGAACATCATACTAAGTGAGGTAACCCAGACTCAAAAGATGAATCATGGTATGCACTCACTAATAAGTGGATATTAACCTAGAAACCTGGATTACCCAAAACATAATCTACACATTAAATGAGGTACAAGAAGAAAGGAAGAGTGGCCCCTTGTTCTGGAAAGACTCAATGAAGCAGTATTCAGCAAAACCAGAACGGGGAAGTGGGAAGGGGTGGGTGGGAGGACAGTGGGAGAGAAGGGGGCTTACGGGACTTTTTGGGAGTGGGGGGCTAGGAAAGGGGAAATCATTTGAAATGTAAATAAAAAAATATACCGAATAAAAAAAATTTAAAAAAAAGAAATAAAACAAGATGATTTTTATTAAAAAAAAAAGATGACTTTCTCTAAACTGAAGAGTTCAAAGGAAGAAAACAAAGTTTGCAAAAGGAGAAATCCTTAGTGTATAAAATAACAAGACAATGAAGAAATGGTGCTAGCCTTCTACTAGGATGTGACCCTAACCCTAATCCTAATCCTAACCCTAACCCTAACCCTAACCCTAACCCTAACCCAACCCTAACCCTAACCCTAACTGTGTAGATATTGACATCTTCCCAACATTACTGGTGGATCAGGAAATAAGAGGATGGATTTAAAGTTCATTGGGGGAACTGTGTTTATAATATAGAACACTCAACAATATCAATAAAGCATAAGAATAAAATGAAACATTTCAAAGGAAAATGAAAGGTAAGATGAACGTAACCTACAGGATTTAGGAGCTACTTTATGGGTTGACCTATGTTCTGCCTAACATTTGAAGGAAATAAGGGTGGATAAAAGCAAGTAGGACCATTTGAAGTATTCATTGAAGAGTTTCTGGTCTTCCCTCAGTGTAGAATGAGTAGAGTAATACAAGAAAGCAAAAACAGAAAGTTTCTGAGTGTCTTCCTATAGAGGAATAGAACCGTGTTCTGCATCTATCTCTCTGGTTTTTTCAATGACTGCCTGCATGTTGGATGTCTGAGTATGCTAACAGCAACTGCTCTGCATCTCACAGCTCTTATAATTGTTAGAGGTTAGTGAAGATCAGTAGACATCCTGAAGGAGAGAGAGAAAAAACGGGTACATGTCCCAAACTTACTTTTACCAGGGTGCTGCCTGAAAGGCAGACTTCCTCAAGGCTTGCCTTCTCAGCTTGCTGAGGGTCTCTAAGATGCTCTAGAAATCAAGAGGCCATTGGAAACAAAGGATTTCAGGGCAGCTTGTGACAGGTACAGAGAACCTTAGTGCTTTAGGTAGATATGAGGAATTAAGATCTCTGGACAGTCAAGACATTTTAACAGGAATGTCTGTGAGCAATTGATCAGGATACATATTCACATAGCAGGTTGAAAGAACCCACCCCATCAGCTGTCATTATACGAAACCAGGCAATACCCAAGAAAGGCTGTCATTTAAGATGTGTGGATCCTAACAGACAGACATAGAAAGAATCAGGACAAAGAGTAAGGACAAGTAAGCAAGGAAAAAAGTTAATCTCCAGAGAATGATGCCGAAGAAACATGTAAATACGGGTCATCCTACAAGGAACCCAGTAAATTATTAATGAACTAGGAAACAGAAAGGAAAAAAGATCTAAATGGAAGATGTGAAGCCAAACACAAAAACTTCATGCTAGAAAACTATCTCTCAAGAATGAACAACAACAACAACAAAATAAAACAAGCAAAAAAGAAAAGAAAAAAGAAAGTGTAGAGAGCCCTATTGGGGTGCTATGCTACCTGGCAGGAACTTAATATTGATGAAGGTGAAGTTCCTCTCCCAGTCACCTTTTTATTTTAATTAGATATATTCTTTATTTACATTTCAAGTGATTTTCCCTTTCCTGGGTCCCCCCTCCCCGAAAGTCCCATAAGCCCTCTTCCCTTCCCCTGTTCCCCAATCCACCCCTTCCCACTTCCCTGTCCTGGTATTCCCCTACACTGCTGCACTGAGCTTTTTCAGGAACAGGGGCTACTCCTTTCTTCTTCTTGGGCACCATTTGATATGTGCATTGTGTCTTGGGTATTCCAAGCTTCTAGGCTAATATGCATTTATCAGTGAGTGCATACCACGAGTGTTCTTTTGAGACGGGGTTACCTCACTTAGGATGATGTTCTCCAGTTTCATCCATTTGTCTAAGAATTTCATGAATTCATTGTTTCTAATGGCTGAATAGTACTCTATTGTGTATATATACACCACATTTTCTGTATCCATTCCTTTGTTGAGGGACATCTGGGTCCTTTCCAGCTTCTGGCTATTATAAATAGGGCTGCTATGAACATAGTGGAGCATGTATCCTTATCACATGCTGGGGACTCCTCTGGGTATATGCCCAGGAGTGGTATAGCAGGGTCCTCTGGAAGTAGCATTCCCAGTTTTCTGAGGAACCCCCAGACTAACTTTGAACTGGAATTCCTGTGCTAGACATAATACCCTCCACCTAGGGTGGAACACTCAGACAATGGTGAAGGCCATTGTTCTCCAAGGACCTACAGTTTCCTGAGAGGCACTAGCCACCTGACACTAGCCACCTGTGGAGCATGTGAACTGATTCTGCAGTTCTCCAGCCTTTGGAGGAAGGGTTCCCCCGCCCCACACTCCCCTCCCCTCCCATAAAACTTCAAGCCTTGATCAGGCATAAAAACAAAAAGTGAGCAGTGAAGTAACTCAGTGAGTCAGGACTGTACTGCAGATGCATCCCTTGCTTTTAAGCTGTGGAAGTCAGAGTACAAAAAAGATAAACAAGATCTAGAGTCTGAGATAGATATGATGGAGTACATTGCTGGAGTGTCTGCTGAGTCTGTGTGAGGCCCCAGGTTTCTTGCAGGATACTAAGAGAAAGGTGTAAAAACCTAAAAATAGATAAAAAAATAAAGAAGGTATGATTTTGGTATTGATGAATGGGTGAAGTTAAATATAGCTTTGAGTAGGATTGATTGTAATTGATGATCAGCTTAAAATAACTGCTGTGTGCTCCCCCCACACACACACCAAAGAAAACACTAGTAGAAGCAATGCAAGGAAAATGGGGACCGAATCGGAGCACAGGAGCAACCAAACTTCAGTGATGCAAAAGCAGGCAAAGAATAAATAAATAAATAAATAAATAAATAAATAAATAAATAAATAGCAAAGAGGAAAAAACCTACACAGCAGAGCACTAACAAAACAGTTGTATGTATACTCTCTTATCAGTAATTATTTTTCATTATAATTTTTTATTCTGTATATTCTTGTGTACACACATTAGTTGGGCAGAATATTTAACATTGTGGGTAACAGATCTTAATCAGTGTTTAAAGGAGAGACGGAACAGTGTTCTTCCCATGATGAGCATGGCTCCTTGTGGATACAACAGGAACAGGATGTTTGGAGTTCTGCAAAAGGCAGCAAAGCCAACATAAAAATAAAGACTAGGGCCGAGGTGTCTCACAGTGGAGAGCGCTTACCTGGCGTGCATGAGGCCCTGGGTTAAAATGCTAAGAAACAGTTGAAAAGTTATGCATTTTAAAATTTAAGAATCTGTGCTTATTACAAGAAACTCTGTGTCAGGATAGATGGGACACTGAGAGAATCATTCAATAGGAAAGAAGGAAGGAAAATATCTAAAAGCTTGAGTTCAAATACATGACCAAATAAGGGGAGCAGGGAGTCAGGGGGGATTCTCCGCAATGAAGTCAATTGTGTGTACTGGCTGTGAGTTTAAGTGTTGCTTTCTATTTCACACACACACACACACACACACACACACACATATATATATATATATATATTACAATCCAAAAGTGTTCCCCTTTCCCAGTTCTCCCCTCCCCATATGTCCCATAAGTCCTCTTCTCTCCATCCATTCTCCTATCTTTCCCCCTCCCTTTTCTCTGTCCTGGTATTCCCCAACAATGCTGGATCAAGCCTTTCCAGGATCAGGGCCCTCTTCTTCCTTCTTCATGGGAATCATTTGACATGCTAATTGTATCTTCAGTATTCAGAGCTTCAGGGCTAATTAATATCCACTTATCAATGATTGCATTCCATGTGTATTCTTTTGTCATTGCATTACCTCGCTTAGGATATTTTCCAGTTCCAACCATTTGCCTAAAAAATTCATGAATTCATTGTTTTTAATTGCTGAATAGTACTCCATTGTGTAAATATACCACATTTTCTGTATCCATTCCTCCACTGAGGGATATCTGAGTTCTTTCCAGCTTGTGGCTGTTATAAATAAGGCTGCTATGAACATAGTGGAGCATGTGTCCTTATTGCATGCTGGGGAATCCTCTGGGTATATGCCCAGGAGAGGTATAGCAGGGTCCTCAGAAGTGTCATGTCCAGTTTTCTTAGGAACCGCCAGATTGATTTCCATAGTGGTTGTACCATCTTACAATCCCACCAGCAGTGGAGGAGTGTTCCTCTTTCTCCACATCCTCGCCAACACCTGCTGTCTTCTGAGTTTTTAACCTTAGCCATTCTTACTAAAACTGATGACTGCTGAAGAGCCTACCAAGGGTCCAGGCTCGGTCCTAGCTCAGGTAGCAGCTCGCTACTGATCTGCTAAACTTGCCTTTGAGATTAGTATAGTACTGGGAAGTGACCGGCAGCAAAGTAAGCATGCCTGTGCCAGGATGAAAGGATTTAAAAGCCAGAATCTAATGTTGAGCTGTGTTTTTACATATAAAATTAATAACTGCCTCCAATACACTAAAAGTACCTTTTTAAAGGAAATAGGATTGTGACTTCATTATCGGTTAATTTTTGCTTTCAGCATTACAGTTAAGGCAGGTCCTATGAGTTCACTATACCGAATGGTATAGATTCACATTTTCAGCAATGTCTGTACGATACACTGCAAGACATTCAGTGAAGTGGGCTTCTTCTTGTATTCGCGGTAGGCTCCAGTATTCGCTGTAGGCAGTTCTGTGAGTAGAGAGGTTTGGTTTCTTTAAATTTCTCCTCGACCATGGTTTCTCTAATGGGTTCCACAACTGTTTCTCTTTTGGAACTGGCAATCTCAAGATATGTTTTCCTTTTCTGATTTTGGTCCTTTTTCTTTCTACCAAAGGCTTCCTCCCATTTCCAGCTGCTCCCGGATTCTTGTTTGTATCTTGAACACCTCTCCTCGGGGCGCTTTCTGACTCAGTGCTCAAACGCGGACATTGATGGTATTTCATGTCAAGGGAATGTTTTCCTCAGCATTGAAGATTTCATCTACTTTTATTATATTCCTTCATATTTTTCATTGATTTGATTGCTTCATTTTTCCATCTTGATTAGAATCTAGTGTTTCTCTCTTATATGCTCTATTGAACTATGTAAAATGAAGGCCTTTACTAAGATAACGTATGCTTTGAGGTAAATTTCACTAAAATCATGTAGCTGTCAATAGAATATATAGCACTTGGGTAGCATGAGGATAAATTTTAAACAAAAGTAATTCAAAAGATGTTGAACCAAAAACACTGGCTTAACCATGGCTTAAATATACTATTACTGTGAGTTATATCACATAATTGTTTGATGTGAACTACCTAAAGCATATTGTTTGAGGGACATGAGTTTTTCTTTCTATATATTCAAGAAAATATAGTATCAACATAATATGTATTTAAGGAATTTAATTACATATCTAATACATTCAAAGATTTGTTTAGCTATATATGAAGGATTTGTTTAATGATAACTATTAATACTACAACCTATTCAGATGAGTATTCTATTTCTAGGTTTGATTTTGAAGCATGAACTGATGTTTTACATGCCAGTCATAGGATATGAGATAGGAGCTAGGCTCATCTCCCGGCATCCCTTCAACCCGATGCAGCCCTACAGCAAACACGATTCCACGATTTATACTATATTTACTATGCTAATTTTTCTGTCTAAGATTTGGACAGAGAAAGATTTGTGGCAGGACTTGGCTCTTCTCCATGAATTTAGTTTTGAACCCCAGGGAAGGGATCGCCTAAATCTACAAAACAATAGCAAGCTTGTCTCCAGTCTTCCTCTGCTCCACTACAAGGAGGCCAGCATCCACAAAACCAAAACGCTGAGGAACCGAAAGGTTGAGGCCCGAACATGTAAAGTGACAGACTGCAACTGACACGGCAGCCCATGAAGATCTGAACGCAGAGTGCCTTGCCAAGACACAAGCCGCGTAGCCGTGAGGGAATCCGGAAAGAAGCAGAGGGAACGATGCTAGTGATCTTCCAAAGATGAGTGGTGTGGGGTGAGCCTGACGTGGGAAAAAATGTGCAGCGTCACCTTTTACACTACATCCCTGCTTCCGTATTCTGAGAGTCGCCTCTTTACACACTCCAGCACAGATCTCTCTGGAGACTGACACAGAGTAACTGGGTGTAACAGCTGTAGTCACAGTTGAGAATGACAGTGACATTCAACCAACAAGTTTATTAAATAGAAATCTACTCCACAATTTAAGTTCCCTCCACCTGCTGAACCCAAATATTCCAGCAGTCATCTTTAGATCTGAAGTGTCCTGCTAATTCTCGGAGGAAATATCCTCTCTGAAGAACACGAGTAGATTTTAATATTGACGATTCTTAAGCTCACCTGGCTAGAAGTTTGTCTCACTTCTCTTCTTTTGTTTAGACTCACATCCCAGACTGAGTTTAGTCAGAACTCTTGACACTGGTTAGATTAAAATAAAGTCTGTTACGAGACAATATCTTCTATATATCTAGGAATCAATACCCATGAAATCTCAATGGCCATTTACAGCCGACCTGAACAAAGACAGCACAAGTTGGCATGTCAAGTTGGGTGGGTGAAATCTCACCAGAGTCCATTCCTAGATGAAGAGGTATAAGTGATCTATCGATGTTCAGAGGACAATTAGTTGTTCCCAGGGATGAGTCCCCTAAATAGTTGCCCAATACCAAGTGATCACCACTAAAAGCAAGAGTAAATGTACCCAGTAGGTTGTATATTAGCAAACACAGGAAATCAATGATAATAGAATTAGGTGGTGATAAAACAAGGCAATGGTTTAGTGGGAAGACAAGAGAAATGTAATGAAAGAAGAAAGGGAATGTGGGATAAATAATTTGGGGATTATCTATAAGGTCAACCATTGAAAGAATAAGAATCCTAGAGAGAAAGAACAGGAGAATGGAAAACTTGAAACTCTGAGGGACACTACACCAGAAACATTCTCAGAATTGATGAACTTGTAAGTTGCAACATTCTGTTTTGTGTATTACTCACTGTAGGTAATTAATTTATTACTGATTTAGAAACGTATTTATTAATTTCACCTGGGTTTTTAAGGTTTTGTATTCAGAAACATATCTTTTAGAATAGGTCTATAGTCTTAGGAAAATTGATTAGTAACTACAGAGTTCCCATGTATTTCCTGAACCTTCTTCATAAGCAATCAATACAATCAATCTTCAGTACAATCAATAATCCACACCTGAAGCCATCGATGTGTATTGACAAATCATTTCTACTCAAAGTCCATTGCTTACAGTAAATTTCATTTTTGATGTAGTATAACCTAAGGGCTTTTGGCATGTATAGAGGGACAACTGTTCACATATAGCATAAGATATAATATTTTTATTGTCCTAAAATTTCTCCATGTTCCTCCTGCTCACACTTTCCCGTTCTCTAAATCATGGATGATTTCATTCCACAGTTTGCCTTTTGTAGAATATTGATCTTGATACTGGCTTGTTTCCTTTTTAGAAGCATGTGAATGTTTTTGTAATTAAAGGTCGAGTTAAAAATAAAATAATTAAAGAAGGTACACATGGTTTAAAACAATCAAAATGAAAATATGTTGTTTGATATTTCAAATACTCATAATGAAACCATTACAAAGACAGATGAAATTAAGGCAAAAAGTCAGGATATGTTTGTGTCCAAGTGAAGAAAGAGGTATGTTTTAAGGAAAGGGGTCAAAGAAATCAGAAAATAATGGTGTTTTTATATTTTGTAAGGCTACTATGAATATATTTCTTTGTTATGCTAAATATATTAATATTATCTACTGTTTTATAAGAAGAACAAACTTGAACTCTTGGAAAAACAAATTGAATGCATCTGACTTAGCATCACACAACAGTCTGCTTATTTAAAAGGAAAACATAGAAATATTTTAAATCTTACTTTAGATGTGATTTCATTGATTATAAAAGAAAATCCTGAATAGAAGTGTAGACTGGTTTGAGTGTTATAAATTTTAGTTGTTTAAGCATAGATTTTAGCTCTGGAAGATGTAATTAAGCTTGTGAGAAAAACTGCATAAGCCAGAAATAGATTCTTTGACACATCAAATTCTGCTATCTGGCAATGGAGGCAAGAGAAACTGATGGTAAATTTTTATCTTCCTGAAAAACTATTTTGAAATATGATTCCAAGGCTTTGCAAACCATTTACCAACACAGAGTAATCTAAGGGTATCCTAAGGTAAAAATATGGACAAAATTTTTCCACATTTTTCTGCATTGTTATAAATAACTTGTGAAAATATTTTCATATATATGTTTCTTTATAAAATAATAGAAACTAAACAAGACAGTGTCTTGTATATGGTATACACTCTATACACTCATAGTATCAAAGCTCAGGAGACTGAGATGCCAGGCTGTGAGGTTGGAAAGCAGTGTGGCCATCCAAGGGAGACTTTAATAAAACTGGTCAAAACAACACAAAAAACAAAACATGACCTAGGAGCACATTGAAGAAACGTTTTATGACCTATGCAGACATTACAGACATAGCTAAGAACTGCACTCTACATGTTTGACTTCTACCACCTTCTATCTGTTCATGTGAAATCCGGGAAAACAGCCAGAAACCCACAGAATAGGCAGGAAAAGTTGTAATAACACGGTAAAGGGTGTGCCACACAAGGTCACACATACAAATAAATGAAAGCCAGCTACACTGAAGGTGCTCACCGTTGTGAATCGATAATACCTATGCCACCACAGTGACAAACCTACACTGAACAGCACCAAGAATTTTGCTCTAAAGATTGTTAGTATCGTGCTTTCTAAAGTTATTTAATAATATTGCAACAAGTATGATAAATGCATAAAATTGGTGACCAAGTAATAATATACTAGGAATCACTCCAGAAAGTAGAGAAACCAAACTTAGACGCAGAAAAAAAACCTTTGGAGACAATGTTATTAATTATTGTTCTATTTATAACTATATTATATGAGAACCAATCTGAATGTACAGTAATAGGTGTGGTGAAGTATATTCTGTTGATGTGGTATCATTTTAATAGTAAAATGACCACTAAAACATCACTTAAAATATAAATGTTTTGAGTATTGCACATAGTGCTTATAGTGACTAGGATTATCTATTTGCTATATAAATTTGTATTTTTACACACACACACACACACACACACACACACACGTGTACACACACGTGCTGATAAACTTACAAACTGCATCATGTAAATTACTGGCAGAAAACATGCCCACACATTAATGTGACTACTACATTGTGATTTATGTTGGCCATCTTTTCTGCCTTTCAATGATTTTCTGATATCGACAATTGATTAAGTTCTTGTGTGCTTCACTTGGGCAAATAGCTCGCTGCACAGATTGCTTCCTTGAAAGTGGAAGAAATAAATCTTAGTGAGGCATTTGCATTTTCTGAATAACCTTGAACTGACAAATGTAAAAATACTTAAAAAATAGAGAGTGCCCATGATAACCCTATTTGAACATATCCCTAAATCTTAGGTGTCAAGTGATCACATTTAATGATCACTGAAAGGCATTCTGTAAGTGCCTGTAGAAAACAAAACCCTGCAATAAATGTCCGAGACAGACAACTTTGTAGCAGCTTTTATGAACTGCCACAGACATAGAGAAAACATTCTGTGGGGGAAACGCTTGCAATTGATGAGAAATATTTAAGGTTGTTCTTCAGGCTCATCTGGATCCTGGTAACATTAAATTGTAAGTGATTTAAGTGTATGTCCCAAAGATGTCAGGAGACGGAGGAAGAGTACCCTGCAATAACATAAAAGCTTCCAAATCTCCACATGACATATAATTGACATTACTATGTGTGCCAGGCAAGCCACACGTCAGTAATAACAGACTCTACCTCCATCTGTAGCCCTGAGAATCCTATCCCATCCACACATCACAAGTGGGGAGATTTGCTCCAACGCTTGGTGCTTTTTCCTAGGTCATTTGAAGAAGGGGAGTTCTGAAATATTTTCAAACAACTTCTTTGCAGGAACATTTATAAATGAAGCTATTTCAAAACTAAAAGGCCTTAGCTGGCTGCATTAGACATTAGCGTTAACATTCTTTTCCTAATAAGTAGAATTGAATACACAGCAGACTCTCTTGTTCCTCATCCAACATTTTTTTTTATTAAAAATAACTGGAAGGTATGTAAAACTAGAATATGGAGAAAGTCTCTTTTTAAATTTTCATGATATTTAATAAAGATTTCAAACTGTATAAATATATTTATTTGATATTTTTCTTTACAATTTCTATATGCTTCATATTCAGTCATAGTTACCTTTACATGTATATTTTTGCATGACTGTCAAAACAGCAGACACACATCTAAATCATCTGTGTTTAAGAGTTAGCCCTCTAGCAGCCAACCATTGGACTGAGTGCGGGGTCCACAGTGGAGGAGTTGGAGGGTAGACTGGAGGAGCTTAAGGGGTTTGCAGCCCCATGGGAAGAAGGACTATGTCAGACAACCAGATGCCCCAGGGCTCCCAGGGACTAAGCCATCAACCAAAGGGTACACATGGCTCCAGGCAAAAGTGTGGCAGAAGAAGGCCTTTTTGAACATCAGTGGGAGGAGAGGACCTTGGTCTTATGAAGGCTTGATAGATGCCCCAGCATGGGGAAATTGAGGGGAAGGTAGGTGGAAGTGGGTTGGGTGGAGGGACATATTCTTGGAAGCAGGGAGTGGGAGGAGGGGTTGAGGGTTTTCGGGGAGGGGGAAACTGGTAAAGCGTATAACATTTGAAATGTAAATGAAGAATATATTCAATAAAAACAAAAGAAGAGTTAACCCTCATTTGTAGGCTGTAATTGATGAAGGACCTACTGTGTGCATGAGGAAAATAAGACTGGATAGACATCCCTGCTATTATGTGAATGAAAGTGGGAGAAAATTTTAAGTGTATTTTAAAAACTACATAAATATAGCTTGGCAACAGATGCTATGAAAGAACATAAACAGTGTCTGAGTAGAGAGAATCAATATGGTCAGGGAAGAGCTGTCTGCTTGGTGGCATTGGAGCAGCGACCTGACCGATGTAAAATGGAAGGATGTTCTCTGTAGAATGAAGAGCCAAATTCCTGATTTCTGGGACAAGAGGCAAACCAGGATGTCAGTCACAGTTCCAATGGGTCAAAAAATAGCAGCAGAGCCACAAAGGAAATGTGTGAATGGGCAGAAACAAGATAACGTGTTTTCAATATAACTTTAAATTTAACTATTGTGTCATCAGTTACCAAACGAAAAAATGCAAACAACAGAAAAAGAAACGAGAAAACATGCCATTGGTGAGCCGCTTCAATGGGAGATGAATGCATAAGGAACAGATATTTGCTTTCTCTTATGGTCAACTATTTCCAGAATGATTTATGGAATAGCAGAGTTTTAAGTGCACATACTTCATATGTACTAGATTTTAAACCCTGGACAAAATAAAGAACTAAGAATGACTCATCACGTCTCTTGATGTTTTTGAAGTAGGGATTTTTTTAATAGGACTTGGAGGGTCACAGACACTAGTGGTAAAATAGTCAGATACATAATTTTAAAGATGGGGGAGGACTTGTGTGAGGGGGTACTGAGAGGAGAAGAAGGGCTGGTGATGGGCTGTAAGGTGAATAAATAATGTTTTAAAAAGCAGCTTTGTTTTTATCATCATTTTAGTAGCACCATTTTTCAGCAGAGAATTTAACTCTCCTAAATGAGGTTCTCTGGGTTCCCTTGGAGAAGGTTGCATGATCCTCTCTGTGGAGCATCAACATGACACTGAACTGGTAACTACTAGTACCTGGACAATGAACTCCACTCTTGTCTGTAAGCATCACAAGTCAGAGAGAGAGAGAGAGAGAGAGAGAGAGAGAGAGAGAGAGAGAGAGAGAGAGAGAGAGAGAGAGACAGAGAGACAGAGAGACAGAGAGAGAGAAGCACGGTTTTAGTGTGGTGTTTCTCTAATATAGTTATCCTGGGATACAGGAAGTCTACACTATCTTCTTTGATTTCTGTCTAAACCATGTGCCATATAGATCACTAACAAGAAGAAAAGCAAAATCTCATCTCTCTCTCTCTCTCTCTCTCTCTCTCTCTCTCTCTCTCTCACTCACACACACATACACACACACACACACACATTTTTTAGATATCTAGTTTGTGCATCTGCTGTACTAACAGGACATTCATATCCCTTTCCATGTGACATTTTCTACCATTGTGTAGGAAGACTATGATATTCTTCCCATTGTGTAGGAAGACTATGATATTGTTCTGATACTGAAAGACCTTTATCTGTTTTTTAAGTTAAAACGCCCTGGAATACAGCATAATAAGGGTATCATCAAATACCTTAGACAACTTGTTCACACATTACAAAAAAGCAAGATGTAATTCTTGTACAGTACCACTGATTTAGCAAACATGAAATTGAAAATCATCCTTGACTTTGTGTGGTCTGAAATTAGTAACCTTGAGAGTCAGCACAACCTGCTGTGATAACACGAACTTACTTGAAAAATTCGCCATAAGCTACATAAGTGGTGTAGGCATTTACTTCTGAACCAAACATCTATTAAAAATTAAAAGAACAAATCCAAATATCACAAATTACATTTCTATACAAACATAACTTTGTCCGCAATAAAATTAATAATTCAAAGACTATGAAGTCTTTAATTTGTATTTGTTTTCTATACTTTCTGCTGTCATGGTTTTTAACTGTTTAATAGATCTATTTGCCACCCAAACTACTTCTTTCATTTTGCATATGCATGTGAAATATCTGTGAACACAGAATAGACAGTAAGAGCCTCAAAATACAGTAAATTAGAAAGTGGTCTGAGACAGTGTGCACTTTGAAGAGATGTGAATTATTATACTCCATATTGCTTCCCTAATAAGCTTAAATCATCCTAAAACCGCATCCATTTTGTCCTCACAGATTTCTTGAGAAGGTCTTAGAAATGCATTAGCATCTCCACTTGAGTAAGGAGGAAATTCAATGTGACACTTACTGGTATTTTATTTTAAATTAACTATTATTAGAAGAGGTTGAAATGAATTTGATGTATTTCAAAATGGAAAGCATTAAAACCCATGAATACTTCTGCTCTAGAGATAACAATAAAACAAGGAGTTAAAATGTAAAAACCTGGTTGGGGAAGTTACTTGAAAGAGGTGAGCTTATTAATTTTTTCTTCCCATATGCTTGGTGTATCTTATTATGTCTTTTATTTAAATTCATCCTCCTTTCTTGTCTTCAAGAAAAGATCTTCAGGCTCCCATTTTTAAAAAAAATAGGTTTCAGACAAATTTTAAGGAAGGATTTGAGAGAGGAGATGGTTTTAAATAATGGGCATGAGAAGGAGGGGTGTTTTTAAAGTTAAGTACAATATGGAAAATTTCAATCTTAAAAGTTTGAGGAGGAAATTATATACTTCATGCTTAAATCCATCCTCCAAGGATAATAGTTTTAAATTTTAATGTGATTTCCCCCACTCCCCACTTTCTAGATACCTGACCTTCATCCTCTTGGCCGAAGGCATCTATCTTTGGTTTTGTGGCTGAGGAATGACGTGGCTGGGGAGGAAATGTTGGAAACGGCTTATGAGTCATTCAGAGAGAAAGACAAAATCAAGATGTGTCCTTCCTTTGAAAGTAAGAACAGAATTAATAGGTAAGGATGACTTATCTGGAATAGCAACCTCCTGGATTTATTTCTTTTGTTATCATGAACAGCCAAAGCTTCGTGGCTCTTGTGCATAAGAGTTTCATCAACAGAGGGGAGGTACTTCTGGACACCATTATAGCTTATTTTTGATTTGGAAAAAGTGGATAAGCAAAGAGAAAATTCTACCTCTTTTAACTTTGAGCTAGTGGAATGAAAAAGAAAATAGAAAAATTACAAATGAGCACAAATAATAATTATAATTCATAGATACCTTTTCATTGCTGTATTCAAAAGTATGAGAAATGTTTACAGGGAAAGGCTCATTCCTCCCCCAAGGCTTCCTTCCCAGTTGAGAGTCTAAGAGGAGGATCCTTGGAAGTCTGTCTCCTATCAGCCTGACTATGATTTGGCTGGGAACCTTGGTCAGGTAAAGAAAGGCCCTGACATGTTGACCTCCTTGACCCACTCCTGTTTCTGAAATTAGCTAGGAGTCAACTTGCCAGAAACCAATGTGGAGCTGGCAATAGAGCATGTGACTATCGAAGCTGAAGTCATGGAACCAATGTGATATCAGCTGCAATGTAGAGAGTTTGTAGTATCACTAAGAACTGGAAAACCCCTGAGTTCAACGAAGTACTAGTCGCCCAGATTCCAAGGGCATCAGCAACCTAACATACCAGATTATGGAGAAAAACAGCAAAAGGAGGCTCTTTATTCTTTTGTGTGATAAATTTGAGAGAATATAATTTGATGTTACTCTTCTCTCTCTTAAGTCCCCCCTTCCCTACAAACCCAGTTCCATACCTTCATTCTCTCTCTCCCTCCCTTTCTTCACTGCTCCATAATCCCTCCCTCTCTTTTTCTCTCCATACCTCTCTCTGTTAATCCCCCTCCCACTGAGTCAAGTTTGTGCTAGCTGACAACTCCTGACATGGGGGGGGGTGTGGTCTCACCTGAGATGTGGCCCAAATACCTGGGATCACACCCATTAAAGAAGACCGACTCTTTCTATCCCACCATTTATCAAATGCCAATAGCTCCTCAGCTACTAGAAATTTGTGCTCATTTCCTTTCTTCATGATTTGTTTGTTTTGTTTTTGTCCTGAGCTTGCGCAGGTCTTGTGCATGCTGTCACAGTCTCTGCGATGTCATTCATGAATCTCCGCTGTCGTGTGTCTTGAAAACAGTATTTTCATTGAAGCCATCCTTCTCTGACTCTTGTGATCTTTCTGCCTCCTTTTCTGCATAGATTCTTTTGTGATAAAAATATTTATTTAGTGCTAATCACTCTTACGTTTCTTATTCTCTACAAGTTTATCAGTTGTAGGTCTCTGTATTAAATTTATTTAATCAGTTGTAGGCCATTTATCTCAAAGAACCTGAAGTTCTTATATGACAAGAACTTCAGATCTCTGAAGAAGGAAATCGAAGAAGATCTCAGAAAATGGAAAAACCTTCCATGCTCGTGGATTGGCAGGATTAATATAGTTAAAATGGCCATCTTGCCAAAGGCAATCTACAGATTCAATGCTATTCCCATAAAAATCCCAACCCAGTTCTTCATAGAGCTAGAAAGAGCAATCCTAAAATTCATCTGGAATAACAAAAAACCCAGGATAGCTAAAACTATTCTCAACAGTAAAAGAACTTCAGGGGGATTCAATATCCCAGACTTTAAACTCTACTACAGAGCAATAGTGATAAAAACTGTATGGTATTGGTACAGTATCAGGCAAGCGGATCAATGGAATAGGATTGAAGACCCAGAAATGAACCAATACACCTATGGTCACTTGGTCTTCGACAAAGGGGCTGAAAGCATCCAGTGGAAAAAAGATGGTCTTTTCAACAAATGGTGCTGGTTCAATTGGAGGTCAGCATGCAGAAGAATGCGCATCGATCCATTCTTATCTCCTTGTATCAAGCTCAACTCCAAATGGATCAAGGACCTCCACATAAAACCTGACACACTGAAACTAATAGAAAAAAAAAAAAAACTGGGGAAGACCCTGGAGAAAATGGGCACAGGGGAAAAGTTCCTGAATAGAACACCAATAGCTTATGCTCTAAGATCAAGAATTGACAAATGGGACTACATAAAACTACAAAGTTTCTGTAAAGCAAAGGACACCGTCAAAAGGACAAAACGTCAACCAACAGACTGGGAAAGAATCTTCACCAACCCTAAATCTGACAGAGGGCTAATATCTAATATATACAAAGAACTCAAGAAAGTAGAACCCAGAGATCCAAATAACCCCATTAAAAAGTGGGGTACGGAGCTAAACAAAGAATTTTCACATGAAGAACTTCGGAGAGCCGAGAAACACCTTAAGAAATGTTCAACATCATTAATCATTAGGGAAATGCAAATCAAAACAACCCTGAGATTTCACCTCACACCAGTCAGAATGGCTAAGGTCAAAAACTCAGGAGACAGCAGGTGTTGGCCAGGATGTGGAGAAAGAAGAACACTCCTCCACTGCTGGTGGGATTGCAAGATGGTGCAACCACTTTGGAAATCAGTCTGGTGGTTCCTCAGAAAACTGGGCATGTCACATCCTGAGGACCCTGTTATACCACTACTGGGCATATATCCAGAGGATTCTTCAGCATGCAATAAGGACACATGCTCCACTATGTTCATAGCAGCCCTATTTGCAGTAGCCAGAAGCTGGAAAGAACCTAGATGTCCTTCAACGGAGGAATGGATACAAAAAATGTGGTATATTTATACAATGGAGTACTATTCAGCCATTAGAAACAACGAATTCATGAAATTTTTAGACAAATGGATGGAGCTGGAGAACATCATACTAAGTGAGGTAACCCAGTCTCAAAAGATCAATCATGATATGCACTCACTGATAAGTGGATATTAGCCTAGAAACTTTGAATACCCAGGACATAATCCACAAATTAAATGATGTCCAAAAAGAATGGAGGAGTGGGCCCTGGTTCTGGAAAGACTCAGTGCAAGAGTATAGGGGAATTCCAGAACAGGGAAGTGGGAAGGGGTAGATGGAAGAATAGGGGGACAGAAGAGGGCTTATGGGACTTGCGGGGAGTGGGGACCCAGAAAAGGGGAAATCATTTGCAATGTAAATAAAAATAAATAAATAAAAAAAATTCTAAAAAACATTATATATAAAATTTTGAAAATAGAAAATAAAAATGAACTAATTAGATTAATGATACTGAGCATCAAAATTGTTAGGACAACTATGGTAAGATAGTTTTAACCAATTCAATATATATTTAACTTGATGGTATACATTTATCTGTAATAAACATATCTTTTACTAGTTTGGCAGCCTTGCCTGGCCTCAGTGGGAAAGGAAGCACTGGGACTTACACCCACTCAGAGAAGAGGAGAGGGGATGGGAGAAGGCCTGTTGGAAGGGCATATTGGGAATATTACAGTTTATTAAGGTAAATTGTAATAAACAATTGTAATACCCAGCTATGACACTATGGTTAAATAAAAGAAAGAATGAAATTGTATATGGACTTTAACAATTACCTAAACAGATATACAAATAACTAAAAATAAAATATAATATCCAAAAAAAAAAAGAAAATCAAGCAATGCATTAGTCACTAGGAGTCACTTTATGAGTATGTCTATTTGGAAGAAAAATAGTCGTAGGTTTCCCATGACTTACCTAGCCACATGTCCTTAGCCTCATTTATGAGCCTTTACACTCTTAACCAATGAAACAGCACCTATAATTTAAAGTGGTTGTTCGAAATACTCAATACAATTTGTTGCTGATTTTATTTCTGATTAATCTGTGGGGGGTGGGTGGGCCTGGAGGCCAGTTCAGTTACAGAGAAATAAACTGTGGTTTCTATCTGTATTCCAGGTGTGGTGATGATCCAGATGTGAGAACAGCTTCCCTTTGTGTTGGGAGTCACATTAATGAGCTTATATCTCAACATGAATGGGAATTTTAATTTTCTCTTCAACTCTTCTATATTTTATACATGGTTTTACTTATAGTTCATATTACATTTGAATAATGGATGGATATGTTAAAGAAAACATCATTATCATATTTCTTGAAGATACAATACACCACTGTTAGGTGGTTCACAGACTTACATGTCTGCTCTTTAATGGCTTATTGCCTCATCAAACAATAAGAGTATATATTCTGGCTAAGATAAAAGCAAATGTCCTGGTGTTTTTGTCTAGGCCACGAGACTCTGATAATACAGGGTGTTGAGCTTTGACTGAAAGTCCATTCTGGGAGAAGCTATAGAGAATAACTGCTGTGAAGATTTCTGCCACATAAATAATACAAATGTGATCACTGGCACGAGGTAAATGAGGGTGATGTAGATTGGTTCTATTTGTAATCACACGAGAAGTAGAAAGTATGTTCTTGCATTGAGTGCCAAAGTGCTGAAGTCCAGGCAGCAGAGTCAATGGGGTGCGGGAAATTCATTGAATCTGCTTTAATGATTTGGGGACGAATTGATAGGTTCTCAATTATAGCACAGAATTGAAAATGTCAAAAATATGTATGTTAAAGGGGTTGTTATTGAAATAATCATGATATTGGATAACTAGATGAATAAAAGAGAACAGTAATGACAGTATCAAATCTAGACAAGAAGAGCAATAATTGTCATGGTCGCTGTAGGCTGACAAATTTAGCTATTATAAAATCAGCATTTAAAACAAACGTCCAAACATAGATATTTTCACAATCATTCCCTTTTAACATTTGACCTAAAGAAAGAAGACATCTATCTGAATTCTTAGTCTACTGTTCATCTTGAGAATTCTGACAATTCTGTTCCCTGTCCCTCTAATAGAAACCTTCTTGAATTTCTTCACAACTTCTTAGGAAGAACAAATCGTATTAATATAATGCATTATGCAAATGTGTAACTACCATTTTTTTCCTGACTAATCATCATGGAGTCAAGATCACATTTTATGATACAGAAAGCCAAAAATGTGGATCTATTAATGGTATTTGGAATTATAATTTTTTATTATCAAGAATGATCATATCCCCTTGACTACTCAAATTGACCTATTTCTCATATATATATACATATACGTTTATATATGTATATGTTTATGTATGTGTATGTATATGTATACATCATTATCATACGTATATGATGTATATACATCAGCATTTGGGTCAGCTTGGTTTTTCTCTATATGGATACAAACATTTTACTTTTTATTTGTGTGTGTGTGCATATGTGTGTGTGTGTGTATGTTTGTGTGTGTGTGTGTGTGTGTGTGTACATGGACATTTGTAAATACCTGTGTGCACCCAGTCTTTCATCTTTCATTATACCTAGAGCTAGCAGATTTTGTTCTTTTTTGTTGTTGTTGTTCTCATTGTTTGTTTGTTTGTTCGTTTGTTTTCTTGGCTTGCAGCCAGCAATCCTGAGCAACTCCTGTCTCTATGGTCCTTAGTACTAGGATTATGGGCCTTTTTAGAACAATGCTTGTCTTTCACATGCTCAGATATGAGTTCTTGCTCCTGTGTTTATTCAAAAATCACTTTGAGTACTGAGCCATCTCTTCATCCTTCAATAGTTTGATTGGGGTGAGATGGAATCTCAGGGCAGATTTGTCTTGCAGAGACCTTGAATGCTTTTTCATATTTTTATTTACAGTCTGTACTTACTCTTTCCATAACATTTGTTAGGATCATTTGCCCATGTATTGATTAAGTTACTTGTTTTATTGTTGAATGTTTTAGATTATATATTTTTCAGACAGAATGACAAACTGGCATATTGATTGTTTCCTTTGCTATGTAAAATCTTCATAAATTGATTTAGCTCAATTTGTCAATTTCTTCTTTCATTTCAAGTTATCAAGGTCTTATTTGGGAAACTGTGCTGTTGCCCTAAAATATTGTTCCTGTGTTTTCTTGTAGCATTTTCAACATGTCAGGACTTACCTGAGAGCTTTGATTCAGTGCAGATGCTTGCTGTTCTGGGAAGTAGTAGTGATTCAGTTTTAGTCTTTTACATTCATGTTCTTTCAACCACTGGTTGAAGATACCTATGTCAACTTTATTAAAAATATCTTGGCTGTAGCTGTGTGGGTTAATTTCTATGTCTTCATGTATTTGTGTATATACATAATATACATATATGTATTTGTAAGTATATATATATACACATACACATATTTACACATATGCACACACACACACACATACATGTTGAATAATCTGTAATTGGGGCAAAAAGAAGTTTATTTACAAAATTTTTATTAGATATCATTTTTTGTTTTGAGCATGCTGGGAAGTGCTAAGGCAACCAACTCTTTTCTAGTTAAGTAGTCCCTCAGTACTCCCTGTCCTCCTACAGACATTCTAGTGTCCATTTTAAATTGTGTTGTTTGTTGTTAATATGTTTCATATTTTGAACTTCTGTATATTAGCTATTCACTTCATTTTTTTTACTTTAGTATTTTAATGTTAAATTTTGTATTTAAAATGAATACTTCACATGTCTTTGTCAAAATAAACAAGTTGGAATTCATTCATTTAATAGACATTAGTGAGTACCTAGACAATCCTTAAGCAGTATGCCAAGACCTATGCATACAGAGGACTTAGCAAAGAAAAAGTGAACTCTAGGGGAAAATGAAGTATCTAACAAGTTTCCAAATATTTCCTTCTTTCTCTGTTACTAAACCTGGAAGCATTCAGTGGTAAAAGTAAATCAGTTTCTGATATATGGCATAAAATAGATGAACCTTGGAAATATCATGCTAAACAAAATAAGACAGAGGTTCAGGAACACATTTTTTTTTTATTCTAGAAGCAGAAAGCATATTAATGATTATCAACACTTAAAAGAAAAAAATAAGGAATTACTGTTTCTGTTTTAGGGTAAAAATACTCTGGAAAGAGTAGTAACTATTTTGAGCATAATAAATGCCATTGAATGTAAATTAAAAATGTGAAAGTCACAACTTTGTTGAGAGAGATATTTTAACACAGTATGAAAGGAATTATCCTTACCTTCTAGGAAAACTATCCTAGGGAGAATCAGCAAAATTATTAAAATATCAAAAGAAATTATAGAGGTTTTAGTAGAAACTATAAGAGATGTAAATCTAACTTGGAAATGCTAGAAAAACCTTTTACAGCAGGGACATAGGTGGACTAAATAGGAGGTAGCTAGACAGAGGTCAGAGAAATGGGGGGTGGGGGGAGGACATTCTAGATAGGCAGTGTGAAAACCAAAGGGTTCCAGGAAGCAAGGTTATTGGGCTATGTTTGTAGGCGGACAGGGAGCATGGAGGGACTACTTAACTAGAAAGGAGTTGGTTGCCTTACCACTTTCCAGTTATTTTCTTTCCTCTCTGCTTGCACCATGTATTTGAAAAACACATTGTTATTTTCTCAGAATCTATTTCAACTAAGAAGTTTACCAGTAATAATGAAAATGTTGGAAAGGCTTTTAGGAAGCAATTTGCTTTTCTAGGCAGAATGCTTAGGAAATGCTATGCATTTCCTGTATGTTTGTTTGTTTGTTTTTCTAGCCTTTGGTATTGATGTAATTCTTATAACCCTAAGATGAAATGTAAGTTTACTGTAGATGGAGAATAACCAAGTTTATGTATAGTGGGTAGAATATTTTTTTCTTTATAGCATGCATTTATTTATACTTTATTTATAGCATGAATATTTTCACTGCATAGCCCAGGTCATTCTCCAACTTGCAATCCCCCTGCACCAACCTCCTAGGTTGTAGCATTCATAGCGTTTCAGACATGCATCCCCATGGCATCTGTTGTGGCTTGAATATGGCACATCTTCTATAAATTCATATGATCGAATGCTTGCTCACCAACTTGTGGAGATGTATTTGATGACTATGAAAACTTTATGAGGTGGAACTTTTCTGGGGAAAATAGTTTGCTGGGGTGGGGACGTGAGGTTGGATGTCCAACCCCACTTCCTGCCACTCTGCTTCCTGAGTGTAAATATAATTAGATCAATCACTTCACTCTCTCACCACCAAGTCTTCTCTCTTATAATGGGCTGTGTCTTCAAACTGTGAGCCAAAGTAAGCCATACCTTCCTTAGTTGTTGTGTCAGATAATTTACAGTTTTTTACAGTAATTTACAGGTCTGGGCAAATTCTGCATTATCTCTGTTTACATTGCTAATGTGAATAAAATAAATCTCATTTGATCCTGGTGAATCAAATTTCTTTCTTTATTTACCAAGGATTCCTTAACTGCTATAAAAAATAAAGATAGGGTCACAATGATTTTTATATTATTTCCTAAATAGTTTGGATGATTGTGTTTTTAATAAAACGTAATTTAAGGATTTGAAGCAAAAGAACGACATGCCTGTAGTCCATTTTGAGAAATAACAATAAAGCCATTGTAGCATATGAGCATGAAGAAAATGGAACCAGGGATCCATATTCCCACTCACAGCTCTGGCAGAAGTCCACTGCTCTACCACACGCTGTCTGTTCGACTGGAAGCTAAGCTGGTCTCCAGAAACTCAGAGAAGACCCCGCCTACAAACATTCAGTACTCACTCAGACTTCACCAACACCTTCTTCCCTCATCTTCACATCCTGACCCACAGCTGTGGCAGAAGACCTTTGCTCTACCAGAGGCCACACTGGTACTCAGAATACCTCAAAACCAATTTTATGAAGATGTTAGGGGTCCTTAAAGAGGAAATGAATAACCTTTAAAGAAATTTGGGAAAAATGAACAGTAGGAAGAAATTTTAAAAAATCCCTTAATGAGAGCCAATAAAGCCAAGAAAAAACACACATGTAAAAGAAATGAATACAACAGTGTAATACATGAAAATGCAAATACAGCAATAAAGAAAACACAAACTCAGGGAATCCTGGAGATGGAAACTCTGGGTAAGCAAACAGTAACTACAGATGCAATTGATGTACTGGTGAAATGAAATATGAAAGATGGCAGAAAAAATCTCAGGTGTAGAAGCTATGATATAAGTAATTGATATATCAGTCAAAGGAAATGTTAAATCTAAAATCATGACATAAAACATCCATAAAAACTGAAACCCTACAAAAAGGCCAAGTTAAGAATAATAGGAATTGAAGGAAGAGAAGAATTACAGCTCAAAGACCCAGACGATATTAATACAATCATAGAGAAAAATGTTTTCTAACCTTATGAAGGACATGCCTATAAAGGTACAAGAAGCTTGCAGAATGTTAAGTAGATTGTACCAGAAAAGAATGTCCCCCTGCCACATAATAATCAAAGAGTTTTTATTAATTAAATTAATAAAAAATTAAAAGCTGCAAGTGTAAAAGGCCAAATAACATAAAGGCAGACCTAGTAAACTCCTGACCTCTCAATGGAGACTTTAAAAGCCAGAAGGTCCTGAGCAAATGTTTACAGTGTCTAAGAGATCACAGATGCCATCCCAGACTACTGTTCCCACCAAAACTTTTAATTACCATAGATAGAGAAAACAAGATGATCCCTAACAATTAAATTTGAACAATATGTATGTACAAATCTAGTTTTACCAAAGGTACTGGTAGAAAAATGCCATTCCAAGGAGGTTTTCTACACCCATGGAAACACAGGAAATAGCTTCACACCCGCAAAAACAAAAGGAAGGAAACACACACACACACACACACACACACACACACACATTACCACCACCACCACCTCCATTTCCTCCACCTCCACCACCATCACCAACAACAACAAAATAAGAGAATTAAATAATCATTGATCATTAATACCTCTCAATATCAATAGATTCAGATCTCCAGTAAAAAAGTAACAGGCTAACAGAATGGATGTGACAACAGGTCCCATGCTTCTGGTGCACACAAGAAACACCTTTCAATAACAAAAATAGTCTTTACCTTTAGAAGAAAGGGTTATAAAAGGATTTTCAAAGCAAATAGACCCAAGAAGTAAGCTGGTGAAACCTTTCTAATATCTAAGAAAATAGACTACCAAACTTAATCAAAAGAAATTGGGAAGAACACTTTGTAGCTGTGAAATAGTTAAACCCCCTTTATTCCTGGTGAGTCACACGTGTATTATACCTGCTCAAGAGTTCTTTCTGGATTCACGAATGATAGAATTCATTCAGCTAATTTTAATATGCCTTGGCTATCTCAATGACTGGGCACTTCTAAACCTCCACTTGGCTAATAAACACTCCCTTCTGGTATTCCTGAGTTAACATCTTTTAGAATCTCTGTTTCATCCCTGCCACCTAAGACTCAGTCTGGGAAGTGGTCCCTAGGGCCACTTTCCTGGATTCTTATATACTGACAGACCTTTAAGTTTCATCTTTCTGCTTCCCTGTTATGGTGATTCTCCTCCTCTTCCTCTCTCCCTCAGAACCTTGCCCATGCAATCTAACAGTCTCACCTTTTTCTCCCTGCCTAGCCATTAGCTGTACAGCAATTTTTTATTACCAATTGAAACCAGCTGGGGGCAGGGACCCTCAGATCCATAAGTATGGCTTTGGAAACCAAATTAAGACAAATATCTGTGACCCAGATTCTAGGATGTACACATTTATAAAAGAAATATTACTAGCGGGGCAGTGGAGGTGCACGCCTATAATCCCAGCACTCTGGGAGGCAGAGGCAGGCAGATTCCTAAGTTTGAGGCCAGCCTGGTCTGTAGAGTGAGTTCCAGGGCAGCCAGGGCTATACAGAGAAACCCTGTCTCGGAAAAAAAAAAACAAAAACAAAAACCAAATCCAAAAAACAAAACAAAACAAAACAGAAAAACAAAAAGAAATATTACTAAATCATAAATTGCAGATAGAACTCCATACATCAGTAATGGGAGGCTTCAATATCCCACTATCACCAATGGGCAGGTCATTTGGACAAAAAAAAAATGAATACAGAATATACCCAAACTTATGCAACACAATGGAAGTGGTGCTAAAAGGAAAGTTCATTGCACTACGTGCCTTCATAAGGAAATTACACTAACAACTTAACAACAAACTTGAAATCTCTAGAACAAAAAGAAACAAACACACCTAAGAGGAGTACAGGGCAGGGAATAATCAAACTCAGGGATAAAATCAATAAAATAGGGTCAAAAAGAAAAATACAAAGAGCCGATGAAATAGAGTTGGTTCTTTCAGAAAATCAATGAGTTCGAAAAACCTTTATCCAAACATAAATATCCTTTATTTTATTTTAGTTATAAAATGCAGAGAAAGAATATTTTTTTATTCGATATAATTTATTTACATTTCAAATGATTTCCCCTTTTCTAGCCCCCCCCCCACTCCCCGAAAGTCCCGTAAGCCCCCTTCTCTTCCCCTGTCCTCCCTCCCACCCCTTCCCAGTTCCCCGTTCTGGTTTTGCCAAATACTGTTTCACTGAGTCTTTCCAGAACCAGGGACCACTCCTGCTTTCTTCTTGTATCTCATTTGATGTGTGGATTATGTTTTGGGTATTCCAGTTTTCTAGGTTAATAACCACTTATTAGTGAGTGCATACCATGATTCACCTTTTGAGTCTGGGTTACCTCACTTAGTATGATGTTCTCTAGCTCCATCCATTTGCCTAAGAATTTCATGAATTCATTGTTTCTAATGGCTGAATAGTACTCCATTGTGTAGATATACCACATTTTTTGTATCCACTCTTCTGTTGAGGGATACCTGGGTTCTTTCCAGCATCTGACAATTATAAATAGGGCTGCTATGAACATAGTAGAGCATGTATCCTTATTACATGGTGGGGAAACCTCTGGGTATATGCCCAGGAGTGGTATAGCAGGATCTTCTGGAAGTGAGGTGCCCAGTTTTCAGAGGAACCGCCAGACTGCTTTCCAGAGTGGTTGTACCAATTTGCAACCCCACCAGCAGTGGAGGAGTGTTCCTCTTTCTCCGCACCCTCTCCAACACCTGCTGTCTCCTGAATTTTTAATCTTAGCCATTCTGACTGGTGTAAGATGAAATCTTAGGGTTGTTTTGATTTGCATTTCCCTAATGACTAATGAAGTTGAGCATTTTTTAAGATGCTTCTCCGCCATCCGAAGTTCTTCAGGTGAGAATTCTTTGTTTAACTCTGTACCCCATTTTTTAATAGGGTTGTTCGGTTTTCTGGAGTCTAACTTCTTGAGTTCTTTATATATCTTGGATATTAGCCCTCTATCTGATGTAGGATTGGTGAAGATCTTTTCCCAATTTGTTGGTTGCCGATCTGTCCTCTTGATGGTGTCCTTTGCCTTACAGAAACTCTGTAACCTTATGAGGTCCCATTTGTCAATTCTTGCTCTTAGAGCATACGCTATTGGTGTTCTGTTCAGAAACTTTCTCCCTGTACCGATGTCCTCAAGGGTCTTCCCCAGTTTCTTTTCTATTAGCTTCAGAGTGTCTGGCTTTATGTGGAGGTCCTTGATCCATTTGGATTTGAGCTTAGTACAAGGAGACAAGGATGGATCAATTCACATTCTTCTGCATGCTGACCTCCAGTTGAACCAGCACCATTTGTTGAAAAGGCTATCTTTTTTCCATTGGATGTTTTCAGCCTCTTTGTCGAGGATCAAGTGGCCATAGGTGTGTGGGTTCATTTCTGGATCTTCAATCCTGTTCCATTGATCCTCCTGCCTGTCACTGTACCAATACCATGCAGTTTTTAACACTATTGCTCTGTAGTATTGCTTGAGGTCAGGGATACTGATTCCCCCAGATTTTCTTTTGTTGCTGAGAATAGTTTTAGCTATCCTGGGTTTTTTGTTGTTCCAGATGAATTTGATAATTGCTCTTTCTAACTCTGTGAAGAATTGAGTTGGGATTTTGATGGGTATTGCATTGAATCTGTATAGTGCTTTAGGCAAAATGGCCATTTTAACTATATTGATTCTACCGATCCATGAGCATGGGAGGTTTTCCCATTTTTTGAGGTCTTCTTCCATTTCCTTCTTCAGAGTCTTGAAGTTCTTGTCATACAGATCTTTCGCATGTTTGGTAAGAGTCACCCCAAGATACTTTATACTGTTTGTGGCTATTGTGAAGGGGGTCATTTCCCTAATTTCTTTCTCAGCCTGCTTATCCTTTGAGTATAGGAAGGCCACTGATTTGCTTGAGTTGATTTTGTAACCTGCCACTTTGCTGAAGTTGTTTATCAGCTGTAGGAGCTCTCTAGTGGAGTTCTTTGGGTCACTTAGGTAGACGATCATGTCGTCTGCAAATAATGATAGTTTGACTTCCTCCTTTCCAATTTGTATCCCTTTGACCTCCTTATGTTGTCGAATTGCCTGAGCTAGTACCTCAAGTACAATATTGAAAAGATAAGGAGAAAGGGGGCAGCCTTGTCTGGTCCCTGATTTCAGTGGGATTGCTTCAAGTTTCTCTCCGTTTAGTTTGATGCTGGCTACCGGTTTGCTGTATATTGATTTTACTATGTTTAGGTATGGGCCTTGAACTCCTGTTCTCTCCAAGACTTTAAGCATGAAAGGATGCTGAATTTTGTCAAATGCTTTTTCAGCATCCAATGAAATGACCATGTGGTTTTGTTCTTTGAGTTTGTTTATGTAGTGGATTGTATTGATGGATTTCCGTATATTGAACCAACCCTGCATTCCCGGGATAAAGCCTACTTGATCATGGTGGATGATCGTTTTGATGTGTTCTTGGATTCGGTTAGCAAGAATTTTATTGAGTATTTTTGCATCGATGTTCATAAGGGAAATTGGTCTGAAGTTCTCTTTCTTTGTTGGATCTTTGTGTGGCTTTGGTATCAGCGTAATTGTGGCTTCGTAGAAGGAATTGGGTAGTGTTCCTTCTGTTTCTATTTTGTGGAATAGTTTGAAGAGTATTGGTGTTAACTCTTCTTTGAAGGTCTGGTAGAATTCTGCACTGAAACCATCTGGTCCTGTGCTTTTTTTGTTTGGAAGACTTTCTATGACTCCTTCTATTTCTTTAGGCTTTATGGGACTGTTCAGATGGTCTAGTTGGTCCTGATTTAATTTTGGTATTTGGTATCTGTCAAGGAAATTGTCCATTTCCTCCAGATTCTCCAGTTGTGTTGAGTACAGGCTCTTGTAGTAGGATCTGATGATTTTTTGGATTTCCTCAGTTTCCGTTGTTATGTCTCCCTTTTCATTTCTAAGTTTGTTAATTTGGATACTTTCTCTGTGCCCTTTGGTCAGTCTGGCTAAGGGTTTATCTATCTTGTTGATTTTCTCAAAGAACCAGCTCCTGGTTTTGTTGATTTTTTGTATGGTTCTCTTTGTTTCTACTTGATTGATTTCGGCCCTGAGTTTGATGATTTCCTGCCTTCTACTCCTCCTGGGTGAAATAGCTTCTTTTTGTTCTAGGGCTTTCAGGTGTGTCATTAAGTTGGTAATGTATGCTCTCTCCATTTTCTTTTTGGAGGCACTCAGGGCTATGAGTTTTCCTCTTAGCACTGCTTTCATTGTGTCCCATAGATTTGGGTATGTTGTGTTTTCATTTTCATTGTGTTCTAAAAAGTCTTTAATTTCTTTCTTTATTTCTTCCTTGACCAAGGTGTCATTGAGTAGAGTATTGTTCAATTTCCACGTGTATGTGGGTTTTCTGTTGTTTCTGTTGCTATTGAAGACCACTTTTATTCCATAGTGATCAGATAGGAGGCATGGGATTAGTTCTATCTTCTTATATTTGTTGAGGTCTGTCTTGTGACCAATTATATGGTCGATTTTGGAGAAGGTACCATGAGGTGCTGAAAAAAAGGTATATTCTTTTGTTTTAGGATAGAATGTTCTATATATATCAGTTAAATCTAATTGGTCCAAAGCTTCAATTAGTTTCATTGTGTCCTTGTTTAGTTTCTGTTTTCCTGATCGGTCCATTGAGGAAAGTGCAGTGTTGAAGTCACCCACAATTATTGTGTTAGGTGCAATGTGTGCTTTGAGTTTTAATAAAGTTTCTTTTATGAAAGAGGGTGCCCTTGCATTTGGAGCATAGATGTTCAGGATTGAGAGTTCTTCTTGTTGTATTTTTCCTTTGACCAGCAAGAAGTGTCCCTCAGAGTCTCTTTTGATGACTTTGGGTTGAAAGTCAATTTTATCTGATATTAAAATGGCTACTCCAGCTTGTTTCCTGAGACCATTTGCTTGTAAAATTGTCTTCCAGCCTTTTACTCTAAGGTAGTGTTTGTCTTTGACCCTGAGGTGTGTTTCCTGTAAGCAGCAAAATGTAGGGTCCTGTTTACGTATCCAGTCAGTTAGTCTGTGTCTTTTTATTGGGGCATTGAGTCCATTGATGTTAAGAGATATTAAGGAATAGTGATTGTTACTTCCTATCATTTTTGACGTTATTTTTTAAATTTGATTGCTTAACTTCTTTTGGGTTTGATGAAAGGTTACTATCTTGCTTTTTTCAGGGTGAAGTTTCCCTCCTTGTATTGGTGTTGTCCTCCTATTATCCTTTTTAGGGCTGGGTTTGTGGATAGATATTGGGTGAACTTGGTTTTGTCGTGAAATATCTTAGTTTCTCCATCTATGGTGATTGAGAGTTTTGCTGGATATAGTAGTTTTGGTTGGCATTTGTGTTCTCTTAGAGTCTGCATGAGATCTGCCCAGGACCTTCTAGCCTTCATAGTCTCAGGTGAAAAGTCTGCTGTGATTCTGATAGGTCTTCCTTTATATGTTACTTGGCCTTTTTCTCTTACTGCCTTTAATATTCTTTCTTTGTTTAGAACATTTGGTGTTTTGATTATTATGTGACGGGAAGTATTTCTGTTCTAGTCCAGTCTGTTTGGAGTTCTGTAGGCTTCTTGTATATTCATGGGCATCTCTCTCTCTTTAGGTTAGGGAAGTTTTCTTCCATAATTTTATTGAAGATATTTGCTGGCCCTTTAAGTTGTAAATCTTCACTCTCATCTATGCCTATAATCCTTAGGTTTGGTCTTCTCATTGTGTCCTGGATTTCCTGGATATTTTGGGTTACAAGCTTTTTGCATTTTGCATTTTCTTTAACTGTTGAGTCCATGGTTTCTAAGGAATCTTCAGCATCTGAGATTCTTTCTTCTATTTCTTGTATTCTGTTGTTGATATTTGCATCTCTGTCCCCTGATTTCTTCCCAAGGCTTTCTATCTCCAAAGCTGTCTCCTTTTGAGTTTTCTTAGTTGTTTCTACTTCTGTTTTTAGATCCTGGATGGTTTTGCTTAGCTCCTTCACTTGCTTGTTTGTGCTTTCCTGTAATTCTTTAAGAGATTTTTGTGTTTTTTCTTTCATGACCTCAGCCTGTTGACCAAAGTTCTCCTGTATTTCTTTAAGAGATTTTTGTGTTTCGTCTTTCATGACCTCAGCCTGTTGACCAAAGTTCTCCTGTATTTCTTTAAGTGTTTTTTGCATTTCCTCCTTGTTGGCTTTTGTATTCTCCTGGATTTCTTTCAATGATTTTTGTGTTTCCCTTGCAAGGGCTTCTAACTTTTGATCCATTTTCTCCTGAATGTCCTTCATGTGTTCCTGTACCAGCATCATGACCAGTGATTTTAAATCCAAATCTTGTTTTACTGGTGTGATGGGGTATCCAGGACTTGCTGGTAGAGGAGAATTTGGTTCAGATGTTGCCATATTGCCTTGATTTCTGTTAGTGACGTTCCTGCGTTTGCCTTTTGCCATCTAGCTCTCACTGGTGTTACTTGGTCTTGTCAGTGCTGGACTCACCAGTGCAAGCTGCCCCTTCCCCGTTGGCCTCTGGTGCACAGCTTACACTCTGCACTGCCTGTAGACAGGGTGCTGTTGTCCAGGCTGTTCAGATCCCGAAGCAGGCACCTGAAGGCTCCCGCTGGGGCCCGCAGGATTTATTGGAGCACACCGATTTCTCCCAGCTGGCCGCCCGGAAGCCCCCACTAGCCTCTTGAGGGACCTGGAGATGTGGCGGCCACCCAGGCTGATCTGAATCGGAGAGAGTTGAGCTGGGGGCTTCTGCCTGAGGCCTTGCCCCAGATTGTGTCTGTGGACCAGGTGGAACCCGTGTGCACCCCCAGGGAGCTCCGAAGGTGAATGTTGCTGTGACCTCCCCTGTGCTCCGCTCACTCCGCTGGGCAGCCGATTTCCCCAACCGGGCTGGCGCACACTAGGTTAGCCTTGTCGCCCGGGCCCTGAGTCCAGGCAAACGCCTGGGAGGCCAAGGTCCGAGCAAAGTTCCCCTAGGGCTATGTCTGTTATTTGGGTCCGCCAGGTGACCCGGATGGCGGGCGTGCGCGTCCGCGCTCCCCGAAAGCACCGGGAGAGTCTGTTGTGCTAATAACCTCCTGGGCGGGTTGACACACAGATGGCCCACCAAGCCGCCCAGTTCTTGGGGTCAGTCCTGTGCCTTTTGGGGCCTAGACCCCCGTTTTGTTAGCCTCAGGCTACGCTTGTTAGCAGTCTCTGCCCTCCCGAGCACTCTGGTTCCTGTAGGCAAAATGGCGGCGCGTGCACCGGCCGGGGCAAAAAAAAAACTCCTGGCTGGGTTGGCGCCCCGATGGCCACTCGAACAGCCCAGGGCCTGGGTGCAGGCCAACGCCCGTCTGGCTCAGACCCCTGCGGTGTTGGGCCTAGGATTATGTTTGTGTACCTCAGTCTGACCGATCTCTGGAGCCCGGGATCAAGATGGCGGTGAGTCTCTCCTGACTGGCGGGAAGCCGAGTTCTGAAGTGGCTTCCGTGCAGCGAAAGGCTCCGCAGAACCGCAGTTGCTTGCCGCCCGGCTGGTCAGCGAAGGTCAGTGGTCGTGGGCGCAGGGCCTAACTGGACCCTGTGTCGCCTTGGTTCCACCGCTGATGGCCCTTCAGCTGGAGCAGCCACTGCTACCGCCGCCGCCGCCGCCGCCGCAGAGAAAGAATATTAAAATTAACAAAATCAGAAACAAAAAACACCTATGAAATTCAAAGAATCATTAGGTCATACATCAGAAGCCTGTACTCCACAAAATTGGAAAATCTAAAAGAAATGGACTAGACTCAGGATAGATACTACTTATTAGAGTTAAATCAACTCATAACCCCTAAAGAAATAGATGGCAGTCAGTAATAGTCTCCCAACCAGAAAAAGTCCAGGTCCAGATGGCTTTAGCATACAATTCTACCTGACTTTTAAAGAACTAATACCAACACTCTTAAAATCATTTCACAAAATAGAAACAGAAGGAACATAAGAAACATTGTTAAATTCATTTTATGAGGCCACAGTCACCCTGATACCCAATACACACTCAGAAAAGGAATTTCAGACAAATTTTCAAGAACATTGATGCAAAATATTCAAAAAAATACTAATAAACTGAATCGAAGAACAGATCAAAACACATAATCAGCTCTAATCAAGTCCTTCATTCTAGAGATGCAGGGGTGGTTCAACATATAAAGGTGTGTCAATGGAACCCACAATACAAACTGAAAGAATGAAGCCACACAATAATCTCATTACATTCTGAAAATCCTTTAAAAAAAAAATCCAATACCCCTTCAAAATAAAAGTATTGGAAAGATCAGGCATACAAATGACAAGGATAAGCATAGTAAAGACAATTTAAAGCAAGCCTATAGGCAACATCAAATTAAAAAGAAACTCAAAGTAATCTCACTAAAATCAGGAACATTCTCATTACATTTACATTTCAAATGCTATCCCCTTTCCTGGTTTCTTCTCTGAAAACACTCCCTTCCCCCTGCTCACCAACACACCCACTCCCGCTTCCCTGTCCTGGTATTGCCTTCTACTGGGGCATTGATCAAGCCTCCCCAGGACCAAGGGCCTCTCCTCCCTTTGATATCCAACAAGGCCATCCTCGGCTATATATGCAGCTGGAGCCATGGGTCCCTCCATGTGCATGCTTTGGTTGGTAGTTTAATCCCTGGGAGTTCTGGAGGTACTGTTTGGTTCGTATTGTTGTTCCTCCTATAGGGATCCAAGCTCCTTCAGCTTCTTGGGTCCTTTCTCTAGCTCCTCCATTGGGAACCTTAGGCTCCGTCCAATGGTTGGCTGAGAGCACCCACATCTGTATTTGTCAGGTACTGGCAAAGCATATCAGGAGACAGCTATATCAGGCTCCTGTTAACAAGCACTTTTTGGCATCCATAATAGAATCTGGGTTTGTTAATTGTATATGAGATAGAACCTTAGGTGGGACAACCTTTGGATGATCTTTCCTTCAGTCTCTGTTCTACACTTTGAGTCTGTATCTCCTCCCATGGGTATTTTGTTCCCACTTCTAAGAAGGACCAACTATTCATACTTTGGTCTTCCATCCTCTTGAGCTTCATTGGTCTGTGAATTCTTTGGTATTCCAAGCTTCTGGGCTAATTGCCACTTATCAGTGAGTGCATAGAGTGTGTGTTCTTTTGTGATTGGATTACCTCACTCAGGATATTTTCTAGTTCCACTCATTTGCCTAGGAATTTCATGAATTCATTGCTGTTAATAGCTGAGTAGTATTCCATTGTGTAAATGTACTATGTTTTTTGTATCTATTCCTCTGTTGAGGGACATCTTGGTTCTCTCCAGGTTCTAGCTATTATAAGGCAGCTATGAACATAGTGGAGCATGTGTCCTTATTACATGTTGGAGCATCTTCAGGGTATATGCCCTGGATTAGTATAGCTGGGTCGAATATAGTGGTTATACTATGTCTAATTTTCTGATGTACCACCAAATTGATTTGCAGACTGCTTGTACCAGCTTTCAATCCCACCAGCAATGGAGGAGTGTTCCTCTTTCTCCACATCCTCACCAGCATCTTAGCCATTCTGATTGGTGTGAGGTGGAATTTCAAGGTTGTTTTGATTTGCATTTCCCTAATGACTAAGGATGTTGAAAATTTCTTTAGGTGCTTTTCATCCATTTGGTATTTCTATGTTAAGAATTCATTGTTTAGTTCTGTACCCCATTTTTTAATAGGGCTATTTGATTCTCTGGAATCAAAGTTCTTTGATTTCTTTATATTTGTATATCAGTCCCCTGTCAGATGTAGGATTGGTAAAGATCTTTTCCCAGTCTGTTGGTTGCTGTATTGTCCTATTGTCAGTGTCCTTTGCCTTACAGAAACCTTGTAATTTTATGAGGTCCCATTTGTCAATTCTTGATCTTGAAGCATAAGCTATTGGTGTTCTGTTCAGGAACTTTTCCCCTGGCCCATGTGCTTGAGAGTCTTCCCTGCATTCTTTTCTATTAGTTCCAGTAGATCTGGTTTTATGTGGAGGTCCTTGATCCACTTGGACTTGAGTTTTAAAAAGGGGATTAGAATAAATCAATTTGTATTCTTCTGCATGCTAACCACCAATTGAACCAGCACCATTTATCAAAATTGCTGTCTTTTTCCACTAGATGGTTTTAGGTCCTTTGTCAAAGATCAAGTGACCATAGGTGTATGGGTTCATTTCTGGGTCTTCAATTGTATTCCATTGATCTACTTGCCTGTCACTGTACCAAAACCATGCAGTTTTTTTTTGTTGTTGTTGTTTTGTTTTGTTTTTTATCACAATTGCGTTGTAGTACAGCTTGAGATCAGGGATGGTGATTCCACTAGAAGTTCTTTTTTTGTTGAGAATAGATTTTGCTCTCCTGGGTTTTCTGTTATGCAGATGAATTTGCAAATTGTTCTTTCTAACTCTATGAAGAATTGATTTGGAATTTTGATGGGGATTGCATTGAATCTGTAGATTGCTTTTCGCCAGATGGCCATTTTTACTATATTACTTCTGCCAATTTATGAGCATGGGAGATCTTCACATCTTCTGAGATCTTCTTTGATTTCTTTCTTCAGAGATTTGAAGTTCTTGTCATAGAGATCTTTCACTTGTTTAGTTAGACTCACACCAAGGTATTTTATATTATTTGTGACTATTGTAAAGGGAGTTGTTTCTCTAATTTCTTTCTTAGACTGTTTATCCTTTGAATAGAGGAAGGCCACTGATTTGTTTGAGTTAATTTTATATCCAGCCACTTTGCTGAAGTTATTTATCAAGTTTAGGAGTTTTATGGTGGAACGTTTGGTGTCACTTAAGTATACTATCATATCATCTGCAAATAGTGATACTTTGCCTTCTTCCTTTCCAATTTGTATCCCTTTGACCTACTTTTGTTGTCTAATTGCTCTAGCTAGGACTTCAAGTTCTATACTGAATAGTTATAGAGAAGTGGAAAAGCCTTTTCAGTAGGATTGCTTTGGGATTTTCTTCATTTATTTTGATGTTGACTACTGGTTTTCTGTATATTGCTTTTAGTATGTTTAGGTATGGGCCTTGAATTCCTGATCTTTCCAGGACTTTTATCATGAAGGTGTGTTGGATTTGGTCAAATGCTTTTTCAGCATCTAATGACATGATTATGTGATTTTTGTCTTTGAGTTTGTTTATGTAGTAGATTACATTGATGGATTTCTTTATATTGAACCAACCCTGCATCTCTGGGATGAATCCTACTTGATCATGATAGATGATCATTTCAATTTGTTCTTGGCTTCAGTTGGCAAGAATTTTTTAAGTATTTTTGCATTGATATTCATAAGAGATGTTGGTCTGAAGTTCTCCTTCTTTGTAGGGTCTTTATGCAGTTTAGGAATCAGAGTAATTGTGGTATCATAGGACAAATTGTGTAAGTTCCTTCTGTTTATATTTTGTGGAATAGTTTGGAGAGTATTGGTATTAAGTCTTCTTTGAAGGTCTGATAGAACTCTACACTATACCCATCTGGTCCTGGGCTTTTCATGGTTGGGAGACTATTGATGACTACTTCTATTTTACTAGGGGTTATGGGGCTATTTAGATCATTTATCTAATCCTGATTTAACTTTGGTACCTGGTATCTATATAGGAAATTGTCCATTTCATCCAGATTTTTCAATTTTGTTGAATAAAGGCTTTTGAAGTAGGATCTCCTGATATTTTGTACTTTTTTTCTTTTGGATGTTATTGAAGATCAGCTTTAATCCCTGATCTGTTCATTGATAAGAGTGGGGTGTCTCCCACTATTATTGTGTGAGGTGCAATGTGTGCTTTGAGCTTTAGTAAAGTTTCTTTTATGATTGTGAGTGTCCTTGGATTCAGGATTGAGAGTTTTCTAGGTATATTTTTCCTTTGATAAATATGAAGTGTCCTTCCTTATCTCTTTTGATAACTTTAGGTTGAAAGTTAATTTTATTCACTATTAGAGTGGCTACTTCAGCTTGTTTCTTGGTACCATTTGCTTGGAAAATTATTTTCCTGCCTTTTACTTTAAGGAAGTATTTATCTTTGTCACTGATATGGGTTTCTTGTATGCAGCAAAATGTTGAGTCCTGTTTGCAACTTGATATCCTATGTTTGGTAGATATCCCTGTGAGGCTTGCCCATTCCTGAAGGAAAAAGGAAGAGTGAATTGGGATGAAATGAGAGGTGGAGAGGGTGGCTGGAAAGAAAGGAAGGATGGTAATCTTATTCAGGATGTAATATATGAGGGAATAAATATTTAAAGTATTAAAATGGGACTAAATTATTAAACAAAGGAAACAGTAGATGTGGTAGCTCACATGAAAAGATTAATGTTAGGAATGAATTGAGGAGTCTGACACCATGAAGAAGTTTAGAGAAAACAACAGGATCTGTTGACAAGAGGGAAAAGGAATTGTGTACCTTTTTAAGATATTGGGAAGGAATGCAAGATTGAGTGATAGAGTATGGGATATGAAAGGCAAGAGTAGGCTGGAGGCTAATTTACTTAATGTGGGAATTTGAGATTGAGACCCTGAAAGAACACAAGGATATTTTATGGGTTTAAGCCTAAAGAGACATCTCATCTGAAAAAATACATTTGTGAGCTACCTGCAGAAGTGAGAACATAATGCTAGGTGGTGGGTAAAATGAGAAAATGCCAACTAGAGAGCAAGAAAATTCTGTCATAAATAATGTGCAACAGCAATATTTATGGAAGGAAAAGAAATAATTATTTTGCTGAAAACTGAAAATGAATGAGACAAATGGACTTTAAAAGGGGTTGGAAGAAGAGGAATTACAAATGCCAAGTAATGAGACTGGGAAGACAAAGAGTTGTCAATGGGTCAAGTTCTGCTGTGAAGTAAGAGTTAAATGTTAAAAAAAAATAAGAGATAAGAATGAAGAGTAGAATTTAGTAACTTGGCAATTATAGGTGACCTCGGTGGCAACATTTCCAGGGGAGAGTTAGAAGGCAAAAACCAGATGTTAGTGGGTTAAAGAGTTAATATGAAGACAGGAAGAGTAAAGGGAAAAGTAGTTCAGAGCCTTCAGCAGCTTGCTTGAAAGCAAAGGAGGAGAGTAACTAATGGAGGAGTGTACACAATTTAAAGGAAGGTTCCAGCAAACATGTAGGCTGTAGGTTAAAAGCCATTAGAGAAAAGAAATTAAAACTACCTGGAGATAGTGGATAATTGATAGAGTGGAGCTCTCAAGAAGACAAGGAGGGTTAGGACCCAGCATTGCTGAGGAGATTAACTCTGGAGGGGATGTATATTATTTTTTTCTTGTTGTTATAGCTGGAAAATGGAAATATTTGAAGCTTTTGGGATATGTTTCACTGGTTTTCAAAAATGAGAATTACTTGGATCATTAGATGGAGAAGAGACAAACTTTTCTCTCATATTAAAATGATGTTTGACTCTGCACCTGGAGCTGATCCTATGCAACAGCACTCCATACCCAAATATTGTCTGGAGAGAGGTGGCCTCCCAGGAGTGCCAACACACCTGTGACCGCAGGTATGACCACCAATCCTGTTCAAATTACTAGCCATGAGGGAGCCCCCAGAGCCATCAGGACGCAGGAACCAATGAACAGCCAGGACAGGATCCTTCTGGTTTCTGTCTGTACTGTAGAGCTAACCTTGTACCACAGTTCTCCATTCCCAAATTCCTCCTGGAGAGAATTGGTCTCCAAAAACTACTGACAAAGAGGTTTAAAAGAGGGACAAGCTACAGTCAGAGACAGCAAGACCAGCTAATACCAGAGATAACAGGATGGTAGGAGGCAAGGGCAAGAACATAAGCAGCAGCAACCAAGGCTACTTGGCATCACATCATCAGAACCCAGTTCTCACACCACAGTGAGCTTTTGAGACCCCAATACATCAAAAAGCAAGACTCTGATTTAAAATCACATCTCATGATGATGATAAAGGACTTTAAGAAGGACATGAAGGACACTTAAAGAAATTCAGGAGAACACAGGTAAACAGCTAGAAGCCCTTAAGGAGGAAACACAAAAATCACTTATAGAATTACAGGAAAATACAACCAAACAGGTGAAGGAATTGAATAAAACTATCCAGGAGCTAAAACTGAAATAGAAACAATAAAGAAATCACAAAGGGAGATGACTCTGGAGATTGAAAACCTAGGATAGAAATCAGGAGTCACAGACTCAAGCATCACCAACAGATTACGAGAGATAGAAGAGAGAACCTCAGGTGCAGATGATACCATAGGAAACATTGAAAACAATCAAACAAAATGTGAAATTCAAAAAGCTTCTGACCCAAAACATCCAGGAAATCCAGGACACAATGAGAAGAACAAACCTAAGGATAATAGGGATAGAAGAGAGGGAAGACTCCCAAATAAAAGAGACAGTAAATATCTTCAACAAAATTATAGAAGAAAACTTCCCTAACCTAAAGAAAGAGATACCCATGGACATACAAGAAGCCTCCAGAACACCAAATAGATTGGGCCAGAATAGAAATTCTTCCTGTCACATAATAACCAAAACACCAAATGCAAAAAACAAAGAAAGAACATTAAACACAGTAAGGGGAAAAGGTCAAATAACATATAAAGGCAGACCTATCAGAATTGCACCAGACTTCTCAGCAGAGATTGAAAGCTAGAAGATTCTATGCAGATCTCATACAGACCCTAAGAAAACACAAATGCCAGCCCAGACTACTATCCCCTGCAAACCTCTCAATTATCATAGATGGAGAAACCAAGATATTCCATGAGAAAACCAAATTTGCACAATATCTTTCCACAAATCCAGCCCTACAATGAATAATAGATGTAAAATATCAACACAAGGATGGAAACTACACACTAGAAAAAACAAGAAAGTGATCTTCTTTCAACAAACACAAAAGAAGATAGCCACACAACCATAATTCCACCTCTAAGAATGAAAATAACAGGAAGAAACAATCACTTTTCCTTAATATCCCTTAATATTGATGAATTCAATTCCCCAATAAAAATCCATAGTCAAACAGACTGGATACATAAACAAGACCCAGCATTTTGCTGCATACAGGAAATGCACCTCAGTGTCAAAGACAGACACTACCTCAGAATATAGGGCTGGAAAACAATTTTCCAAGCAAATGGTTCCAAGAAACAAGCCGGAGTAGCCATTTCAATATTGAATAAAATCTAATTTCAACCAAAATTTATCTAGAAGGATAAGGAAGGGCACTTCATACTCATCAAAGGAAAAAAAAATCTACCAAGATTAACTCTCAATTCTGAACATCCATGCTCCAAATGTAAGGGCACCCATATTCCTAAAAGAAAGTTTACTAAAGCTTAAAGCACACATTGCACCTCACACAATAATAGTGAGAGGCTTTATTACCTGACTCTCATCAATGGACAGACAATGGAAACAGAAGCTAAACAGAGATAGAGTAAAAATAAGAGAAGTTATGGACCAAATGAATTTAACAGATATCTGTAGAACATTTCATCCTAAATTAAAAGAATATACCTTCTTCTCAGCACCTCGTGGTACCTTCTCCAAAATTGACCATAAGATCAGTCATAAAACAGATCTCAACAGATACAAGAAGATTGAAATAATTCTATGCATCCTATCAAATCACTAAAAATTATGGCTGGTCTTCAACAGAAACAAAAGCAACAGAAAGCCCACATTCATATGGAAGCTGAACAAGGCTCTCTCTAATCAATGATAACTTGATCAAGGAAGAAATGAAGAAATTAAAGACTTTTTAGAATTTAATAATGAAGCTAAAACATAACCCAACTTATGGAGTATAACTTTATTGCTATACAATAAAAGCAGTACTAAGAGAAAAACTCATAGCTCTGAGTGCCTCCAAAAAGAAAATGGAGAGAGCATACACTAGCAGCTTGACAGCACACCTGAAATCTCTCAGAAAAAAAGAAGCAAATACACCCAAGAGGAGTAGATAGCAGGAAATAATCAAACACAGGGCTGAAATCAACCAAGCTGAAACAAATAGAACTATACAAAGAATCAACAAAACCAGGAGTTGGTCCTTTGAGAAAATCAACAAGATAGATATACCCTTAACCAGAGGGCAAAAAGATAGTATCCACATTAACAAAATCAGAAAGGAAAATGGAGACATAACAACAGAAAATGGGGAAATTCAAAGAAATCATCAGATCCTACTACAAAGCCTATATTCAACAAAACTGGAAAATCAGAATGAAATGGACAATTTTCTAGACAGATACCAAATACCAAAATTAAATCAGGATAAGAGAAGTTATCTAAGCAGTCCCATAACCTCTAAAGAAATAAAAGCCAATAAAAGTTTCCCATCCAAGAAAAGCCCAGGACCAGATGGGTTTAGTGCAGAATTCTATCAGACGTTCAAAGAAGACCTAATACCAATACTCTTCAAACTATTAGATAATATAGAAACAGAAGGAGCACTACCCAATTCATTTTATGAAAGCCACAGTTAGACTGATATCAAAACCTCACAAAGACCTAACAAAGAAAGAGAACTTCAGACCAACTTCCCTTGTGAATATCAATGCAAATACACTCAATAAAATTCTCACAATCATACATCAAAATGATCATTCACTATGATCAAGTAGGCTTCATCCTAGGGATACAGGAATAGTTGAATACATGGAAATTCACCAATGTAATCCACTACATAAACAAACAAAGAAAAAAACCACATGATCATTTCATTAGATGCTGAAAAGGCATTTGATAAAATTCAAAATCCCTTCATGTTAAAAGTCTTGAAAGATCAGGACTTCAAGGCCCATACCTAAACGTAATTAAAGCAATATACAGCAAACCAGTAGCCAATATCAGACGAAATGGAAAGAAATTTGAAGGAATCCCACGAAAATCAGGAACTAGACAAGACTTCCCTCTCTCTCCATATTGATCTAATATAGCACTTTGAAATTATAGCTAGAACAATTAGACAACAAAAGGAGGTGAAAGGAATACAAATTGTAAAGGAAAAAGTCAAATTCCACTATTTGCAAATGATAGTATATTTAAGTGACTCCAAAAATTCCACCTGAGAACTTCTAGACATGATAAAAAACATCTTTAGCAAAGTGACTGGATATAAAGTTAACTAAAACAAATTAGTAGCCTTCCTATACTCACAGAATAAACAGGCTGAGAAAGAAATTAGGGAAACAACACTCTTCACAATAGTCACAAACAATACCAAATAAGTGAAAAAAATCTGTATGATAGGAACGTCAAGTCTCTGAAAAATAAAATCCAGAAGATGGGAAGGTCTCCCGTGCTCATGAATTGGCCAGATTAATAAAGTAAAAATGGCTATCTTGCTGAAAGCAATCTACAAAGTTAATGCAATCCCCATCAAAATTCCAACTCAATATTTCACAGAGTTAAAAATAACAATTCTCAAATTCATTTGGAATAACAAAAAACCCAGGATACTGAAAACTGTTTTCAACAATAAAAGAATTTCTAGGGTAATAACCATCCTGACCTGAAGCTGTATTACAGAGCAATAGTGATAAAAACTGCATGGTATCGGTAGGACAGGCAGATTGATCAATGGCATAGACTTGAAGACCCAGAAATGAACCCAGACAATTATGGTCACTTGATCTTTGACAAAGGAGCTAAAACTAACAAGTAGAAAATTGATAGCACTTTCAACAAACGTTGTTGGTTCAACTGGTGGCCAATGTGTAGAGGAATGAAAATTGATCCATTCCTATCTCACTGTACAAAGTCCAAGTAGACCAAGACCTCCACGTAAAATCACATACACTGAATCTAATAGAAGAGAAAGTAGGGAAAAGTCTTGAACACATGGGCACTGGGGAAAAGTTCCTGAACAGAACACCAATGGCTTATGCTCCAAGATCAAGAATCAACAAATAGGATCTCATAAAATTGCAAAGCTTCTGTAATGCAAAGGACACCGTCAATAGAACAAATCAGCACCCAACAGATTTGGAAAAGATCTTTACCAATCTCACATCTGATACAGGACTAATATCCTATATATACAGAGAACTCAAGAAGTTAGACTCCAGAGAACCAAATAACTCTATTAAAAATAGGGAACAAAACTAAACAGAATTATCAACTGAGGAAACTCGAATGGCTGAAAAGCACCTAAAGAAATGTTAGTCATCAGGGAAATGCAAATCAAAACATTCCTGAGATTCTACCTCACACCAGTCAGAATAGCTAAGATCAAAAACCCAGAAGACAGCAGATACTGGCTAGGATGTGGAGAAAGAGAAACACTCCTCCATTGCTGGTGGGACTGCAAGCTAGTACAACCCCTCTGGAAATCAGTCTGGCCTTTCCTCAGAAAGGTAGTACTGTGTCCAATCCCATATACAGCCACCAAACCTGGATGCTACTGTGGATGCTGGGAAGTGCCAGCTGAGGGAAGCCTGATATGGCTGTCTCCTGAGAGGCTCTGCCAGAGCCTGACAAATACAGAGGCAGATTCTTGCAGCCAACAATTGGACTGAGTGCAGGGGTCACTGATGGAGGAGTTTGAGAAGGGACTGAAGGAGCTGAGGGGGTTTGCAGCCCATGGAGGGAGCAACAGTGTCAACAGGCCAGACCCCCCAGAGTTCCCGGGGACTGGACCACCAACCAAAGAGTACAAATGGAAAGACCCATGATGCTGGCAGCATTTGTGACAGAGCAGAAGAGACTATTGATCCTGAGGGGATTTGATGCCCCCGTGTAAGGGAATGCCCAGGCAGAACGTCAGGAGTGGGTGGGTGGGTGGTGGAGCACCCTCACAGAGACAGGAAAAGGGGGAGTGGGATAGAGGGTTTCTTATGGGGAAGACCTGGAAAGAGGAAAGCATTTGAAAGGCAAATACAGAAAATATCCAAATAAATTAGGTGTTAGACCAGAAATACTTTACTAATCTGAATCTTGGGCATTTCAAGTGATTCCTTCCCCCTAGACACAAAAGAGTAATCTTTTTGCTCCATGTCATTGCTAGCTCATCTATGATTTGTATTTTAATCATTCTTAGAAGTTCGTATAAGTACAGTGCTATGTTTTAATTTGCATTTATTTAATAGGTAATGGTGCTGAATGACTTTTTTTGTGCTTACCTATATTAGTGAATTATCCATTTGTATTTTGTGGCAACCTCCTAACAAAGCTTGTATTGTGATTTGAGTATGAAGTGTATATTACATGTTCATGTATTCTGTAAAATTTCAGAAGTGCAGCCTCATTGAAAGAACTAGGCCACTGTTCAATATCTCTAAATGGTGTGCCTGCTGCCCAGTGCTTTGGACCTGATCTGTGGGAAGAATTAGAAGAAACTTCAAAGCAGATTGCAGAAGCTCTAACAAAGAGTAGCAGAGTTTATTAGACAATTTTGATGAGAGTTGAGTACACTAGCATACCTACAGGGGTGTGGACAGGAAAGGCCAGGGTCATGAGGATTCAAAGGACCATTAGAGACTGTATTGGAAACTGAACTAGAGACCATTTATGTTACAGTCTGTCAGGAATCTGTCTATATAATATCCACATACTTAGATTTTCAACTGATGCTGGATTTAACAGTATCTACTACCCAGGTATAATGTTCATGCCTGTAAGATCAGTAGAACTGAAAAAAATTAAACTTAGGCTGTATGATAATTTTAGACAAGAGACAAGTCTGAGCTCCATAGTATGACCTTTTCTCAAAGAAAGAGAGGGGGGGTTAATTTGGCAGAGAGAAATTCAGTCAAGATGTAGTCTAGCTTTGGCATAGATATTACTGGTTGCATTTAGTCTGGATTACAATGAGAACTGAGAGCAAAATCAGAGTAGACATAGATTCGGAAAAAGTTGAGCTTGTCTACAAAAGGGGTGTTTAAAGCAACAGAAACGGAGGCACATCAAAATTAAAGTACTGCTTTACTCAAAACAATGGAACATTTGGTCATTTTGGAAGTCATCTCCGGAACTGGATAGACCATTTGCATTTCAAGCTAAGTAGTGTAAAAAGGTAAAGAGAAGAGAGAAAACATGGCACGTATTAATAATAAAGGAGAACCCAGGGAACTTGTTTCCCATGATTCATTTCACTGTTCCCTGCCATCCATGAATTCAAGTCATTATAGCCATAATTTCAGAGTTGTTTGCTGTGTTTGGTGGAAGACCTTGGTATCATCCTCATAATGCTGGACTTATGGGCATACAAGACTTCCATGGCCATAGATGTTTCCACCTAGATTTCAAAGAAAGATCTACGAAATCAGACAATATTTCAAAAGAAGGCATATGAAATCAGAACTGTACAAGCAGGTCATAACAGGGCTACATATGAAGTTGTGAGAATGAACACAAAATAGCATGGGGGATTCTGGGATCTTGGAGTACCAGGAATATAGATTATCTGCTAAGAAACACAGCAGGCAGTAAGTAGAACCAGGAAAGCTACTGCAAATGGTAATGCCATGAGGACAGAGCTATTCTAACTCATGGAATTCTAATCATTTGTCCACACAGTGCCCTAGGAACTGCTGGTTGAAGAGCTACAAGACACCATGTTTCCACTGCTCAATTTCAGTATTGCTTTTGTACTATCTCTATTTACAATGCCTCTTTCCTCACTTCTGAAATGGAAGGTTAGATACTATACATTAAAAGTAGATTTTTTTCTCAAGTAATGTATCCTGATTACAGTTTGCCCTCCCTTTACTCCTAACCCTACCTTCCATTCTCATCTACCCCTTTATGTTTCTCATTAGAAAACAGGTTTCTATAGGAAATAATAAAATATAAAATATTAAAATACAAAAAATATTAAGATTAAACAAAATCAAACATATTGGAATTTGAGAAAAACAAAACAAAACAGAAGGAAGTCTATGGGAAAGCACATGAAATAGAGACCCAGTCATTAACACATTCAGGAATCTCATAAGTGTACTAAACTAGAAGCCATGATATATATGTACACTAAAACCTAGAGGGTAAAAAGAGAGTAAAATATATAGATTTAGGAAGAGTGATATCAGGACATTATGAGAGAAGGAATCTGCAAAGATGATGAGTTCATTTCCTGTTGGAGAGCTCCTGCTTGGGCATGCAGCCTACCCTTCAGAGGAGTTTATTTCTCCAGTGAGATTCCCTTGGAGGAAAAGGCATTTTCATTTGCTGTTGGTTATCAATTGGAGATTGCTTCTTGCTTAGGGATGGGAGCATGTGCACACGTCTTCTTTAAGCTCTAGGAACCCTAACTGATGCAAAGCTGTGCAGACTTTGTGAATGCTGCTCCAGTCTCTGTGAGTTCACATACGTGTTGATCATGCTGATTAAGAGGACCTTGTTTTCTCGATGTCTTTCACCCTCTCTGACTCTCACAGACTTTCCTTCTCTTCAAGTTTTCCCAAGCATTGCGGGACAGGATTTGATGGAAACATACCATTTAGGGCTGAGTGTTCTAGAAATAGAAGCTTTTCTGATGCTGGTTGAACAAGTGACTAATCTATGGACATAGAAGACTGTCCCTAGTAGTCATTATGGTGCTACTTTTTTGTCTTGTTTCAGTCTTTAGAACTGTGATATTTGATTTTACCCCACTTCCCTGGGATATCTAGTCTCAGTTTATTGATCACCCAAGCAGTGATGAGCATGGAGTATATACACTTAGTCTAATCAGACATTGGTTGATTACACCCACAAGCTTTTTGTGATCATTGCACTAGCATATCTTCCAGTCAAGACACCATTTTAGACCAAAGGGTTTGTGGCTGGGTTGGTGTTTATATTTCTTCTATGGAAGCCAGAAGAATGCCTTAATATACCAAAGACACTAGCATGTAGATATGAAGCCTATATGTAGGCACCAGCTCAAGGAAGTCTTCAACGTCTTACTAAATGTTCACTCATAGCTAAGTGTACTGTGGGTGTGAAGGAACTTTTAGACTTAAACTTTTGAATAGTGATGGGGCTTTTTGCATCTTGAATTTTTGGAAATATTAACCCTATTCTGAGATGACTGTGAGGTTTTGTATGTCATCTCATTTAATATAAAATGTCCTGTAGATGATTACTTGTTTGCTTGCTTCCAGATGGCAGAATTATTTTCAAAGTTCTGAGGCTGTGTGTGTGTGTGTGTGTGTGTGTGTGTGTGTGTGTGTGTGTGTGTGTGTTGTATGCATGTATGTGTTTGTGTTCTTGTCAGTGTGCCAATAATGATGCATTTATTCTTGAGTACTTTATTCTATGTTGTAAATTATTTGTCTTAGATCTGTTTTCACTCATGTAGCACGACATCCACTGCTAAAGCTGATGTTTGGATCTCATGATTTACGGAACTCGTGGGGTTAGCATTGTCTTCCTCACCTCTACTTTTACAGAGACTGGCACTCTAATTTACTGTTTGGAACTCCAAACCTTCTTTTGCTATTTTCTGTTTGGGGAATTTCTCTTAGCCAGTCCTTAAATCTAGTTCTTCTAAAAGCAAATTATTGTAGTGGTGTCCTTCACCTTCATTTCTGCTCGACACTGAATGCAGAGTTAGTGACTCTTTCCTTCTATACTCAAAAATGTTGTAATACTTTCTCCTTCCGGGCCTCACGGCTTGATAGTAAGATGCACTCTTACTCTCATATTTCTCACTGGGTAATTTCATGGTGACTTTTAGCCTTGACTTTTAAAGGCACAATCCAGTGTATATTCATGAATTCATGAATTTCTCCTGTTTTAAAATACTTATTGCCTGTTTGGCTCCAAGCCTTCTGAGTTTATGTTTCCCACAAAGGATTATCAGCTCATATTCCTACAAATACCACTTGAATTCTATGTCCTGTCTTGTCTCTCTAGAATTCCAGTGACACAATGCTAACTCTATTATTTTCAGAAATTTTGAATAATTTGTTTCCACTCAGGCTTGCTATTTCTTCACTTATTTCAAGACAATTTGTCTTATAAGCACCACACAGACAACTGCTATAAAGTCCTTATCAAGTATTTTAACATCTGAAACATATAGGTGTAGGAATCTGCTCTTTTGACTTTGTCTTTTTGATAGTCTTAGAGGTTGGCTCTGGGGGGCCTCTATAGCTCCTTGTTTAGGATATATAGCACATATTGTTGCTTAGTTCTTATGGTCTCCTAGAAGCCTACATTCTTTCTAGAATGTAGAGGATTAGAATTCCTTTCTAGAATTTAAAGATTTCCTATGATTTTTCCTTAGTAATATTCTGTCACACTACAACTTCATGCAACTGTAGCCTCCAAGTTGTCATTTCATAAATATCATCATTCTGCCTAATAAAAGAACAAATTGGGCAAGTAACTTTTAAAGTATATACTTTGAGAAGAAGACTGAGCAAACACGCAGACACGTATTGAAGGTACAGCATTAAAGCTGAAAAATTCAGTAGCACGGGGCAAGGCAACAAATGCCTCAGGACTATCCAGTCTGTGATTTGGAATACAATAATTTTCCATGCACTCAATATTAAAGAGTGCTGCACCTTTAGCATGATTATGAAGATGAAATGCGGACAAATACAAGAAAGTACTGTGTAGGTTTAAATGAAATGCTGCCATTGGTTTGTCTGTTTCAATACTTGGCCTCTAATCTGTAGAACTATTTGGGAGAGATGAGGAGGATGTGAGTCACTGGAGACAGGCTTTGAGATTTCAAAAGACACATACCATTTTGAATTAGTTTCCCTCTGCCTCCCGTGGATCAAGATGCGAGCTCTCTTGGTGCTCCAGCCTTCTGCACCATGCTCTCTTCACCATCAAGAACGTGACCCTCTGAAGCTCTCAGGCCAATTAAGCACTTTCTTTTATAAGTCACCTTGGTTATTGTGCTTTATCTTAGCAATAGAAACACAACTAAAGCAAACAACATCAAGTGTTTTACTTAGAAGGTTTCCATACAGCATGCAGTTAGTTATATGGTAATTGCTAATAGGGCCCTCGAAGTAGATTAGACATTACCAATGGCTTATTTTCATCCTTAAAATAGCAAAGGATACAAAGAGAAAATTATTTTCTGATAGATGCAAGGCACAGGAATCCTTACTAGTCATATTTAGGGGTTTTCAGAACTTTTAGCAAACCATAAGATGACATGGTTGAACTATTGTATTAGACACTGACTCATCTCTTGTAATATTCCCAGCATGCCTCATGGCGTTTTAATCAATGAGATCATTTAAACATATTTATCATATTTATACAGCTGTGTAAAACAACTTACATCATAATTTTCTCAAAACACTTTCAGTAGGCTTACATTTTTTAATTCCCAGCAATCTGTTATCTTGTCATAAACTTTCATTTTCTGAATTGCTTCAAAACTCCTTTCCCTGCCATATAGCCAAGGGTACCCTGGACTACTCTAAAATGGATTACAACTTTTTTAAGTAACATTATTTTTTGTTACTGTGATCTTCAATTAATCATCATCATTCACTATGTATAGCTCAAAGTTTTCTCCAAAATGCCCGGAAAGAAAGCATGAGGGTGCCAAATTCTTTTTTAAGAATTCCTTTAGGGACGTGGAGAGACAATTTGGCAGTTACAGATATGTCCTGCTTTTCCAGTGACAGATAAATATGACCTGCACACAGTCACAGATAACATATAAATGACTTCAAAATAAGCATGAAAATAAATCGTTTTTTTTTTTTAAGAATTACTTTAGTCACTGGTCAAGTAGTCATTCCTTCCTTTATGTTTCCATTCCCAAATGAGAAAGTGACTTCTTGCCAAAGGCGACACAATAGGAAACTAAGAGGTTCAACTTAGAAGACAGCCTTGCTGCTCCTTCTGCCCCCTTCATAGACTGTAGACACTAGTCTCTTGGGAATTTCCAACTAACTGAGGCTCTATCTCTGGAGATAGTATCAGTGACCTTGGGGGAAAAAACCAAGAGAGAAGTACATCTGCATCTCTATTCCTACATCCTTATCAGTAATTAATGCTGAAATCCTAGTGAGCTGTTATGGCCACCCAAGTCTTCCCCATGTTATCTGTTCTGAGCACATATGTAATTCGATTGTTGTCAACCACACTTCTAACAAGCACTCCATCTACATAGTCCTCAGACTTATCAGGCATTACCCATTCTAGAGACAGAAGATCTATTTTATGGATAGACTACTAAGTGTCAAGCATAGACACACTCCAGCTGGCAGCAGATAGCACCCTGTGCTCCCTCTTCTTGTTTTGACAGAATACTGCCCTTAGGCAGTCAAAGGGAGAAGCTTTGTAGATAATGAAAAGCAAGAATCAGCCAAGAGGAGACAGGAATTACGTAATCCACCCAAACACCAAGGAGTTAAAGGTTTCCCTCACAACTTCTTGTATATATCAGGAATCTAAATGCCATATGAGTGGGGGACATGTGAATTCCTAGTCTACTGTGAGCCTCCACTTCACCTGCCATGTTCAACTTACAACTTTTATGTTGATCAGTGTTTTAGCAATCTACTAATATTCTTGTATAAAGATCCCATAGAAACAGCACTGAGTCATGCATTATACACAAAACTGTGTAACCAAGAAGGAAAACTGGAGAAATGTCTCAGGATCCATTATTATTTCTAATATACACACTGGGTTGATGCAACAGAGACTTAAAACATCAGTTCTTTATTTGTTTTTTCATTTTATTTGTTTTATTTTTAAAATGTCTTGGCTATCTCAAAGGCTGGGCACTCCTAAATCTTCTTCTGCTTCCCCAGGCCCAATCAGGGAAGTGTCCAGTGGCCACTTACCTGAAATTTCACGTGTCTGGTTGGATTTATCTTCTGTCCCTCCTGCATTCTATCCTTCTTACCCGAGTCGTGGAGATTCTACATCTCCTCTCTGCACCCTAGCCCACGAAACTCAAAGTGTCCGCTCCTTTGCCCAGCCTATTGGCATCTTTCTTGATTGATCAAAAACCAATTGTGGACAAGGAAAACATCAGTTCTTACGCAACATACTACTGTCAATTATTAATTATTAGCAAAGATACTTGAAAATTTCTGCTTTTGTGATTTGATGTCAAAATAGCTCTTACCCTTAGTGACTATTCAGTAATATGACCTTTGGCTTATTTAAACTAATTATGCCTTCCCCCTCCCTCTCCTATTTTGTCTTTATATGTATGTGTGTGTATTCAAAAATCATCTTTGTTTTTTACATGATTTCTGGAAACTTTTCCTAGTTTCTGTGGCTTAAGTACTATACCATTAATTCAAATTTATTTAATATATTATTAAGAGGTCCCTGAATTATAACAGCAGAACTTCCCCAGATATGTTCTTCCCATCATTGATCACAATCTTAGCAATTTAGGAATATTCTTGGAATTTATATTCTATATTCATATTCTTAGACTATAATTATGAAATCATCAATGTCATTATTTTTATCTTCAGGGACTATAACACACAGAGCCTTCCTTAGAATAACTCATAAAGGACATTTTAAAGGCTGTTTTAGAGGTAATTTTTAAAATTGGAACTAGAACACAGTGCATTCTGATTATGGTTTCCCCTATGTCAGTTTCTCCCAGATCCTTTCAGCTTCTCCAACCTTCAAATCTACACCCTTTCTCTCTCTCATTAAGATACAAACACATACAGGCATATAAAGTAATAAATAATAATAAAAATACAAACAAATTAGAATAGGAAAAATGCAAGAAAAAGATTCAAAGAAAGAGCTGAAGAAACATATAGACATAGAAACATATATATTCACAAGCATAGAAATTCCCCAGAAACCATAATGCATACCAAAGGACCTGTAAGGGGGTCAAAAGGCCCCCACAAAACATTGTGAGACAAAGAACCTCTAAAAGTACCAACAAGTTAGTTTTGTGTTGACTATAGGGGCCTAGCCTTAAGAGTGGTTTGTATACCCAGTGAGACTCCCTGGAAGAAAACTATTTTTTTCATTTGTAAGTTTCTGCCACTTGGAAACAGCTTCTGAACTAAGGATGGAGGTTTATGGCCATTCCCCTGTCAACACTGGGGCCCCACCTATGTAGGCCCTGGGCATGGTACCATGATTTCTTTGAGTTTGTATGGGCATCAGCCTTCTGTGTTTCAAAGGCCCAGTTTCCTTGGTGTCCCCCATCCCCTCAAGCTCTTATCATCTCTTCTACAAAGTTCCCTAAGGGACCTTGAGGGGGAATTTGATGGAGACATATCGGACTGAGGACTCTCATTCTATACACGTTTTCCAGTTGTGGGTCTCTGTATTAGTTCCCATCTACTGTAGGAAGAAGCTTCTCTGTTGAGAGCTGAGTGAAATACTGGTCTATGGGTAGGTACAGTAGAATGCTATTAGGAGTCATTGAATTACTTCATTTCTATCTTGTAAAGATACATATAGATATTGAATGGTTGAAAACCTGTGATACTGTCAATCAGTGACAGAGTGTCTGCCTAAACTATACAAGGCCCTTGCTCAATCCCAGCATTCCAAGCTCAAGCATAAAAGAATCTTTAAATATTTAATCCAATATAACCAGAAGTATACTGTGAAACAGCAGGAATACCATAAGAAATGCATATGCGAATATAATGATTTATTATCACTGCTATATAACACGCTGTCAATGTGCATAGACAGTCTCTGTTACTGGCAGTGAATAGCTTAAATCTGTACTTCTCAGATGCATGAATATTACTTTATACTAGTGGGTTCCACTGCCCACTGGGCAATAGTCATTACTATACTAGTCACATGGAACTACTATTGTGTATGTGGTCTGTCCTTACAAACACATTGTATTGTGTTTGCCACAGGCAAACTTATAGCAAACAATCTCAAAAAAAATAATCATGTGGCCACATTGTTACTTATCCTTCTACAGAGCTGGCCTTTGCACACCTCAGGACAAGTGAAGGACATACTTCTGCCAAGTCCTGAATTCCAGAAGCTTCATTTCTTTAAAGAGGCACTTTTTCCCTGCCAGGAAGCTTCTGTTATCACTCAATCAGGCAGGATGGCCACTGTCTATTGGTCCTTAGCTTGCTTACTTCTTCACCATGGGCAGAGAACCATTAGAACCACTGAGACTGACCAGTACCAAATTGAAAATTTTCAAATATGATTACTATGACTAGCCGAGTAATATGTCTTTAGCTGCGTAGAGCCTGACTGTTTTGTAGGTTTCAGAAGGCCATCAAGCAGCATATGATAGCCATGCAGACATACTCCTGTGCTATGGAAACCTCAAGTTATTGCTTTTTTAAACCACTGAGAAACAGTTTCTAGGCATGCAAACACTTACACCACTTTGGCCCTGAGATTCTCTTGACATTGTCCTTTTCTCTAGTGTAGCTTGTTATCCTGCTAAAGTTTTCTGCCACTTCACAGTTATATAATTTCCCATGACCAACTCCCAAGTATTTCAAAATTCCTACACTTAAATGTTCAGCTATTCTGGGCCTCTTTGAACCTCAGGATATATGGAACACTGGGGTGTGGTCAGTCTTGGAACCCATTAGATGTTCCATCCTTTCTGCCTATATACATACGTGTCTGAGTGTGACAATCCATGGAAAATGACATTTGGGCATCATTTAGACCTGCCACTTCTGTTTCTAGGAAAAACTCATTATACATGTAACGTATGATGTTTATAGAATGTGTGTTGAAGGTCTCTTTAAATGATAGCAGATTTGTCTTCTAATAATATATGATTGAATGTAATACTAAAACTCAGGATCTTATGCATTATCAAGTGACATAGGTCAAGAATTTTAAAAGGCTGAGCACACTGGGGATATATTCCATTTGGCATAACTCAGAAGTAAAGTGGCTTTCAAAGAATATTATAGACTTTTGATGAAATATTTATATTTTAGACTTTATCAGTAATAAAATGATGCTTTTTCTAGATAGAAAAGTTCCTTTCAATATGGAATAACAAAGCCTTGTGTAGACAATAAACTAACAAAAGAGCTACTTGTGACCTGCTTTTGAATGCATAATCTTTATCAAAGGCTTTGCCTTTAAGTTAAGGTGATGCACCTTTGGAGAGAACATAGTCGGAGTAGACATTTTTCTTCAACTCTTAACTCACTTCATGGCTGGTATTCCATGAATACTGACTAAAACACCACCCTCAACAAATATACATACAATACAGAAAATTTTTTTAAAAATTACTATTCAGCCAGAAACAATAACATTTACTGAACTCCAGTTCCCACATAGGCCCACTTCATTTACCAAGGACAGGCTGCTACTCTTTGACCATAATCTTTACATTCCTGGGTTCACTCATTTAAGATGTTACATAGAAATTTGGAGCTGTGCGTTTGTGTGTGTGTGTGTGTGTGTGTGAATGTGTGTGTGTGTGTCTGTGTGTGTGTGTGCGCGCGCGCACGCGTGGGATAGCATCTCTTGCTCTAGAAAATCGTCATGCTTGTGATTCATACCAAAGACCTTTGAGAAACTGCCTACGTATTCATCAGCCTTTCCTCCCAGGACCAGTTAACTTGAGTCTTACAGAGGCATAGATGAGCACCATCTTTATGCTCAATTGCATAAATTTCCATCCATCAAGGATGATTAAACAATGACATTAGATGAGTACATATGTGCCAACATCCATGGTCAGACAAAAATCCCTTTTAAAGGTTGCATGCAGACTAGCTAGCCATGGATGCTGGAATGACCACATTCTACCTTGTGTGTTACAGAGTTTACAATAATTATTCATTGTTATGAAATAGACTTTTAGTCTCTTAGTTTATTTTCCTACAAATAAAACTTTTTCTGTTCACATCATATATGAATACCCATGTAGCTTTATTGGTTAACATGACTTCCATAGCAACATTATTCCTGATCAAAGAGCTTACTATATAATCATAAAAATCAATTCAACTTGTATTTGTATGAAATTTACTAGCTAAGCCTCATTCTAACACCTGGACTCAGCTGGTTTAACAACAAGAGACTATTTTGGGGACTTAGCTCTTGTGCCAGGTGCACACAACTGCTGAAGTTATTTCTAAAATATGCACAAGTATTCTCCAGGCCACTGACAAATATCAGATGTCATGTATTTCACATGATAATGATGCCCTTAAATAAGAAAGAGAAATGTCTCTTTTTAGCGTTAACCCTGATGTCTTTACTTAAGAATTGGAGGACCTTTTTGGTGGTTATTCAAATTATACCCTGTCAAGGTAGGTGAGGCACCAGGAGATGGTACTGTCCTAAGGAAGGACAATACTGTCATGTAAAAAGATACCCAAGGAAGCTCATTCTGTTTCTCTTCCAAATGGTGACTGAGTAAAGGAGGCTCCATGGGAAACTTTAGGCCTTTACAGGTGTCACACTTGCTAGATTCTTGATCTCATATTTACTGGCACATAGAGCTATGAGATGCATATTCCCTTGACTTATAGGCTAACCACTATACGGTACTGTTTTACAGCAATTTAAAAAGATACACATATAGATGTGTGCTGGCTACCTTTATACTCAGCTTGACACAAGTTATCTGTGGAGGGGGGATCTCAATTGAGGAAAATGCCTCCTCCTAAGATATGGATGGAGGCAGTCCAGTAGAGCCCTTTCTTACTTAACTAGTTATTGATGTGGGAGTGGCTAGCACTCTTCATGGCCTCTGCATCAGCTTCTGCCTCCAGGTACCTGCCTTGCTTGAGTTCCTGTCCTGATTCCCTTCAAAGAAGAACAGTTATACAGATATGTAATCAAATAAACCCTTTTCTCCTCAAGTTTCTTTGCAAGTGTTTCATTAAAGCAGTAGTTACCTTAACTAGGACAATGTGCATTTGCACATGTAGGTAGCTTTTCAATTTCTTGTTTGCAATCACTATTTTTATGAAAAATATGTTTATGACTGTTTTTCCCATAGCATAAACCTCAATGCATACCGAAGACATGAAATGAACATTCACAGGAGCATACACATGTACTTAAATTATGTAGCATTTCAGGAAAAACCAACCGGGGACAGATTGAGAAGGGGCTTGACTTAACATCCATTTGTTGTTGAGGGATAGAATATGTGACTTTATTTGTTCAAAGGGTAATATCATCTATGTAAAGGCACAGTTTTGTTCTTATGAGATAGGACTTTATTTTATGGATACTGATTTTCCAAATGAATAGATGTGTAAGATAATGCCTTTTAAAGATGTCTTTCTAAGTTGTCTCCTATGTCATATAAGCATGATTTGAAAATCATATGTCTGGTAATGTGTTTTCAGCAAAGATTAGGTTTTAAATTCTTCTAAAAGGGACTCTTTCATGAGATATGGAAGATGAAAGGGAAGCTAATGCCTTGTCAGTCCTGACACTGGCAGGCAGGCGTACACTGGAGCTTCTGCAGAAGGCAGACGTGAGCTCTGGAGTCACTGACCAGAGCTCTGGAGAACATCCACTCTGGTACATTGGCAGCTGACATCACTGGTGGTGCTATCTTGAGATTTCCTCAACAGCTTATCTTCCCAAGGATATAGGCAGCTTTCTCTAATGTTGTGGCCTGGACTGTAAGTCCCTTGAATGAATGCACGAAAACAGTAACATTCAGTTTGCAGATGGAACTGTGTATGGAGACATGGACCAAAGATGTTATAGAGTTGATTTAAGTTCTGATCATGTTATGTTAGTGGCCAGTGTCAATATGAGAAGGAAAGATCAGAATGCACATGAAAGGACTGGGACCCACACATGCAGAGAAAAGACCTGAAGATGCAGGGAGATACTAGGCATTTGCAAGCTTAGGAGACATGCCCCAGAAGAAACGTGTTCAGCTGCCACATTTACCTTAGAAGTCGAGCCTCCAAAGCCATTAGAAATAATTTGCATCTTGGAATGAACCAGTCCATAGCATTTAATGGTAATAGACCCTATACAACTAACACAACCTTTAGCATTTAAAAACTTTGCCAGTTTTGCCTTCTTTGTTTTTTCCTTTGTTTCTTTTGTCCTTATCTCTTTCTTTCATTATTTGCTTTAGAAAGCTCATATTAAAATATTTAGAGGGTTTTTTTATTTTCCCTGACCCTAACCATGTTAACACAATATAAAATCCCAAATTGAAAGAACAAAGGAAATAATGAATAGAAATGAACTAGCAATATGAAAACAAGGGCATTTCACAATATTTTACACTAAAAGCATATTAGCTGATGTAAATTGACAAACACCATGTCTGAGACATAGTAGCTTCCAAGTTCCTACTGTCCATTAGGCCAGACTGAGTATACCTAGATATCTGGGGAATTCCTTTAATGAACTTTTGCTTTTCGTCTCTTTGGAATTTATATGAATAAAATGTAACATCCTTCTCTCTCACAATGCCATGCCACTGAAGAACATTTGTCATGCTGAGGAACAAACAGTCCTTGATGAGGAGGACAGAAGATGAAGAATTTCTCTACCATTCCTTGCTACCTTCCTTGGTCTCTGATAATTTCCATGTTTGCAACAGCTAGCAGGACAACCCATCCAGCTATTAAGTATCCAGGACTATGCTCTGCAGATTAATATACATGTTCTTAATTGTATTTAAAATATACACATATAATAGCCAAAACACTTCTTCTCAACTTTTGTTAGAGGACTGAGAGTGATGAACTGAACTGCTTGGACATGTTTGACCTGTGCAAGGCTGTCACCTACCACTGTCAGTATCTAGAGATCGAGTGATCTGCTAACTGAGCTGAGAACAAGCTTCGCGAGGCGTTCTAACCAGGGGATGGATATGATTTCCTTTCAATAAACCTCTTAACCTGTCGTGTTCTGTTCTCTTTGATGTTGCAATGGAATTGCTTTCTTTAGTTTTCAGACTCAGCTTGCATTGCTAGCACTCGTCTGCAGCATTGTTGAGCTTGGTACTCACAACAGGTTTTATTTCTGGAAGGCTCAGACTTTTCTTTCTTCCTTCTTTCATTATTTTCTGTGCATGGACACCCAGTGCATGTGAAGGCCAAGGTTGACTTCCATCAGCTGTCTTCCTCAAGTGTTCTTTATCTTAATTTTTAAGACAGGCACTCATCGGACCTCACTGATTCCACTAGACTGGCCATGAGGGTCCAAGATCCCCATCTCCACCTCCCCAGTGCTGACTGGCAAATGCTGTCTGATGGGTGCTGGTAATGGAATCACACCCTTGTGTGGGGTAAGCTCTTCACCAGTTGATGCATTCTACATACAGATCAGGTAGGTAATCTTCAGGAAAAGAGTTTTGTTTCTTTCTTTCCAGCCTTAATGACACTAACATACTTTTTTTTTTTTTTTTTTTTTTTTTTTTTGTAAATTCTCTGACTGGTGCATCTATAGGAATGGTGCATGGAAGTTGCAAAGCCAGTCATAGTTGTCTAGGTTGCCAGACATGGAGAAACTTTTTGTCTTCAGCTGGTGTTACCCTTGATGCCACAGACACTCTTTATCCATCATCTGAGGAATTGCTGTTCTTTTTCAGTTTTTGTGTTTTCAACAGAACATGGTGTTGGTTTCTGTTAATGCCTTTTTCTTTTTCTTTTGAGGTGAGTGTATGCATTTGACTTTGCTCTGTTGTTACCATATGCTACATTAATTCATCTGGGATGTCATATTCAATCAACATTCTTTGGGGGGAGGATGAAACAAGTTTCACTGTGTAGCCTGGCTATCCTGGAATTCCCTCTGTAGACCAGGCTGGCCTGGAATCCTCCTGCCTCTGCCTCCCGAGTGCTAGGATAAAGGTTGTACCACCACTGCCTGGTTCAATCAACATTCTTGATGGAATGTTGGAAAGTCTCACTTGATGAGGAAGTCTCACTTTCACATGCTATAAGATATTTTCTGCATTGTCTTTGATATGTTTTTAGGCCATTTTGTACGATAATGTTTTCCTGCCTTCAAGAAGTATAGGCTTATAATTTTGATATTTTGTCTGCCTTGAATATCAGACTAATGTGAGTTTTTTTAAGAATCAAATGTGACTTGACTGTCTATTACTTTAAAATTTTATTTACCATTTAAAATTTTATAGAATTTAACCTTGTTTTTTGGTTTTTTTTGTTGTTGTTTTTTTTTACTTCATAGGAAAAAACTACATAGTCAACTTGTTATATATTATGTAGGTCCTTGCTTGCATTACTCCTTATGAGTATCTGTGTCTCTTGGAATGAGTCTATTTTGTCTGACTGGAATGTGGTTGCTCAGGATGTTCCTTCATACTTGTTTTTGAGAATAGATTCCTGCTCTTGTACAACCCGATACAACCAGTGTCCTTCCCCTACTTTCCTACAGGATTCACAGGTCACCTCCACTCTCCTCCTCCACCTTTCACTCCTCTCTTCAGAAAAGAGCAGGTCACTAAAAGACAAAAAATATACACAAACAAGATACAATAAGATGAGGCAAAAGCCCTCATATCAAGACTGAAAAAGGTAACCTAGTAGAAGGAAAAGAGTCCCTAGAGCCAGTACAGAAGGAAGAGACTCACTTGATCCCACTAATGGAGTCCCACAAAAAGACCAAGCTAGCAGACAGAACTTATACACAAAGGACCCGGTGACAACCTGTGGCCCTGATGGGCTCTCAGACACTGAAGTTTCATAGTTGTCTCAATTCATCTGATTGGCGGCTACCTCTGTTCTTTCTTTGGGGATTTTTACTAATGTGATCAAGCGGTTTCTTTTTAGTATGATGTGAATGGTTTCCAGAGCAGCAGTATAATTATTTACAATTTTTTCACTTTTTAAATTTAAAATGTTTACTTTCTTAAGAATTACACACTAGAATACTATCTTCTCATTTCCCTCTTTCTATTCATCTGCTAATCCAGACCCATGACTTCTTTAATTATTAAAGTTCTACATATGTGTACATACATGAGTATATTTAGACAGATGAGGATCCACAACCTACTGAGACCCTGTGTACATGTGCTTAGGGCTGACACTTGGCCTTGGATAATGTTTTCAAGGGCTCATCCCTGAAGACTACTCATTCTCCTCTTGACAGCCATTGAAATCTTATGGCTCTTCCTCCAGGTGGAGGGCCTTGTGAAATTCCTCCCACCACAGTCAGCTGGTGTTGTCATTGTGCAGATCTTGTTTAGGTCACCATATAGGAGAAATTTCATACAAGTATCTTTGCTGCTCTCTCTAGAAGACTCTCAGCAGGCACCCCTACACACTTGGCACCCACTTCTATGGTGATTTTTCCCTGAGCGTTAGATATGGGAGTTGTATTGTATATGTATTGTAGAAGTGGGCACACCATGCTCACTTCTTCACTATTTTAAAAGAATTTTATTTTCTTACTTTTTGTTCAGGGATTATGAGTGAAATTTTACCTTGTCACAGGTCTGATTTAGATATATATTGCCTTATTTCCTCCTATTGTTATGTTAATTTGTATAAATATGCTACATATCAAAAAGCATGGTATTAATTATTGTTTTATGTTTTATGTCGTTTTATAAATCTGAAGTTTATAGTTTGTTATATATGTCTTTTTATGTGCTATTTTTTATTCTCCTGAATTGTTCCTGGACTTGAGCTCTGCATAATAATTTGTTCATTCTAAGACAACTTTTTTCTCATTTTGTTTGTTCGTACTGTGGCTGTAATATGCATTATATTTCAATTACTTATTAGAACAATAGTCCAATTATATGCCCATCTTATATTGCAAAATTAAATTTTAATCCCACTAAGAAAAGTTATTATGGAAATGAGACATATTTTGTTTTGTCTATACCTGTGTAGCTGACCTGGTGGGTGTTTATTTGTGCATGGTAGTGGTGGTGTGTGGGTGTGTATCTCTCTCTTTCTCTCTCTCTCTCCTCTCTCTCTCTCTCTCTCTCTCTCTCTCTCTCTCTGTGTGTGTGTGTGTGTGTGTGTGTGTACATTCATATGCATGACTAGTACTTGTTTTCAATATGAAGAATGTCTTCTGTTACTCCTTGGTGAGCATATTCATACCAAAAATTCTATTTGTTTTTCTTTGTCTGTGAGTGATTTTACTTTTGATTTTTGAAAGATTTTTCTAGATAGGTGATTCATGATTTATAGAACATTTTTACAAATCTTGAATATGTCATTACATTCCTTCTGAATTCCAAGAGCTTTTGGAGAAAGCTTGGCCATTAATCTTACGTACAGTCTCTTGTACATTGTAAACACATTCTCTTGCTTTCCACATTTTCTATATTTTTGACGTTTGGCAGTTCCATGTGTCTGTGGTATCCTTATGTTTGTGATACTAGATGTTAGTTGAGTGCTTTAGATAAGTAGATTTATGGTTTGCATGAAAAAATAGGGAGTTTTTGGATGGTTGCTTTTCCACTTTCTGCCTTGCCTCTACCCCTTGGGATTTTAGTTACCCATTATGGCATGTTGAGTAACATTTCATATTTTCTGAAGTCTTATTTGTTTCCCTTCATTTTCCTTTCTTCCTTTACTGTACATGATCTCTTGAGTTAACTTTAAATATGTTGATATTTTTTCTTCTGTAAATACTCATTGCTGTTGAGGATCTGTAAGAAATTATTTATTGTGCTTACCACACTAGGATAGTGACATTACTTTTTCTAATAACTTTTATCTCTGTGCTAATATTCTTCTATGATGAGATAGTGTTATAATGCCTATATTTACCTTTTAAGCATTGTTTCCTTTAGGTTTTGAAAAGTGTGCATAATAATTGCCTTGAAGTCTTTATCTTTTGACACCTGAGCCTCTATAAAGAAAGGCAGTTTCTTTTGTCTACGTCAGCTCATATCTTTAGATTTTGCTTTCTTGCCTCTCTGTTTATTTTATAGAAAGTGGGAATTTTGCATTTCTCTTGCTCTGGGCTATTGTTACGAAGTTTGTTTGGTTATTTGTCTGGACCGCATCAATGATGTCTACTTTTTCCAGTCTCTGATGCTCTTCTGAGGGTTTAGCCTTTGGCATGTGCACAGTTCTCTGTAATGACAATGATCTTAGAATGGCCCTTTTATGTACCCCCTTTCTTTCTCTGTTCTTACTATTAAGCTTCTACATAGTTTGTATCTATTATTATCAAGCAAAATTTACTCCACTAATTGCTCGTTCTTTGCTCTTTTGTTTTGACAATGCCTGGGGAAATAAATTGCTTAATAGACTAATCCAATTAAGTTTGGGGCCCTTGGTGGAGGTAGTATTTAAAGCTATCTCTTTATCTTGTTCTGGCCCCAGAGTGTGTCTAATTGACTCTATTTCTCCATACTAAACCTTTCCCGTGTCTACAGTTGGTTTGGGTAGCGTTATAACTGTCAGTTTCTTAATTCTTTACCAAAAAGCAAGTATCTATTGCTATGAAAGCAGTTCTCACAGTTCAGTTTTGTATTTTTTGTTCAATCCAAGTTAGTTCTGGGAATCCCTTTAAAATTCTGAACTTATAATGGGAATTCCCTGTGGATAAAACATTTTATGCATTGCTCCCATGCTGGAGAGGGAAGAGTGTCCAGTTCTCTTACAATAGCATTTCTTCTTTGCTAGGTAAGCTTATTGTTTATTGGCTTATTACAATCGCCTCATGTGAACACAAACTGAGCTTGCATAGAGATGAAGGCCCAGAATTCTTAGACTTAAGTAAATTGCTTCTGCTACACCTAAGTAAAACTTATAATGTATCCCATGGACATCTTGTCTCTCTTAGTATGTATGAAGTGATTTGGACATTTTCTTTCATTGAGCTGAATGTTGCAAGGAGGCACTGATAGGTATATATGACAAATATCCTCAGCCTTTTAAGATTTTATTATATTAAAATTTCTGGAGTAAATACTTTTCTATCACCTATGTGCCCTTAGAACACGTTTATGGAATTTCAGGAGAAATCTATATATGCACAGCATTTTTTATTGTTTCACTGGGGAGAAATCTTTCTATGATCTTCATGTTATCAAGCCAAATTTTCCTCTTCAGCCCTATTGTGCTTCATAATAGCTCTTCACTAAACAATAAAGAAAAAATTATCCCTTTTACTCAAAGTCAAAGGATTAAGTACACAGAAATATTATGGCTTGTTCTTCATTTCTAGCAAGACAGGAACAGTATCTATTTTATGCCAGAGAAGGGTTTTTTTTTTTTCTTGTTTCTTGAGACAAACTCAGACAAGACCTTTAAAACCATCGCTAATGAATAGGTAAGAAAAGCGAAGAGTCATATGTACAAGAAAGAGGAGAAAAAGAGAAATAGGAATGACTTCAGGCAGCATAAATAGACTTTATACTTTCTTTCATGGGATGCCACAAAAATCTTAAGTTATTTAACAAGGTGATCAATTTAATTTTTTACTGGAATTTCTTGGGGGCTAACTCGTGGGAGAAACGATATAAAATGTTATGAGGGAAATATAGACAATGTCTCTCATGTGACTCCACAAGCATGAAAACGTCCTCCAGTCATGATTTTGAACCCCTTATGTGGGTGCAGTGGATTAGGAGAGAAATAATGACTCCCAGACATGAGACATAAGCTGGGTGATAACAAATAGACTGATCTTTAGCGGGTGCAGAGAGCAGCCTGCCTCACAAATATGTCAATTCAGAAGGAATTTTAAGATGTTTCCTATAAAATTCACTGCAGAAAACATTGGGTTTGGGTGACTTAGTCAACATTAAATTGTGGGTAGAAAATAGTTGTTAAATCAGAAATAAATTAGATAAGAAATTGGAAGATAGGAACTGTTTAGCTATAAAGAGACGGCAAAATAAAATAAAAACACTTGGGCAGTCAGAGGATCCCTGTAGACAGCAGCTGCTATCCCTAAGCATGTTCATAACACAAGGGTGGCTGAACCATCAGAATCCAGAAGAATAGAGGAGCAGCCTCAGCAGTCTGAGAGGAATCAAACCTAAGCAGGTAGACATGGCTTTGTGCCTGGGTATAGCCTTTGTGTCAGGGTATAGCCTAGAACCTTAGGTTAGTGAAGCCGATTCTAATAATCACAGAAGAAATTGAAAACTACAGCAAACAACTGTGAATACGGTGAAGAGTCACTGGCAGAAACAGGTTGAAAGAGAGCAAGTAAAGAAATCAGGACTCGAAAAGCGAAATCTTAGGGTTTTTTGGTTGTTTTGTTTATGTTGTTGTTTTGTTGTCTATGGTTTTTGTATTTTAGTATTTTTATTTTTTTTATAATTTAACATGCTTCCAGTGATCAAACACTGGTAAACTTTAACATGAAGGTAGATGGAAGTGTAGAAATGTAATTTGCAGAGTGTCAGCTTGAATATCACAAAGCCAACTAGAGAATGAATTGGAACAGAAAGGAAATTGCTTAATTACTGCCCTATTCTTGTTAATGGTCCTCGGATAATGATAAATGTTTTTCACATTTTTTTCTTCTGCAATTAGATGTATGTGGCTTCAAGATGTACTAATGTTCCAACAATGTCTCAGAACAGTTGTCCAAAATGTGATATATCTACACAATGGAGTACTATTCAGCTATTAGAAACAATGAATTCATGAAATTCTTAGGCAAATGCATGGAGCTAGAGAACATCATACTAAGTGAGGTAACCCAGACTCAAAAGGTGAATCATGGTATGCACTCACTAATAAGTGGATATTAACCTAGAAAACTGGAATACCCAAAACATAATCCACACATCAAATGAGGTACAAGAAGAAAGGAGGAGTGGCCCCTTGTTCTGGAAAGACTCAGTGAAGCAGTATTCGGCAAAACCAGAACGGGGAAGTGGGAAGGGGTGGGTAGGAGGACAGGGGGAGAGAAGGGGGCTTATGGGACTTTCGGGGAGTGGGGGGCTAGAAAAGGGGAAATCATTTGAAATGTAAATAAAAAAATATATCGAATAAAAAATTTAAGAGCTGGTTAATACAACTGAATGATGAAGTTTTATATTACTTAAGCATTAACACATTCCAAAATACAGCATATTTAGCACAGTTTCCAAATATTACCATTCCCTCTTACTGCTATTATATACTCTTTACTCAAAGAACAGAAAATGAAATCCAGTGCTGTTGTCTACTCTTAAAAATAGACTTCTCACAATATTTGCACTTCCCTGAAAAGCAACAACAACAACAACACACACGGATAATCAAAAACCCCAAAATTATTAGATAAATGTGCATGAAATTGGATATAGGGGTTGCTATGGACCCATTCTCTCCTAACCCCTGCTGTGTGGATATGAATGCCTATAACATACAATACATTAACCGAGACATTTTATCTACCCCAGTTTGCCAGGGTATGATGATTACTAGGAATATTTTGATAGTGACAAAATGACATTTCTAATCATTCACTTAGTTTGATTGAAATCGCAGTATGTACAATTTGGTCTTGGGAGAGTCACCTTGAAGACTGTGTTCCTTGTTTGTTGTCTTCCTCATGTCTGCTTTCTTTCTGTGGTACGTTGGCTCAGCCTTGCTCAGTTCTCTGCCTTTTTCCTGTGTCCTCTTTCTTCTCATCTTGACAGTCCCTCCATAAACCACTTTACCTCTCTCTGTCTGAATTTAGGCTGCCAACAGCTTTCTTACACTCCCATCCACTCTTTGTTTTCCAAGAAATTAGTCAGCCTCATCCAAAGGCTGCCCCCTGTTGTTTCTCCAAGTCCACCCCACTCCATGTGCCCTCAGGCATCTTCAGCTTCTTCATCAGGATCTTCTGCTCAGCTGTGACTGCTCCTCCGCATCTTCCCATTCCTCTCACACAGTTCTCTGATCTCCCCTCTTCTTGCTAGTTTTGCAATTTTCTTATTTCTGCCAGAAGTTGATCAGACACTCTGGAAGCTGAAGCAGGAGTATTTCACTGAGTTTGACGATAAACTTTCTTCACAAAGCAAGTACCAGTCCGGCAGGACTAAACTCAAACAAAATGAAACCATCAAATCACAACCAAAGAATGTTAGAGGAGAAAGCAGTGCACTTGAAATAAAGAAGAAACAACAGGGGTTGACGTCAGTTTAGGTTAAACTACCTCAAAAGGTAAGGGTCAGTGGTGGTATAAATTTCCAGGTATTTGCAGTGATTTAAATTAGGTTGTGCTTGTTGGTCATCAATACTTCTTATCAACATCTTGCATTATGAGATTTTGGTTCTTGGATTTGTGGTTTTTAAAATTATTTAGCCTTACCTGGTTCCCTTCCACCAAGTCTTGACTATTGTTTTGTAACTAACTTTTCACAAATATTCTTCCACTTCACATGTAACTGGTGTCTGGATTGGCCACACCTTTTCTCGAACCACTTATAAATATGAGGTCACTATTTCTTGCATCAAATATGGCAGATGAAAGTCTGATGGCAAAGGAATTTGATTTGTAAATAACTTGCCATCTCTGTTTAGATTTTCTATCTTTCTCGGACTTCTAAGATATGAATGTGTATCTTTTCAAATAATATGCCAAGACAATATGCCCCTTTTCCTTTGATTTTTATGTTAATCTTTTAATTTCAAAATTATCAATTTGTCAATTAATAACGATCACACAGCCTTCCAATTTATCTGAAGAGAGATACAGTAGGAAAATACTATTTTTAGGGTTGCTTGAACCTAAGTTTTCTTATTATTTCTCTTTTCCAATGGTATTTGGGAATATTCTCACTGATTATTTTACTATGGCCAGTGGCCTTCTTGGTGATGTTGTCTTGCTTTGCTTTTGTTGGTAATTCTCATTTTGGGGTTTTATATGATCCTAGGTATCAGTCATCCCTTAAAAGATGTAGAAAATTGCCTTTCTGTCAACCATTGTATTGAAAGGACTGAGACTCTGGCTGTTACCTCTCAACCTAAGTATTTGAGTCAATTTTCCTAATTCCATGGGTCAATACTATCAAGTATTTGCTTTCTCCGGGTCTTAGCATCCCTCCTCCTGGACCTTTGGAATGTGTTGTGGATAGCTCTGGTACTGTTTGTATTTTGATGCTAATTCAGCTTCTATCTCAGGCTCTCTGACTCAGAGCAGCTCTCTTGTCTCTTTTCACAGCAGGGGACCTCAGAGCCCTCTTTCTTTGTTTCAAGGTTCCCACACTTCGGCTTGAGTCCTGTGACTGGACTCTGCTCCCCTCACCAAACCTCCAAAATTCTAACTAAATTTCTAACTCCTAGGTTAAGAATCTTACATTTCTTGCCTGCCATGTTGGGTGCCACCTGTATCATGAAATATTAAAAAATGCAAACTGTGCTATCCCAGGCAAGGCACGGGTGGCCCTTGTTCTCATCTCATGGAGACTCTGACCCAGAGCTCCTAAATCTCACCGCCCGACTCGCTAAGTTCCCATTTTCTGTATTATCTCCTAACTTTAAAAACAATTTAAGCTTCCAAATTCTCATGGCCTTTTGGGTTGCATTTCTTGCAAACCCATGCTTTTTCACCACACCTTTCTCTCTGGAACCCAGTTGAGTTTCTGCACAAAGGAAAACACCACACAAACTTAGTTCAGACTCTCAAACACTGGCTACAACAACTAACATTCTAATTTATAAATCATTCTAAGTCAACTCCTCCTGTAGCTGATCCAAACAGATCCACCACCTGAAACAGGGTCTCTGCTACCTACATATTCACCCTCCATTTCCTGTTCTCCAGCTTCCTCTTATCTGCTCTTCCACTGTTCCTCTGTCTGACCCAGAAGTCCCACGTACTTGCCCAGTGATTGGTTTCTTTATTCACTAGAAGTGTCACAAGAAGTCCTGAGTACTGATTCCCCTCTCATCCCAGGCTGAATTAGGAAGCTGCATTAGCATCAAAATACAAACAGCACTAGGGCCATCCACAACACTTCCCCTTTCTGTCCAATTAAAAGACTCTTTTATCTCAGATATAAAGTGAGCACAGCTATTGCCATTTTTTAATTTATAAAGTACAAAATAGTCCTAACACCCAGTCGACCATTTTTTGTCATTAAATACAACACTCTGTCATCTATCCTAACTTAAAAGACTTATAAATCCATATGTTATGTCCTGGTTTAGCTTTTATACTATCTGAAAACTATTTCTCTCAATGTTCAATAGCCTGGGGTGGTTATGAGACTGTAAGTAATCTTTCAAGCCCATCAGAAATCTGAGAATGACCAACATTATCTGAAGATATAGGGAGCCTAACACAGCTTCCAGAACTGTGACAAATTGTAGAGACAGTTGCCTACTATACAGACAGCCCCAGTATGTCAGGAAGTTGGAACACAGTCTTCAGCCTTCTGGCCCAGGATCATCTGACAGACCTTGAAAACCAGGAATTATTAAGGACTAGCTTATTCTGTCTCGGCAGAACTAAGCTGTCCTAAACTCTAACTTGTGTCCTCTTAAGAATGGTACAGGTCTGTAGGAGAAATAGGCACTTTCTGCGCAGTGGCCACCTGGCCACAATGCACAACATCACCTTGAATTAGAGATGATCAGCTGCTTCTTTGAATTCACGAATGGGGAGCTATTAGGAACAGATTTGTCTTAACAAGAGATTGACCTTAAATGTCACATTCTCTGCATTTCTGACATTTTTGAAAACCATCTATCTGCATAAGGTAATCTGGACTATTATTTGTTAACTACTCTCAGCTATTTATAATTAAAATATTTGAAAATATCCTAACAATAAACTCAGAGCCATGAATTTACTATTTGGCCCTTAATTCACAGGCTTAAACATCTCAGATCTGTTTATAATAACAGTCATGGAAGAACTGGGTCTCACCCTTGTACTCTTAAATTTTTTGAATCAATAGAAGAAATTTATACCAATTAAAACCTTGATTCTGTATCAAAATAAATTGTGTACCAAAATAACAATTATGACTTCAACTTAGTAACTACTGTAAAGATTTCTACCAAATGAGATTATGGCTACAAAATCAACTTTAGTTATTTCCTCCCTGCTCAAATTATGATCATTTTAAAAATCCCCAGAAAGACAACTTAGAATAATAACCTACAGACCCCCAAGTCCAGGGAACTGGGGTGCCGACTCTTCATAACAACTTTGAGCTGAATATGGGCTTTGTTTGACTGGACAGAAAGGAGGAAGTGTTGTGAATAGCCCTGGTGCTGTTTGTATTTTGATGCTAATTCAGCTTCCCCAAGAGGGGTTGCCTGGGATGAGAGGTGAATCATTCAGGACATCTCCCAAAGGCTGTGGGAATTTGGAAGTCTGGGGCTGGTGTGGTAGTAACCCACCAATGGGAACTTAGGGAGTTAGGTGGCAAGATTTCTGAGCTTTGGGTCAGAAAGTCTCCACAAGATAAGAACAAGTCCGACCTGTGTCTTGCCAAGGATAGCATGGTTTGCATTTTATAATATTCCACACTACGCATGAACACTAGGTACAAAAACCAGTATAGTTTACCTCCAGGACCAGAAATTATTATATACTATGTTCCTTCTGGAAGGATGGTATATTACAACATTCAGCCCTTGTATTAGATACATAGTTGGAATTTATAATGTCGACATCAACTGACAGTTTATGACAACATGCATTAAATTACTGAATCTATTGTTGAGCAGGAGTCAGAACAACCTGAAATGGGTTCCTCTTGAGATTATAATCAAGATGACCGGGAAAGCTGGATTTCTATCTGGCTTCAACTGTTTAAGGGTCTACTTCAATACATATTAAATTACCTCATTAAAGCCAGTGAGTAATAAAAAATATCTCCCTTTGAGACAAGCACTGCAATATTATATTACTGTATTTTGCTTAGAAGCAACAACTGCACTTAGACCAGCTGACCCAAATAAGGCCAGTGATCCCAAGGACCTAGATTAACTGAACAAAAATGAAAGAAAATGTTGGAGAAGTATGAAACAAAGGATTGCTGGCATGGTGGTCACAGTGAGCTAGAATGTAGAAGAAATGGGTGAGGCTGGGGACATACTTAAGACTCACGAGTGATTTTTAATTTTACACAGTTCCAGTCAAGATCTAAACTCACAGATAAGTTTCCTGTTAAATTAGCTTAAGGCACATACGAAGCCAGTAAGGGCATTTTTACTTTTGTTATATTCTTTGTGATGGGTAATATGTCAATCTCAAACAAATCTGAGGTGATGTTATCAGAAAAGTAGCCACAAATGACACAGGCAAGAACTAGTCATACCTGTGAAATATAAGGATCAAACCCTATAGCTTAGAAAGTATGCAGTACGTATTTGTGTAAAGAATTTTCATCTTTAATAGATTATAATCCAGTTGAATGAGCCAAACAGTTGCAAAGGGAAATCTAGAACAGGATAGCAGGATATCTTTGTATATTGTGTAATTTCTAAAATCTACATCAGATATCCTATTCTGTTTGAAATATTCATGTTTAATATAGGCAGCAAAGCACTTACAGAATCAATATGAAGTTAAATAGTATGATTTTACATCTTAGCTTCAGCATTTAGTAACAATATATAGTCCTGGAAAATTACTAGCATTTTTTGTGAGTTGGTGTTAACTTTCAAAAATTCATAACAATAGTACTGTCCTAATAAGATTATTGTGAAGACAGAGTAGGTTATAACCAATAAACATCTACAATAGGTCATTCCATATATAAGGGCTTTATGAATTTTGTATTTGTACAATTTTCTATGTATCTTCATACATCTGTGTTCCCCATGTATAAGTTAAAGAATTCTGGAGTTTTTTAATTATCTACACATGGGCCATGATCGACCTAATTTCAAGAGTTTAAATCTGACTCCAAAAGAAAATACCCAGCTAAGTAACTATGCTGGCCGTTACTACCTTATGAGTTCTATTTGACTGTACATTACACTATTGAAGAATAATGTCAACAGGTGATTCAGAAAGCAGGTAACTCCAGTGATAATGCTGACACAGAAACATCCTGCCATCTTAATATTACCATGATAGAAGAGTGACACATCTTAAAGCAATATTTATGCCTTTCTTTGCCACAATATTCAGAATACATTGGTTTTCTGGATATGATCAGTTAATGACAGACTGCAAAAAATTTACTGGCAAAATTATTATTAATAATAATAATAATAATAAAATATAGAATTCACATATTTTTGGCAAAATGTTTATAAACGTAAACAATATTCCTTTGGCAAACTGTTAGAAACTGTATAAATGCAATACATTGTATTAATTTTCTGACTACAGTTATCTGTGTTAAACTATAAGAAATTGGTTCCAGAGTACCCTGTCCCTACAATTTTCAATAACTGATGACATTCAATTTCCATACATATATCATATTTGCATATAAGCAACTCATGTACATTGTAATCATTCATTTCAATGCAATCATAATCAGCAGAATACATCATTTCTAGATTAATTGTAAAATATAATACAATGCACGTACCATATAGTTATTAAACGGTATTATTTAGAAAATGAATACAATGAGAAAAGTCTGATTAAAGGTTAGTAGACACTCTTGCTTGTCCAGTTTGATCCAGTTTTTAATCTATGATTGCTCTAAACCACAGAAACAGAAGTTCTGTTTTTAAAGAGCCAACTATATTTAAGAATACAGTTAATTTAATGTGCATTTTGATTTACCCAATACAAAGAAATAAGACATCATTTTAAAATGTAGTTATAAAAAGTTATAGAGACACATCATTGTATTCAGCGATATGTGCTTTTGATGTTGCATTTTTGTATTCATATTGAAAACATTTGGCAAACAGAATCAGAAATGGCACCACATGCCACTGAGAACAACAACAATGAGTAAAAGAACACTGGTCTAACTGCAGTTGGAGCACAGACTCTATCTCTGTGGTGCCTGGTTCCTGTCTCTTCTCATCAGTCTTCTGCTCTTCTCCCTTCAGTAAATGTATGTTATGAAGAAATATCTTACTGTGAAGAGCTCTGGATCACACACACACGCACACACACAAATACAACCCTAAAAGTTGTTGAAGAAATTTGTTGGAAATGTTGATTTGTATATGTCTAAGTTAAAAGCATTCTGTTATATCTTTAAAAGGAGTGCTACAACAGATTTTCTACTAATTTAGAACCCTTACTATATGTTGTGTTCCTTAACATGTGCTATGGATACATCCATGTGGTAGACAAAAAAAAATTAATGTAAATGTGGGCAAAATCAGAATGTTTTCATGGGGAAAGTAAAAGAATGGTAGAAAGTTGTGTATTTGATGTATAACTACTGAAGTTATGTTAAGTAGACAAAGAATGGAGACAAATGTCTGAGAGACTGACAGGGAAACATGTTCACCATGCAGAGGGTATCCCTGGAAAACCACAAAACAGGGTTTGTAGTTTAAAGGAAGTCAAGAAGTGAAGACAAAGATGTGGGTAAACACGTTTACACTGTTAAGGAATTTGCATCGTAGATGCAAGGCTTTAATAGTGTCTGTGGCAAAATCAGATCTCCAGTTTAAATTAAACTTTATGGAATCACAAGAATGACATGCATGGTAGAAAGCAGGTGCTGAAGAAAATGAAGCATGCCCAGACAGTTTGGTCCTGGGCCACAGTAGACAAGAATAATTGATTATGAGAAGCTATTAGGATATTCATTTAAGAAACGTCTCTTAGGTGGATTCAACATGTAATTATGAAAGAGGAGATGCAAAGCTATTCTTCATGAATTGAAATAGCCTATCATGGGCAATGAGGTAGACAGTGTTGCTGTTGTTCTTAATAAGAAAGGAAAAAGCAGTTTAAGTTGAAAGAGAAGCTAACAGGAAGATGAGATCCCATTGTCCGCATGTTGTATTTAAGATGATCACCAGATAGTGAAACTGGTAAAAGTGTGAAATACAAAGAAAAGGAAGATCAGAAAAAAGCCAAAAGGAGATAAGGAATTAAAATTCCTTTTCTAGGTGGGTCCCTTGGAATGTTACAAAACACAAGAATGGAAATGACTAAGAATAAACTATTTAATACAGCCACACCTAAGGGAGATAAAAAGCAGTAGCCAAAGGAAGAATGTTCTTTAATACGCAAAAAGATTAGAGAATCTATGAATAAAAATAAGTAAAAATGGTAAATTGACAGGAAAATAACAAAGGACTAGGGAAAAAAGACATATTCCCAGAAATATCCCATAGCCTTAAAAATTATAGTTCTACTTAATTTTTATAAAAATTAAAGTATATAGAGAAAAATTAAATCTATAAGATGAGTACTAAAATTAGCTACACAGGCAATTGATATGTTTTATAATCTCAGGAGAGAGGTGATACCTTTAATTCATAAACACCATGTCTTTAACTCAAAAAATGAAAAAAAATTGCATATTTAATACATAACATAATGACAAAAGAAAAAAGGGTAATTCATCTAAAACATAAACAGTGTCACAAATCAATCTAAAAAAACAAAAGGAAACATCACTGGGAAAACATTGAGTAAATGGTGCTCAAATCTGTGACTACTGGGTAGCATGAGTAGTAACAGGTATGAACTATGTGTCACCTACTTATCTCCAGTTTAACCTTTGGCATACATTCAACTATTCCTTTTTACCTATCATGCATCATAGAAAATTCAATAGAAAAAGAAACAAAGACAAAACAAAAACAAAAATGATGTCAAATCAGGGGTAAAGAAGTGGGTATATTTTCTTCAGTGGCTTGGTCTTTTTGATGTCTGTACTGATCCCATCCAGAATCTGGGAAGAAAAACAGACAACTGATCATCTGATAACTCTGATCCTGGGAAAGAACAGAGCTTGTAGAAACGAAGAAGTAGGATGGACAGCAATGTCAGAGAGATCTAAGAGTGTGATCTCAAAGTCCTCTGTTTATAGCATAAATGCTCTATTAAGTTCCACTAGCGCCTACCGTAGGCATTATAGACTTTTCCTGTCTGATCTTCAGAGAAAAGTTATCTCTGGTATATACAGAAACTAGATGCTGAACCTATTACTTCTCTGGGAAATTTTGGAGTTGACGCATTTGTTGCATTTTAAACAGGATGATATTGAAAATGTGCAATAGAAACTTCCCTGGCATAGACTATAGTATTCTCAGAAAATAATTCAAGCAGGATAGGCTTGGGTATGGTGCTGTAACAAATACACTGCAGAATCTCTGTGCTGTCTACTCATGAGGAAGTCCAGAGAACTTCCCTAAGTTATCTCTCAACTAGTGACTCAGGGATCAAAGATATTGTTATCTTTCCAAGATCATTCCTCTTACTTCCTCCACCCAGTAACTCCATGCTGGTGATGCTCAAATGCTTCCCACCCTGCAATAAATACTTCTTCATAAAACTAAAAAGAATGATATGTAAGAATAGAAGAGTATGTGGTATTGTTTTTTCTTTTTTTCCTTTTCTTTCTTCTTCTTTTGTGTGTGTGTGTGTGTGTGTGTGTGTGTGTGTGTGTGTGTGTGTGTGTGTGTGACAAGGGTTTCTCTGTCTCAAAGCTCACTGGCTGTCCTGGAACTCACTCTGTAGAACAGGCTGGCCTTGAACTCAGAAATCCACCTGCCTCTGCCTCCCATGCTGGGATTATAGGCATGCACCACTACCACCTGGCTCAAAGATATTTGTTTTTTTAGATTTTGATTTTTTGGAGACAGGATTTCTCTGTATAGCTCTGGCTGTCCTGGAACTCACTCTGTAGACCAGGCTGGCCTTGAACTCAGAAATCTACTTGCCTCTGCCTCCCAGAGTGCTGGGATTACAGGCGTGTCCCACCACTGCCCGGCTCGTGGTATTATTTTAAGGACTGGGTCTAAAAGTTCTGTGCATTATATCTTCTCACAGCACATTGACATGTGTTGATCAACCAAACTGAAGAATATGACACGCAATGCTCTTAGGTTACTATGAAGAGGAAGACGTGTAGTTTGTTTCTAGCCACAATACATGCATTGGTTAACAACAGAGCTGGCTTCTTTCTCTCATGTATGAAATAGAGTCACACCTTCATGCTCCTTAATGCAATCAACTCATTCCATCTCCACTCCCTGCATGCACATCAAAATCCAGTTATTTTCCTTTGTACTGGATATCTTTGGCTTTTTATGATCAGTTGTCCTGAAAACCATATTGATACATTACCTAACACCCATCTTTTGAGGAAATAAGGAAATCTATAGGAAATAATTTGAATTGAGGAGGAAAGCAACAAGAAATATATAAAGGGCAAAGTTCTGTGATTCTGAACTATTATTACAGAGATTAAAAAAAAATCAGGTGGGATGTAGAAAACCGAATAGCTTAGAGAACTGGGACATGATTTTTAGCCTTTGTGGGGAATCATATGTTGTTTCTTCCCATTGTCCTTGACTGTTCCCTCTCAGAGCTCACTCTTAGCCATCCTTATTCTTGGAATGAGTTTAGAAACTATTCTCTTCATGGACAAAGCATTCAAGGGTTGCTCTCCATACAGAAGAATTCAATAAGTGATTTTAGTATCTGAATTTAAAAAAAAAACAAACTTAAATCAAGAATGAGCTTGGAGTGTTATTGATAATAGAAGTACTTCTAAAGCTTTGTTGGTTTTAATCTATTTGTTTTCGGTCAGTTCCATCTATCCACTACCAATACAAGAGTTAATTAATAAAAATAATATCCAGTGCATTGTACATGGTTGCTTCCTCAGAAACCCGGCTCTTGCCCAGCTCACCAGTGGCCCCCTTTGATTTCCCTCGACTACTGCCGTCTAGCCATGTGCTATCTCTGATCTTTGTTCTGAGTCATTGCATTACCTGGAAACTTATTGCTATCTGTCTCACTTGATGTTTTTAGTTTAATCTTCTCATGAAGTTTGGGTTTCCAGATCTTGAATGTTGAGCTCATTTCATCTGCTCGAAAGCTAAATTCTCCTTGTACTGATTTCTAGTTTGCAATAATTTGGTAATAACAACCAAAAATTATATGCTATCATGCTGTGAATCATGTCAATATTTAACAGGAGACAGTTTCTGTGAAGTCTTACTTTTAATTTAGAATTAGCAATGATATTGAGTAAAGACATAACCTTATTCACAAAGTACAATATAGTCTTTATCTTATGCCATTTATCCTAAAACTATTGTTCTGATTCTTCTAGAAAGTTATATCCTCTTAAATAATACCCATGTTAATAGAGCTATAAATATATTAGCTCCTGAAATCCCTGAGTAACTAAGTAAAACATTTTTAACATTAGTTATTAATACTTCATAAAACAACTCAATTATTATTTCCATGTGAAACATATCTTATTGTCTATTTGTTCCATGAGGTTGAATAAAAAGTGAAAACTGATTAAAACAGAGCTCTGGATATAGTAACTACTCAAAACGCCATGTTATTATCATCACTAATGCTAACAATCAGTTATATATTGAAATAGACAAAGCTATTCATTGGGCAAAACCCAAGTGACTGTGCAGCATCTTTTTTTTGTTTGTTTTTGTTTAGTATTTTTATTCGATTTATTTTTATTTACATTTCAAATGATTTCCCCTTTTCTGGCCCCCCACTCCCCGAAAGTCACATAAGCCCTCTTCCTTCCCCCTGTTTTCCCATCTACCCCTTCCCACTTCCCTGTTCTGGTTTTGCCCTATACTGCTACACTGAGTCTTTCCAGAACCAGGCCACTCCTCCATTCTTCTTGTACATCATTTGATGTGTGGATTATGTTTTGGATATTCCAATTTTCTAGGCTAATATCCACTTATTAGTGAGTACATACCATGATTAATCTTTTGAGACTGGGTTACCTCACTTAGTATGATGTTCTCCAGCTCCATCCATTTGTCTAAGAATTTCATGAATTCATTGTTTCTAATGGCTGAATAGTACTCCATTGTGTAGATATACCACATTTTTGCATCCATTCTTCCGTGGAGGGATACCTGGGTTCTTTCCAGGTTCTGGCAATTATAAATAGGGCTGCTATGAACATAGTGGAGCACGTATCCGTATCCTTAGTACCTGCTGGGGAATCATCTGGGTATATGTCCAGGAATGGAGGAGGCAGAGGCAGCAGACTGTGCAACATCTTATAGTCAGTTTACAAAGAGCCTCAGTGTGCTAGGGAGTGGAAATCATGGCATTGGCAGGATGTCATCTTTTTATGATTGTGAAGAAAGTTCCTCGGCTAGTACCTTAGTATCTTGTGTAATGGAGAAAGTCTTTGAGTTTGCTGACTTTCAAAAGCATCATCTCAACTCAATGTTTGCCTTTATTCTTCTCTCTCTCTCTCTCTCTCTCTCTCTCTCTCTCTCGCTCGCTCTCTCTCTCAAAGGGCACATGCCATACTAAAATAATGCCCACCTTAATGCTTTCATTTTGGTCATTACTTTTGTAAAGAGCCTATTTCCCAATAACCTCACATTCTGAAATACTGGGGATTAAGATTACAACAATTAATTTGTTATAATCACAATTCAATGCACAATTCTGTTGCTTTAATGACTAATATTTTGTTAATGTAGTTTTATTCAAGTTACATATTTCTATAATAGGCAGTAATTCTTATCAGCATTTTATAGAAAGATAATGTTTATATCAGAAATCAAAGGCACATTCCCTGTTCTTTATGGCCATAATTAGGCTTAATGTACAGCACACTCTTCTTCTTCAATGTGCAAGAAATTCTTTCATTGCCTCTAATGTCCTGAAGTTCAAGATACCATCTGTTTTGGGTGTATCACAGTAAATAATTGGCTATGAAAAAACGAAGAATCAGATGCTCAGAGAATACCTTTGTAAAGGTAGTCTAAAAAATGGATTTCCATGATTTAACTATGCAAAAATACTATATCACCCCAAATGTTCTACTGGAAAATTGTTTCATATTGTTATAAATAACTCAGTGGGCTTAAATAAGTGTTGAAAGAGTGGGAGACAGAAAAAAATCATTGAGGCATTCATTTAATTAAAATCAATATCTTCATCATTTTAGTGTTTATTGATGTTTTTGTTCCATTATTCACTTGAGTAGGTGAAAATTTCTTATAATTCACAAGGTGGTGAACTGGAAACCTGTGCTGTGGTGCACAGAACATTATTTTAGGTCACAGATATTGTCAAACAAATACAGTCAGTTACTTTTATGGAAACTATAAAAATATTTGTGAATAATTGTGAAGGAGGATAGACACAGGATTGTTCAGGTTCTCCTTAAACAGCAATTATTTTGTTTACTCTGACTAGGATGCCTCTATCAAAGAAGGCAAGGTTTGCCTGAAAGCAATCTTCTGAAGAATGATGTTACCTCCACCTCATCACCATCTCTGCTCAGAGTACTGCATGCCTTGCTTCCTGATAACTAACTTGCCCCAGATTGCATTATTAAATACTGTCTGTCATCTTACTTCTAGTTGTAACGTGGGTTTTTTTTTTTTTTTTTTTACTGTTGGCTCTTTTAAGACAGATTAGTTGGTTATAGATATTCTTAAAAAACAATCAATTTAACAAACAAATGAAATCACAGAGAGGGAAGGTCTACATTATAGCTCAATCAGATTTTCCTATGTCCTTTAAACGAAATGTCCAACTTAATTATTCTTTTCTTATTTCTTAGCTCTTTTCAGTGCTTACATTCAGAGCATTATTAAAATATGAAGTTGTATTTTCAATTATTAACATTATAGCATAAATTACTGACCTTCAGAGTTATTGTTTTAATTTATGTAACTATCTATTCTGCAGCATTTCAGTCAAGGTGGGAAGATAATATTGTATTGTAACCAGGTCTGTATTTTGGTTAGATATCAAGTAGCAAATTAAATACTATAGAGACTGACCAGATACAGAGTCAATATACTATATAGATCTATTTACTCACAGTGACAGAAGATGGTAATTCAAATCCTGGATGACATCTATGGTATAGAAGTCTATGTTTTGTTATATTTTACTGATAAGTGTATTTTTGCCTCACAATTATAATAATATGAAACTTTACATCTTTGTAATGGTGTCATGCAAGTAATGTTTGTTTATAGGCTCGAGCTTTGATCAAAGAAGGTGATCAGAGAGAAGTGGTCTTCTGTTTAAATTATCATCCATGGATAATTTCCTGCTGTCCTGGAAGAGCAGGGACAGGATGTGTATCAGTGTGACACCGGAAAAGAAGACTTGAAAGTTAAGCAAATGTAAACACCAGGTTTAGAGTACAACCCAACCAAAATATAATATTGGACACGTCTACTGAGGTCTTTAGCCATTCATATGTTACTGTGTCACCAAGTGAGAAAAGTCAGTTTGCTAGACACATACATGGAGGTATGTAGTCGCGAACGAAACTTCTTACTAAACCTGTGTACTTTGAAACCTCCTGTCATACATTCTAAAGAGAATCTCACTAGAGAATAAATATCTAAAAGCAATGTTCGTTGGTATGTTAAATATAAGCACCATTTCTCACAAATCCAAAGGAGTGATCAAGCATCAAGGTGCCTGCTTGAGGAATCTTGTTTATAACTTGTCTGCCTTCTCTGTATAGAGTCCTTCAGCATACAGACAAGAAAAGCGAACAAAGAGAATAAATATCTCCCAACAACATTATCAAGAGACTTTTACAGGTCTGGGTAGACAAAGAAATACAGCTGAACCACATATTTAGACAAAGCTGCCCATCCTTAGAAGTCTAAAATCCAAAATATAGTCCTCGAAACTATACTCAGATCTACAAATTCAGTTCTTTTAAAACTTTAGAAGCTACAAGAATTGCAATGTGAAGGAGGGGAGTGGACAGATGGAGTTGTTCAGGTAAAGACATCCAAACTAGGATGCGGGCTTCTGATGACATATCCAGACGCTGCCAATTTGCTTAAGATTTGTCACTGCTTATTATTGTAGAAGCTTAAGTGACAAAAGGAGAGCAGCACTGGCCGCAGTGAAGGGCTGGAGCTCCTGCTTCTCCAGCTGCAGTGGAGGCATGGGGAGCGGATGTTCTATACTCATTTTTGCTCTTGCATCTTCTCACTGACAAAAATTTTCTTTGTACAGATGTAAGCTTGTTGGACCAATGGAAGCACTAATCAACAGAGTAATTATATCTAACCTTTACTTCTAGCGTGGTGCTGTTTTTGACATATCAGGTGGTGTCATTCAGCTGTGGTCTTATAGGAAGGTAGAATGGATACAGAGGTGGGTGTCAGTCATGGTAGCAGAGTTCTGATGTGTTTTGCAGTCCTCAAAGACATTATTGTATCTCCTCCCGATGATGTGAATTTATCACATTGTGAGGAACGGAACTCGAGGATCAAGGGTGAAAATATGTTTTCTATCTTTTGCATGCTGTTGGATTTCTTGGAAAAGCAACTGCAACACATACAGAGAGGTCTATTTACTTATACGCTTGTCTGTTCATTCGTTTATTGCCTCAAGTGTATTGTCGGTCATTATGCACATGTGGCTCACATGTGCGTGGACAGGCATAGGAGAAGATATGGTGGTCATACGCTGATGTTGGACATCATCCTTGATTAAAGTGGACATCGTCTCCACTTTACAAGTTAAAGCATGGCCTCTTTTAAACCCAGAGATAGTCTGGATATCCGATTTGCTCCTTGGATGCCCTGTCTCTGTTCCACTTGTGCCCCTGTGACCCCTGGCACTTGTTGGGTGCTAGGGACCTGCACTCCAGTTCCTGAACCCAAAGAGTTCTTTACCACTGAAGCATTTCTTCAGCTCCCTGCAGAGGTTTTAACTTTTGTGTCCTGAGAGTAAAATGTGAGTTAATTTAGCATGTGCTAAAATAAAACAAACAAACAAAAATAGTTATCTTAGTTATATTCTTATTACTGTGATCAAATACCCAGGCAAAAGCGGCTCGAGGCCTGTGGTTTCTGAGAAGGGGGCTCATTTGTTCCCACAGTTTTAGGGTACGATTCCACTTAGTGTGAAGTCCCGATGGCAAGAGTCTGAGACAGCTGACTACATTGCATCTGCAATCAAATAGCAGAAATAACGAGCGTTTGTACTCAGCTAGCTAGCTTTTGTATTCTTAGTTTAAGTTTAGAATTGTTCTGCCCTTCTTCAGAGTGGGTTTTTTCCAACAGAGTTAATGTGACAGATCCGTTAATCACTGCTCTGCCCAGAGACTGACTTCAACTCTTTCTTCAGGTATGCCTGGGCATTTCTCTCCTGGGTGGCGCTAGATCCTGGCAACAGGACAATTGGCATTAGCCACCACAAGCATAAAACTAGTAAGAAATGAAAAGGTAAGCATAATTGTTTTGCCTAAGAATATTTTAAATTTTTTAATATATATTTTTATTTTCTATATTCTTTGTTTACAATCCAAAAGCTTTCCCTTTTCCCAGTCCCCCCCCCCACACACACATATGTCCCATAAGTCCTCTTCTCTCCATCCATTCTCCTATCTTTCCCCCTCCCTTTTCTCTGTCCTGGCACTCCCCTACAATGCTGACTCAAGCCTTTCCAGGATTAGGGCCCTCTCCTTCCTTCTTCATGGGAATCATTTGATATGCTAATTGTATCTTCAGTATTCAGAGCTTATCCCTCAATGGAGGAATGGATACAGAAAATATGGTATATATACACAATGGAGTACTATTCAGCAATTAAAAACAATGAATTCATGAATTTTTTTAGGCAAATGGATGGAACTGGAAAATATCATCCTAAGCGAGGTAACGCAATCACAAAAGAATACACATGGAATGCAATCATTGATAAGTGGATATTAATTAGCACTGAAGCTCTGAATATTTTAAATTTCATGTGCTTAATTTTGTGTTGTTTGCTGATCCTGAGGGTAGTCTGATGAAAGTTAGAGTGGATGTGAAGTAAATAAATACATGCTTTCACATCCCTGTGAATATTCACATCAAAGCCAGAGCTTCCAAACTCAAGTTTTGAAGAGTAGGTCTTGTGTTAGCTGCTGTGTCAAATACCTGAGAAGGACAAGTGAGAGGACACGTTTGTTGAGGGCCGCGATTCCAGGCTATGCCCACCCATCTTTATCATCATGGCAGACTGTGTGCTGCTTCTGGTAGAAGATGGAAGGAAACAAACACCTCATGGGAATCTGGAAAGGGAAAGAAAGATAGGGCGGGAAGAAGGAAGAGGAAGAAGAGAAGAGACAGGAGGAGTTGAAGCACTCATAAGTCTCATAATGTAATCACTATCCAAAGTCCATTAGCTGGCAGCCAAGCCTTGGACACATGGACAACCATAGCAGACCTTAAGGTTGATCTTCATGGCCTAAGTTTCACTTTTATTTTAATTGCATGAAAATGACCTTATCAGGCTCATGCACTGTCCAAGTATTCATGGTCCTCACTAATCTCTGTATCAGACATTTGGATGCAGTACACTTGCAATCTACACAAGTCCTCTTTTCTCCCTGGAAAGAAAAAAAAAACCCTATTGATAGCAAAGGAATAAACTGTAAAAGCGAAGAAGACTGGAAGAAGCTCTTCAAATTATTTGTATATATCTTACTAGGCAATTCACAGGGTACAGTGAGAAGACAAAATTATAAAATTATTGATTATAGTTAATATATTATGTTAAATATCTTATAAATATATTTTATTTAATATAAAATAAAATATTAAATTAAATGAAAATATTGCCTTTTATATTTAAATTAAATTTATTTTATATTTGATAAAATATATTATTTATAATATATAATTCTATAACTTAAAATTATAGCGTTTGTTATATTTAATAATACAATAGAATAGAATATATTTAATATAAGATTAAGAGTATAATCTTGCAAAAGCCAGGGTGTTGAAGATAAGCAATCAATACCTTATTTGAAAGTTTGTGGGTATAAGTTAAGACGTTTAGATTTCTTTCTGATGTATATATCAGAAATCCAAATATAGTGGCTAGTTGAACAAAACAGATATGACATCACCTAACCCTACACAGTGATTAACAATTCTAGAATCAGTTCAAGGCCGAAGGATAGATAGCTGAAGTCTTTTCAGAGTTACCCTTTTAAATTGCCATCCAAAGTGTGTAGATTTTGTTTTTATGGCTGCCAGATGACTCTAAAAATATTCAAGGACAGCAGCAATAGAAAACCCATGAGAAAATCCTCAGTTATACATAACGAACTACAAGCAACTAAGGAATGCTGAGAGTGGGAAAATTGTCTTTCCCAGGAAAGAGCACATACATTGATTATTTAATAACAAAAGACCAGCCTTGAAACAAACATACAAATGATATTATAATGACTTTAGTAGGATGTACTTAGGTATATATATTTATATACATATAAAAAATCTATAAAACATTATAGAATTTATATAAAGTATAAAATATTTATATAAACAATTTATATAAAATATATTACATATAAATGTATAACACATACATGTATATCTAAACATGTTATATAATTAACATATACATATCACATATGTATGATACATACATATGAAATGTCTGATTAATATAAATATACAATATAGTATTATATACTCACACACACACACTCAATTTTATGTAACAAAGGTTAATGAAAAAGAAGCCATGAATTTGAAAGAGATCCAGAAAGGGTAAATGGATGTGATTGTAGGGAGTAAATGGAAGGGGGGAATGATGTCATTATAATCTCCAAACTAAAGCAAATTATTAAAATGATGATATAAGATGGTTTAGCAATCTTTATATTGATTCAAGGAAAGGTAAATACTTAAGAACTACAAAGTGCAATTTTTAAATTATTTAAAAAAAAAAAAACAAAATCTCCAAGCACCATTGTTCATTCCAGGCACATAAAATAAAACAGAAGCTCCTGCCTGGCTTTTGATCACAGGCATGTTAGCTTTCTATGAAGGTTTTTGTCCAGTAGTTTCTGTTTTCATTGTATTCTTCTGAACTACATCTTATGGCCAAACTAAGATGGAAGATCTCAAAATACATAAACAAACAAACAAAACTAACCAAAGAAAGAAACCTAGAAGTATTTAGAGCTGCACCACATCTTTAATAAGATTAGTGTAATGTAGCTGGAAAAAGTGAATAATATATTTGCAGTAGTTAATGGCTAGCAGCTTTATACCTGCTGAGATAGTTACATGTATGATACAGAGGCATTACACAGTAACTATTGTCTGCAATATTATTATATTTTCATTCTAAATATAAGAAAACTGAGACATACAAATATTTCGTAGCATAGAAAATTATTTGTATAAGAAGAGGCAATGAAGCCAAGCATTGCTTCAGGGAATATTGATAATGCTATATTGCCCATGTGTCACCCTTAAATAGGTGTAGTTTAAAAATGGTAGACGTGATACATATTCAACAGGGTAAAGATGATACTCTATATCGAAATTTCCTGCCCCCTCTACTCAGCCTTGAGCAACAAAAGCCCATACAGTCACAAACTGGTATATATCTTAGTAGGAAGGGAGGCCAAGTGCTTAGCATATACAATGTTTAGTGTAATTATGCTTTTATTTTATTTGCAGTTTATTTGCTACATATTTCTCCATGGTTGAGGAATTCAGATAGTTCAAAGAACTTAGAATTTACTAAAGGATAAAATCAAGAACGCCTCTGGGAAAATGATGGGAAAAAATGTTCCGTGCATAGACTATCAGTTTATAGTGGAACAGAAGAATGATGGAGACAAGGACACCTTTATGAGATAAAAAGAGACCCATACAGCTATAGTTAGATGCTTTCTCAGGTTGAGCTGGCATATTTAAATGCATCATATAAACCAGGGGAGTAAGCTAAAAGTAGAGTGTAGAATACTAGAAAAATGGCCAAATATAACCATCATTTTTAGAAAAAACAAACAATTATACCACAGTAAAATTTTCTATGGGTCCATTGTTAAGTAACTTATGTAATCTTCAGTTCTTTATCAATTCATTCCTAATGAATTATTTTAACACAAGTGGTTATCAGGAGAGGGGATTTGATTATTTCTATACATATAGCAAGGATTCGAAAAATCTGTTTACATCTTGCTTTCATTCAGTAATTTATGCAAAAAGTTTTATAGGCTAGAATATAAAATTCACTACCCAAATATAAACATTACTCTTATGAATTATAATCATATCCATAAAATTTACATGCAAAGTAATGTTAGATGCTTATTAAAATGTAGAAAAGCAAAGTAGAAAGTAAAACCAAACATCTGGGACCAGAATCTATGTAGGCACGAAGTGGACTTACATGTCAATTATCATCATACCCTTGAGGAACTCTGGCGTTGAAACTACAGATATCCTCCCACCCCAGTCAGTTACCTGGGTGTGAATGTCTACAATCGAAAATGGATAGATGGCATTGTGGTTAATGTAGAAACTTCATTTATGCTGCAGAATTACTCAATGTTTGAAAGGCTTGTTTGCTTCCCAGGAGCAAAATATTACTTTTATAATTTTTCTAAAAAAATATTAGATATGTTTTTATTTTTTTCTGAAGGAAAGTAGAAAATTTAAGATAGTTTGATGTTTCTAAATTTGAATATTTTATAGCAATGTCTCAGATGACTACTTTTTTTCTCAGTTTAGTCTTTGGGGTTGAATATTACAAGAACTAACTTGCATGAACTTAGGGCAGAAATTGCCAAAAAAGAAGGGTTGGAGAAATCTTCTTCCTTAGGAGAAATTGCCTTCTGTGTGTCTTCCATGGCTGAATTGCTGCTGCAGCCCCAGAGGCCTTGAGAGAAATGAAGTTCTGCCCCATGGACTGCTCTCCACTGCTACAGACACATCTGCTTTGCTCTCACTGCAGTAGTCAGCTTTCTCACCACTGTGGCAGAATCATCTGAAGGAACAATTTAGAGGAAGAAGTAGTCTGTCTAGGTTAAATATGGAGATACCTCAGGGCAAGAAGAGTTTGAGGCTGGAGATTGCAGCTTGAGCCTGGTTACATCACAAAGACTCAGTAGTCACATAGCCCATAAGCCCACCCCACCCATAATTGCCTCTAGCTAAGTTCCACCTCCTAAGTGTTCCACAGTCCCAAAGGAAACTACCATCTGGGGCCACTCTTCCAAACACAAGAGTCTGTGGTGCCCATTTCACAAATAAGCCACCATAGCTACCTAACTCCAACACTTCTTTCAGATGGTAACAGAATGTCATCATACTAGAGGTTTTACTTCTTCAGTTAACAGGCCAGTTCATGTGATTGCAACTCTTTACCGTAACTCTGGATTTCTAAAGAAACTTATCAGACTGGGCCATGTATAATCTATAAGAACATAAAGCTATCTTATGTAAACCTAGCTGCACATCTCGTATATCCAGTATTCTGCTGCCGAACCTTAGGAATCAGTCCTCAAATGAGACAGGATCAGTCTGAACTTACTGTTTAATAATTTTACTAGGATATGTCTAGCAATAGGAGTACCTTTAAAAAATCAGGAAGCTCACTATATAAGTGAATTGAGGTAAAAATGGCCTTGTTGAAGACAGAATTTAAATGGGTCAGAATTTCCAGTGTAATGCAATGAAAAAGGTCATGATTTAGTGGACATACATCTTATGTCAGTGCCTGCCTAAGAAGTATCTCACTGATACTTGGGAGACTAATAATATCTTCCTGTGAAAAATATCTACAGTGGAATGACAAAGCTAAATAGAAGTAAACTGACCAAGCAGATCAAAGTGAAATACAATTCAAGTGACCAACACTCAGACATTAATGTCCTCAGAGATAATTTTGAGAGGTCTAAAACAAGTCATGAAATGTTGATGTGTTTTTGCAAGAATGTAAGTTGAAAATGATGTGTTGACACTGGAATCTTTCTATAAATATGACCACTAGCAATTTCTCATTCTGCATCTCAGGGCACAAAGTGTGAGAGGACAGCAACCCCTCTTAAGATTTGTAAGAAAAACTCTTAAGGCTGACTGTCATAGGAACAATGTAGAATATTGAGATAACCACATTAGACAGACATAAGGAGTATTTTGATTGGTTGGGGATTCAGAAAGGCAATACTTGCAACCCATGTCTGAATAATAATGAGGAGGAGAAGGAAGAGGAGGAGGAGGAGGGAAAAGAGGAAAAGGAAGAGAGGACGAGGAGGAAAAGAGAGAAGTGGTGGAGGAAGAAGAGGAGGAAGTGGTGGTAGAGGAGAAGAACCTTAAAAGATACCATGACATTATTACTAGAACAGAATGTAGCAAAACATGTGTAGTCAGGGAAAATTAACAGATGCCTGTAAAATGTGGGGAGGGGCCCCTTTAATGTTTGCTGTACACATCATACTTTTCGTTATATAGTCTAAAGCAGGAGTCACCCCCTGTGATACTTTTTCTACCAGAAAAGTGACTTTAATGCAAAGGATGGATGCAGCGAGTCAGATCTTACATCACATTTATTTTAGGTTCTTGGATCTCATAAGCATTTGACAATAGCAAGAACTGAGGTTTTAAACCATAATGATACAGAAATATTTCTGTATCTCTTTGATAATCTGGAAAAGCAAGTAGATACACTTAGACAAGTACCTGTTCATATCAACTTCTGCTAGGGAATGACAGGCTCACTGGTGACTGAATGTTTCCCGAGCTCTCTTTGGAAGAAAGCAGATAGTCGTTTTCATAGCTATGAAATGTGATTGCCACCTAGGTGAATTTATTGATCTTTAATTTTAAAGTGTCAAAATTGTACAAATCAACACTAATAAACACTATTTTCATATTGCGTTCTTGTTGAATTCATTGTCATAATCTTAAATCAAAGGCAGATAAACTGTGCTCAATTTCTGGTTATGATACAAAGGCAAACATTCAGCCTTTTATTGTTACTTTTGTAATAAAAAATGCAGCTTGCTGTCTAATAAGATGTGGTCTGTAAGTTTGCTTTATCAATTTCTTGATCCCTTGGAGAAAAATAAAAGCTCATTTTAAAAACAAATCCCAGAACAAGAGACTTTAATGCATTCCACTTATTCTAAGATTTTCATTTCTGTATTGTGCCAAAATATTTAGAATTTTTGTAGTGAAATTTGTACCTTCTACCTTTCCTTCCTTAAATATTACATCAATCAGAATTTAAAATATTTATGACTTGAAGGAAGTACTTCAGGGTTTCTGTATCTTTTCTATAAACAGTATTGTAAATATTCATATATATGAAAATGCACAAATGGTACATTTGTAGGCTTTCTTGATAAAATACAAGATATCCAGGAAAGGGGACAGCATTTGAAATGTAAATAAAGAAAATATCCAATAAAAGAAAAAAGAAAAAAATACAAGATATCCAGTTAAATTTGAATTTCAGATAGGTTGCAACCGTGATTAGGGTAAGTATGTACCAAACAGTACGTGGAGCATACTTATCCTGAGTAACTGATGCCCAGTCATTTGACATTTTTTAACCGGGCATTTTGTATATTAATTTTAAAACTATAGAACCTTATAAACTTCTAATCCATTTGTTGATAATCACTTGCTTTTTTCATATCACAATAGTTTTGGAACTGGTCTTTCATTTTCTGTCAGACATGATTTCTTGCTAAGAGCATCTATTTGAGAATACATACAACGGTATTCTCATTGAATTTGTAATCAAATTCTTTCTACTGTCTCTCTCCTAATCAGTCTCTCCTAACATGCATTTTTACTTCTGAGACTTTAGGAAGAAGAGTAGAAGGGTAGCTATTCATTATAGATTGATTGCAGATCAATCATTTAAATGCTTGAGATGCTATTATTAGAGATGCATGTTCTCTGCTTTTAAATTAACTATCATTTTATATGGGATTTAAAAGGATTTCTTAAAAGAAGCAGAAACTTTACAAACTAATATGTAGGCATTAAGTCAGCGAGTTTCAAAATGAATAATTCATTTTTAAGTAAATGAGAAATTATTTTGTGCAGTTACTTACACATTTGCACATGTATAGTTAATAGTCATTGGCGACATGGGGTATTAGTTGTGAATTGTGGTTTTCAATATCACAGACACATTTGTTGCTGTGGTTTTGCAATATCGTTTCCTGATGCTTTGCCCAACTGTGGTTTTCATAATCATTGTTTGGTAGCCATGTAACTGTGGTTTGGAGCTGCTTAGATCCATTTGGACAGAGATAATTGCTTGTAGGGCTTGCTGTCTTTGCATTTTATAATCATGGTGAGTTAAACCAGAGAAAATAAAAATTGAACCTTAAATATAATTCATAGTCTCATTTAAAAATGATGAGAAATAGATGTAGGAGTGTTCAGCTTATTTCATTCATACAAACTGGAATTGATATACATGTATGCATTTAGAAAAACTAGTATACTATTTATAACAATGCATTCTGGTTATTTTATCAACCTTGCCTTAAATATCCTCACTTTTATTCCTTTCAGCTTTTAAACTGAATATTGAGCTCCGATTTATTTGCATCCCTTTTGCTTTGCATATTTAACCATTTCAGATGCCAAAAGAAGCACTTAAGTGCTGTATTATTTTAATTCCAGTGGACATTCCTTTGGGGTGACATAAGTCAGCCAATCCTGCAAAAGGTCTATGAAAACTGTAATGCACAATAAATCCAATTCTAAGATTCTGAGCATGCCAATTCAACTGTAATGTTTTGAGAATGATGGAGGTAAAAAGATGTAGTCTCTGTTTGCTTTTAAACTCCTCACACAAGTACAAATAACCTTGCTTTTCATGGTACTTAGGATCATAATTTGTTGGTTCTTCCAGGCAGGGACTTGGTCATTTACTGCCTTTTCCGTTGCCAAGACCATGTACTGTCCTGTGACAACCTCATATGGTTATATAGCTAATGTGGTGCAATAAAAGACACAATTGGTCTTCAGCCTTGTGTTAAGATTTGCTGAGCCCTAACTTTCATGAGGTAACTCTTTACACCTTTAAAAAGACGTCCTGGTGGAGTAATCATCGACAGACACTGAGGAGAGTGACTTCTGCACAAGGAGCTTCATCCTGCAGTCCTTCACTGTGCTCAGTCAGCTCGGGCTCCGTGCTGGTCTCAGACTCCTTTAGAGCATCATTGGTAATGCTCACAGAATGCAAGTCAACCACAGAGAGGGGACACAATCTCAGGTCAGAACGGACAAGTTCATAGCCTCCTTGGGGAAACATTGGCAGTATCTAGGGAATCCATGTCAACTTCAAAGGAGCTTATTAGTAAATAATAATTACATAAAGTAGCTGATTCCACACAACCCCATCCCTTCCAGCACACCTGACAGAACTGCATTTTGTACTCACTCTATACAAAACGGTGGGAAACTAAGCTAACCTTGCTCACCATAATTTAACAAAAATAATGCTATGTAACCCCCTCAAAATAATGTTTTGGTGTGCCTTACCATTTCTCATACCGTAAGCATACATTGAATAAATATGAAAGAAAGAGAACTCAATAAACCAAAGAACCAGGAAATAGTTGTTAGGTCTTACCTGATTGAAAAATTAAAGACAAGATCAAATCTTTTATTAGCTCCACGGTGCTTCCCTGTGGCAGAACTAGAGAATGGAAGGTCATGGGGGCAGGGTGGAGCAGCAGAACTTCCATAGACTTCGTAAAAAGTTAGTATTTCCTATTAGAGATAGTTCTTTTCCTACCTACAACGAATCATCTAGCTAACCTTCGTCCTTTTGGATGTGAGAAAAATATCTGCCTGACTCCCGATTCCGGGGTTTTACTGTTTCAAATGGAAACTCAAGCAAGATGCAGAAAAGCACTTTGCGCGCAGCTCACCACCCCACTCTTGTGGGCCTAGTGGGGGGATGGTCCGCGTCCGCAGCAGTCTCCTGGGAACTCTGACAGCGATGAAATGGTCTTCTGAGAGCCCAGGCTGATGAGAGGACTTAACCGGCCCCAAGACACACAGTTGGCATTTGTGATCAGCTGGCTTTCGCCGGGGACTTTGCCAGTGGCCTAACCTCCCTGCCAAGAAACTGTGAGGGCGGAGGGCAGGGGCTCCAGGAGGGGAGCAGTAACTGGAAGCACAAAGTTTATGGAAGGAGACTGAGATTTCTTTGTGCCCTGCTAGATGGGCGAGGCATTAGGGAGGAGAGTTAGAGGGTCCGTTGGAAGAGGCTGTTGGAAGAAGTTGCTGGAAGAGGAGCGGGGGAAGGGTGGCCTGGCAGCTGCCCAGCATTGACGCGGTGACAAATGCAGAAGGTGGCCCCCTCCAAGCCTCACGTCTCCCCCCCACCCCGTCAACCCCTTCAACTCCCACCCACGCCGCGATCCCCTTGCACTCCACGCGACCGAGGCCGGACTGTGAGTTTGCATCCAGACTGGCTTTGGATGCAGCCAATCCTCCTTTCGCTGATGGCATAGTCTCCCCTCCCCACAGCCCGGGCGCGCCCCTCCCTCGCGCGCCTCGCCACCTCCCGCAGCAGTGCGAGCGCGGCGCGGCCCGGAGCGGCAGCGGCGGCGCCTGAGTCTCTGCCCGGCAGCCGGAGACACGGGGAGCGAGCGCGCGCCTCCTCTTGCACCCTCCGCCCCTCGCAGCCCGGTTCCCCCTGCGCGCTCTCCTCCCCTCCCTCCTTCTCTTCCTCCTCTTACCCCCACCCCCCCATCCCCTTCTTCCCCTTTTCTCTCTGCCTGGCCGATCGCTCCTAGATTCCCATCCTCCCCCCCACAGCCCCATCGCTCTCCCCGTCGCCCCCTCCCCTCTTCCCTGTCACACTCTCTCTGCCCCCTCTCTCGGCCTCTCATTTGCTTGCTCATCTCCAAACGTGGATTCTCGGCTCCCGGAGGAGCCTAGCTCCGGGATCCCGCGCGCACAGAGCACCTGGAGTCCGGCCGGCGGCGGCCCGAGCTTGGCCAAAGACAGAGGCTGCGACAACCCAGGGAACGGTAGCGGGAACCGCGGACACCGCCGGAACCCCAGCGGCAGCGGCCGCGGCCGAGATGTCCCGGCGAAAGCAGAGCAAACCCCGGCAGATCAAACGTAAGTTTGTGCGCGGGACCGGGAGTTGGTGGGATCGGTTCCTGGGAGAGGGGCGCACGCGGCGGGAAGGATGGGAGACACTCAGGGGGATCCGCTCCTCGTCCTCGAGATTTGCCAAACTTTGCAAGCAATGAGGGAAAACCAGACGGCCTCAGACAGATGCACAGCCAGTAGGAGCGCCGGGCAGCCGCAGCCCAATATGTTTCTCCAGCCTTCGCGCTCCCTGGTTTCTCCTTAATATCAACTCTGGTTTGCTGCAATCGTCGCCTCTTTTTATTCTGGACCTAACAGGACAATCCCCTCCCGCAGAGCTTAGCATGATTGTTGTCCTTGTTGTTGTCCTGACGGATGGCCTACTACTCTTGGGAGCTGGTCGTGGTAACCCGGGATGAAGTTCTCAGAAGCTGGTAGAGGCCACCGGGCTAGGGAGGTAACTTCCCCAGTGCGGTGGAAAATCAGTGTCTGGGGACCCAGTCCTGGGCGGTACCAAAAGCCTTGCCAAACCCGAAGTGAAACAAAAAGTAGGTGTAAAAGTTCGCGCCTCTATTGGAGGCAGCCGCGGACCCCCCTCCCTGCCTGCCGAGGAGTTGGGCTGCACTGGGGACTTCGGGTGGGTCCCACTCGCCACGCCGACTGGACGCTGTGTAGGGCGGGCTTCAATTTGCCTCTGGTCCAGGCGCGGAGTCCCCCACTGGGAGGGGCCTCCTTTGCTCCTGGGCTCACAGGATTTGAGTTCTAGGTAGCCCGGCGGGTACTCTGGAGCTGTTCCTAACCCTCTCACCCCCTTCAGGCCCTGCGGTACTTAGACTTGCAGGACCAGAGACACCTGCCTGCCAGAAATCCACAATCTCACTGGACTCTTCTAGGCCAACTTTTCTCACCTTAGGGAAAATTATTTCTGTATGTTTGATAGGCCTGCAATATACCTTTAGCAGAAAAAAGTTAAAGGCCTTATTAATTTGAAGATGATGATTATCATCATAGTAGTAATATTAATATTAATAGTGATAGTAATAATAATAATAATAATATTGTATGAGTTCTGCGATGTATTTCTGATTTTCCATGTTGTTGAGGATCTGAGCACTCGTTTAAAACAAATTATCATATAATTTTAGTATACTGCTTTAGTATTACCCTTACCTCATAGGTATTAACCACTGTATCCCTACATGCAAGTCAGAGTTTCTTTTTGGTGTAGTTTAAAAATAAATCTTATCACCCAACTTGTCCTTGAGGTGGGGGGGCAGGCTATGTATACACAGTTTGCTACAGTTAATTATTCAATATGCATAATATACACATATACACGTACACACACACTCCCTGCCTCTCAGATGTGATTCCCTGGCTTTAATTTAGTGTATTTCCGTCCCTTCTCAGTCTAAACAACTTATTTCAAGCCAAGCAGTGGACCTCACTTTTGGCAGAAAGCCTACCTAATCCTGTGGCAGCACCGTCCTCGTCCTCGAAGACTTTCACTTTTTAGGTTCCCAGTGTCATCTAATCACCTTCTCCGTTTTGATGCTGAGTCTATCAGAGCCTTTTGTTTACATTTCGCAATTTATTGAACCAAACGATGTTTAGTATAAAAACTGATTAGAAACATTAAATGCAAATGGTTTTTAGTTTGTGGCTGTCGCCTAGATTGTTAATAAATAATTAATATTAATTGATTGTATGCTACAAAGACCATCTGATTCTACTTGGGAATACTTTGTTATCTTCTCAATTAGCTACATTCAATTTTTTTTTCTCTTCTTCTATGTCCACCTCATATAATTGAAGATTAAAGCCTTGGAACTAATTGCTGATGCTACTCTGTGTTATAGGTCATAAAACATTTTGCTGGCTTGTTTGAGTGGTGTGATTTATTGACTATCAAAAATCTTTGAAAGTTGTCTAATTGGGAAATGAGCAAATAAATATATCCCCATGTATTTGTGTACTTGTTTACAGGGACCATTATCTGCTGATCTGTTTATACATATGTAATATCTGTGCATTTTAGGCTGGTCTTGGATTCACCTTGGGATTACAGTGGCAATCTATGCAAATGTGAACTCCTCCTCTCTCCTCCCCCTGTTAAGGAAAATGAAAACTAAAAGCTTTCTGAGTTGTTCAGTGGGAGCAGTGCAGCCTACAAGCTTTTGAGGAGGAGATATTTAAATGTGTTTAAGCAGCTCCAAAGTCCTACAGTTCCCTTGTCCCCTCTGGTTTGTCCAGGAATATGAGACAGGTTTTTGGAGGAAGAAGTTTTTTCTTACACTCAAAGTCTTTGCCACGATCCCTCTCTCCCTCCAGTTTAGGATGTGTGTATGAAGAACACTTTTTTCCATTAAAATGAGCACAGTTTCTTTGGAAATTCTGCATCAATGTTAAGTTTAAGCCATGGCATGAAGATGCGCTGTGAAACAAAAGCATTTCCCTGCGCTTACGAAAATTATATTTTAAACTTGGAAACATCCAGGATTTGAAAATAAAGCACCGGTACCGCTGATAAAAACCTACCCAGCTTAGAGGAACAATGGCAAGCAAAAGTCAGTTTATACCAGAAACTCTGAAGACAGTCAATTTAAAGGACAAAAAGGTTGTTGGGCACAGAGTTTTTTTTTCCTTCTTTTTTCTTTCACTGCATACAGTTCCCTGCTATCTAAAATTGTGATTTATGCAGTATTTTAATATTTTGCTTATTCTTTCCCCTTGGGTGCTCTCCGGGCAGCGATAAAAAGGCGACGCTGAAAGAGCACCATTAATTTGCTATGATGACTGGCCAGATAAGAGGAGATAATGGGAAAGATAAGCGGGGAAGATATACCATCAGAAACCCGATTATTACCATTAAAATTCCAGCCCAGCAATCTGCAGAAGCCTGATAATTCCTTCTCCGTTTCCACCACTTTGGATGATAAGGCAAAAAATAGTCACTCAGTGCTCCTTGATTAGACTGCCTGGATTTCCTGATAATACAGTGATAAATTATGTATTTTGCCCCCATGTTTTGTCCCAAAATTCAGATTTTTTTTTCCTATTCCAGGACTATATTTTCTGCCTTCCTCTCAGAAGCTTTCTCTCATAAGCTATTATTGTAATCCTGGTTTGATAAAAAGCTGTGATAGGACGGGAGGTGTTTGGTGTGGAAACCATATCATGGTATCAGCCCATCTCCCCACACAGCTGCTCCCTGCTGTTGTTTTAGCCTTATCACCTCCTGCCAATATGCCAATAAATTGCCCAGATTGTTCTCCATTCTGGGGCTGCACTGCAAAATTTATGACAGAAATGATGATTTTTTTTCTTTTACCAATGCATCCCTTTATGGGTAGTAAACGTGTTGTGTGTGCAGTTTTATTGTTATTTTCTTCTTCAAGCTGTTGTCTCTAGTATTGTGCTTACCGTCCTGTCTGTCCTCAACTTCAGTCGTGCTTAAGTGCCTTGTCTATGGGTTCAGGTAAAGATGGACATCAGATTTATATTCATGCATATATATGTATATATTTTATATATGTATCTATATTTCCGTTATCTGCTCCTTGGTAGCTAATACAGAGGTTGGAAAGAGGAGAAGACAAGTTAAATACTTTTATTTATTTATTTTTTTAAAAAATACAAGATTAAGAAAAAATACTCTTCTTTATATCATTGTAGTTTTATAAAACTTTTTGGACGACCTAGATTTTTCAAGCCAGGGGGACATAAATGCTCAGTCCCGATCTGCTCAGGCACCCAATGGTTTGGAAGGAAGCAGACAGAAAGGCTGAATTCAGAGGCAGGGCACTCTTCTCTTCAAAAGTGGATTCAGATAGTAGGAGCTAACAGGTAGGCTGAAAATGAAATGCCTACATTATGAATAATATTGTAACAGTTATTTAAGGGATTTTGCAGAAGTTGGAAGCTGGGCACCGTGGATAAATAATATTTTTGATATTTGAGATGTTCTTTCACCAATTTTAGGCAGTATGAGCCTCCGGGCAGCACATCAAAATTTTAATGGCATAAACTATTTTTGAAAAAGAAGGTAATACCAATGTTTTATTTCCAAAATAACTGTTGTTTTAATATTAGAATGCTATATATTAAATTATTATTTAATATTTGTCATTGAAAAGCACCAGATGCATCTCTTAGAAATTTAGAGCTATGGCATGTGAAGAAGTGAATATAATTATTTTTCACTATTCTACTGTAGGATTTTCTGTGTTTCTTCTATTATTGTTCAGACTGTAATTATCTACTTTCTCAACATTATTTTGGAAAAGGGTTTGGAGACTACTACTTACCTTTCAAATATACTGATCATTTTCACACCAGGTTGGAAGTCTTCTTTTCTACATGCCAAATATGAAGTCAGGTTTAGTTGGAAGCAAATTACTCATTTTAAAAATTTGAAGATAATTAAATGTGGTATTAAATATAGTGCTTTTTATTTTGTTTATATTATTCCCTGTGCAAGGAATTTAACTATTTACATTGGTTGCTGAGAAACAGTTTTTACACCAGCTCTTAAGTAAAGGAATACACACACACACACACACACACACACACACACACACACACACACGCACATACTATATTAGTGTTTCTGTCAATAAAGCAGTGGTACAGTTTGTAAGATAATTTTAAACTAATTTATTTTCATATTTGAAATAATATTAATTTATAAAAATATCAGAAAATGTAGGAATAGTGAATCAGTAGATCTAAAATTGACCAGTTTTAAGATGGCAACTTAATAATATTGATGTTTAAGATTTAAAGGTAATATTAGAAACTTTATGTATAAAAGATAATTCATCATGCATCAGATTTTAAAGGTTCAGCAAAATCAACACTCCAAATATAATCAACCCAGCATTTTCGTTTCTGGATGCTGCAAACCTTTCAGGGCTAAAATTAGGCATTATGACTTGTGTTTTCTAGAACAACTCTTTCATTTTCTGCTTTTGATAACTTTCAAAGTAATTAATTTATAAACTGCGAGGTCAAAAGAATCGTCAGCTTTGAATAATATGTATGACAATATTTTAATATAAACAATTCCAATTTCCCGTAAATTGTGAGTTGAGGGTTTAAGAATGATAAAGTTGCATTTGTTCAGTCAGAAGTGTTTAAGCATTTCTGAACTTCTGAGGGGGCCCCTTGCTTATGCTGCCAGTGCCCATGTGGACATAAAATATTACCATTACATCTTTGGAAGTTAAAATTTTACTTACTGAGTTTCAGAACTGTAGACACAGAAAAATGGTATGTGACTCTTCATGTGTTACACAAGGTGGTACCCCTAAAATAGGAAGGCAAACAATGCACATGTAGATAATTTGCTCCTGACCTTAGATCCTATTAACTTAAAATTTTATTACAAGCTAAGGGTTAATGCAAAGATGTGTCCATTGTTTTGCTTTCATGTAAGTACAGAATAAATGAATAACTATCAATAAGTAAATCAGTCTAGAGAATGTCCATTGCTCAATACCCAGTACCTGTGTGAGTTAAGTCAACTTTTTATCTGAGTTATGTTGTTATGTTCTGGTTTTGACTGCTTAGGCTAGGTAATAATCTCCCATCCTTTAGACAGTTTGCAAAATGACCTATAATTTAATTTGATATTTGTCTCATTAGTTATTGCCACTGGAAAAAGTTTTGACACAATACTGAATTTAATATATTAGCTAAAGTGAGTTGTTTTGTGGCTAGATATGTGGATTTCTCATAATAGTAATTTTGTTCTTCTGTACAAGGAGGGCAAATCAACAGTGGATTGCCATTTTCATTTGAATCATGCTCTTATTTAGAAGTAGGGCTTTAGTCAAAAAACATAAAACCAGCAAATTAATTACTCAATTATTTCTTATTTTGATTCTGTAATTTATTTTTAAGATCCAAGCAAATACATTCTTGAATGAACTTTCCTTTAAAATCTTTTTTTGTCATTCCATCTATGGAAGTTTTATGGTGTTAGCTTAAATGGTGTGAAGAAATTTAACATTGGATTGAAATGGAGATACGTATTTTTAACAACTGCTTCCTTTTTAAGTATGTTCTTTGATCACTTGACAGTGTAAATAGACTTGTAAATTTTGGAATTCATAGACTGCAAGGTATATTCCTTTGGACACATTGCTGCTTTCTCAATTCTATAGGGCTAGTATGACATTTCAAACACAGCTGATGTTTTTGAAACCCAGACTAATTCAAAACCTGCCACTGTGTAAAATCACCACTTCATTCTCTCAGTAAATAAAGAGTAGCAGAAGTCTCTGTCTTCGGTAACCAGAGCATGTCTTTCCACCATAGATTAAGTAGTAAGTATGTATCAGTCAATGGGCTTGTATGTTTAAATCTGAAATGTAATTAAATTAATAATCTCAGATATAGCAATATTTGGCATTCTGGAAAGAACATACTCTTTAAAGGTATTAGCATAAAGATAGCCCATTTGTTTATTATGCTTCCAAATCAGCTCCTAGTATCTCTGCCACAGGTAACAATTGACTTTTCAGGCTTCAAGTTAATAGCCTTGTCTCTTGCTTGTAGAGATCAATATTAGTATTAATTAATCACCATTATCGGCATTAGGATCTGGTTCTATTTGTTGTTACATCAGCAAAATATCAATATAGAAAGTGGACTCTCTGATCGTCATGGCAACTTCATCTCTTGGGTCAAAGAAAGTTTATCTTATCAGTGCATAGAGAGTGGCAAACTGTTTAAGGATCTAGTTTGAACTCTAAGAACATTGATTTAGTTTTTGTTTGCTACTAGAGGCTGAATTCCAATCACAAGGGATAGGTAAGATTTAAATATTAATGCGGCGAGAGGCTTGCCTGAGAGGCTGTTGCACCACCACTGTCAGCCTGTCTGCTGGAGGTAACAAAAGGTAGATGATTGTCTAGTCAGAATTATTTAAAGCCTTGGCAATATGCGACTTTGAGAAATACTTTCTAAGTGAATATATGGCCATTATTAGATAGGATGAGTTTGGGGTCAAGATTTCCTATGTGAAAATGAAAGACAATTACTGCAGCCTGTTCAACCCTTGCCTTCTGTTCTTGATATGGGGCTCATGACAGTACCACTAAGAGCAGCTTTCCTTCATGACCAGCAAAAGATAGTAAGTCCTGGCTCTAATGCAGTAGAGATTTGCTGTGGGTTTTCCAGTCAGAGGAAGAGAATTATCTGGGAATAACTTTAACATTAGCAAATATTTGTTCTTAATAAAGAAAGGTATGAACAGTGAGCTGAAAAGATTAGTACCCTTAAAAAATCAGTGAACCATGGGTCCCTAAAACTGTGAAGTGAAATGCATGCTATCTCACTAAGAACCTTAATATATGCCAGTCATTTACAGTGAAGAGTTGGACAAAAAGTCTGACCATTGTTCGTTTTTGTGATTTATGTGTTAAAGAAAAGGGAATTCAGTGAAGAGAACCTAGACTATGAAGATGTCCCTAGGATGCTCAAAACTCTTAGGATTAGAGACACCAAATTAGCTTACATCTGAATATGTAGGAAAACTGTACATAAATCTTATGACCATGGAAATTATAAAAACAAACATTCAGGACCTAATAGCTAAAGATTACCACAGCATTAACCATTCTGGGCATTGTTCTCACAAAACTTAAAGTCCACACTCCTTTAATATCTTACTAGGTAATGTTAGTTTCATTTAATACTCTGATAATATTCTCTCTATATATAAAGCAAACACAATGTCATTACTAGCATAGTGTTAAATATAGAAGAAAGCTTGATTTCATCTGATCATTTGCTACCAACTGCTTACTTTTATTTACATGTGAATATGCTGTCTCTTTACACTGCTAGAGAATGCTGAATGGTTTTAGCTTGTTTGCATAAACAGGACTTTCTACTGGTAATGTGAGATTTACCATTGACAACTCATAGATATTTGTAATAGAAGGCCTATTGTAAATATATGGACATATGTGTGTGTATATACACACACATATATACACACACACATATATTTGAATAAACATATATGTGTAATCTTAATAACCTATACAAAGCTGTAACACCTAGATTTTTTGAAAGCTACTTAGAAGCTATAATTTAATTTTAATGAATATTAAAATGATTGTTAAATTAGCTTCCATTATATTTACCAGTATCATTTACCTGATTTTTTTATACATTTTTGAATAGATTATTTTACATTTGAAAACTTTTGTTTGCATCTCTTATTGAGAGTAAACATTTTTGCTTCTTAATATCGATATATGTAATATTACACATGAAAGACTTTATAAACATAAATTAATTGGATTATTTTCAGCAGTAATTATCTTTAAAATTATTTTAGTTGTCACTTAATTTGAAAAAGTCTTTAAAACTGAATCGAGAATGTACTACATAATTCAGATTTGGAAGCAAATATTTATGCTTTATCTCCTGTTTTTGATGAAGGATGTTTATTTGTTTCAATGGGGTAGTGGTCTGAATCTATTGGAGCCTATAGTGACTTGGAGAATTGAAGATTAAAAATACTTAGTGACAAATGTTCAAGTTGAAAGGAGCACCCAACCTCCTTTTCTCTCTCTCTCTCTCTCTCTCTCTCTCTCTCTCTCTCCACACACACACACACACACGTGACTATATATAGATGCTAAGATAACTAAGTTTTAGAAACTATCAGGATATCAACTAAATATTGATTGTAAATAATCAACTATTACCATCATTATAGCCCATGTTCTCCTTGCTTACTAGATTTGCTTACCTAATTAGGAAAATGGCTTTAAGCCTGATGATATAATTCAATTAAAATATCTTATTCATAGCTAACTCATGAAACTTGTGACACAGATCAATCATGTTTGGAGATGAGATCTCATCCAGGACCTCACACACACTAGTCAAAGGCTTGGTATTCAGCTCCATGCTGTAGATTGATTTTTACCACATCTGTTATGCAAAAGTGATTTTAACCATGTCTTTTGAAGTTCATACAATGGTACAAAAGGAATTCTTTTCAGATTTCAAGTGGGAATTTGGTTCTTTTTCCAGGTAATAAATCCAAAACATAAAAATGCTATGTGTAATAAGAATTCTTGCTTGCTGAGTGCTAAGAAATCCAAAGTCAGGAAGGCAAGATGGCTCAAATTTGTTAGCCAGCATGCCTGAGGACTGGAGTTTGATCTCTGGAACACATATAGTAGAAGGAGAGAACCAGCTCCTGCAAGTTGTCTTCTCACCTCCTTACATATCACATCACCTACTAACAAATACACAAATAGATAAATACACAAATAGATAAATCAATAGATAAATCAATCAATCAATAAATATTTTAAAGTCCAAAGGCACTTACTTGCAATGAAGAAAAACATTTAATTTAACTTAAGAACATGTGAATTTAGTGGGACTTGTTTGATATACTATTTCTGAAGATACAAAATCTCTTCATGGTATATAATTTTCTCCATTGCAAGTACACCATGCACTACATTGTGGTGCCACTCATAATTCCATGATTAAAATACACGGTCAGGTAACTAAATTCTGTAGATAAATATTATACTATTTTAAAATGCTTCTGAAAATAGATTATTGCTCAGTAAACGGATAAGCGAGTGACAAATGGCAAACATTGATTATTAATGGAGATCTTGGTTTTTTTATAATAAAATTTTTGTTTTGAGTTCTAAGAAAAAACTTAAAGGCTAAGTAGTTGCTCCCCCCAAAGAAAAGAAGACAAGGTTAGTAAGAACATGGCTACACATGCTAAGCCATAAGTTTATCTCCACAAATAGACGCAGGTTTTATTCTCTTCACTTTGGTGCAGCAATTATGACACAGGCACTCACTTTGAATTCTGCACCTCAAAGTGTTAAACTGTTGTGATTTTACCTTACTTAAGATAGTTTATGTATGGTACTAAATTCTGCAGCAGGCTATTACATAGTGGATCAGCTAACAAAGATTTGGCAATAGCACCGAAGGCTGGAACGCGCTTCCCTTCTCCAGGACACTGTCAGTGTAAGCACACGCAAAGGCTCTTAGTGTTTGGAATTTATTTTATTTGTTTATGACCATAGTGTGACCATGACTTGGTGTTGTAATCATCTGTCAGTTCTTAGAGTGCTATTTTCCACTTCTCATTTTGGTAGCCTATCTGCTTACTTCATACAAAAAAAGCAGTACATTTTCCTGTGGTGGTTCTCTTGTAAGTAAGTATGCTTGTACATTTTGGAAATATTGGGTCTTCCACAGATAAGCACAGACTCCGTGTGTAGGGGAGACTAGCCAGCATAGGACTTGTGTTCATCTGAAATATGCAAGAGTTCATTTGCAACTATATTACGCTGGTGCTAAAAATATCACCCGCCCCTTTGCATTGTGCATCTCGGACAAACAGGCGCATATTGTGTCATGAAGTTGCTTAAGCTTCTGAAGTCAGGGCTACAACTGGGTCAGATGATAAGATGAGCACAACAGAGGAATGACGAGAGCGTCTGATAAAACCTGATTGATTGATGTCTGGCTTCCCCACCATCACAGGCAGTTGACAGTTAGTTTGGGATCAGATGATTTGGCTTTTGCGATAGAAGATGAGGCCCAGTGGGCTGGCCTGAAGGACAAAAAGGTCGCCTCCTGCACAGTGTCAAGTAATGTCGGCTCCCACAAGGTGGGACAATATTAATATTTCATTCTTCTCCTTTGAGTTCCAGTTCTTAATATTTGACAATTCATTTAAAGGCGTGGAGGTTCATTCCACCTACAGACATATGTGACTATTTCCTTCTTCCATGAGATAGGCTATTTTTATATTTTTCATATAGTTCATAATAAGTGCATATGTTTATTTGGTGTGGCATAGCTCATGTGCTATGCAATATTTAATACTTTTTATATATTTCATTAATTTACAATATTAGTTAAAGTGTTATAAAATATAGAACTTAAATTGGTTAAATTTAATATTTGAATAATAGCTGGATAAATATGAGTTTCTTAGAAGAGAAATTACTGTCTGAGCTAATCTACATATTGAACTTTGTCTAGGTGCTTCCTATTACTCGTTGTGTGACGCTTAAGTTAAAAATATCCTGCTACCAACACAGAGTTTAAAGGACCCTTAGTTGGCACAATAGAAGAACTTCGCATATAGGCTCCTAGTTAATGACTGTGATGTATCCTCAGGACTTTAGTACTCGTGGTGATAGGATTATTAAAATGTTAACTTGTATTTTAATCATATAAATGCATTCCTGACATGTATGAGAATCATTTACAAAATAGAGAGATAAGACATATTGGGTTATTACATTGTCTTGTAGTTTATAATTTCAGAACTTCTGTGGGTTTGAAAGTAAGCAGCAATTTATTTGAAAGAAGCAAGGAAACGAGGGATGAACAAAGTGGGAGGAGCCAGGAAGGAAGGGAGAGAGGCACAGTAGCTAGTTCTAGAAAATGATATTTTCCAGGATAAGCCATGAATGTTGATGCTTGTTTCAGAACTGGAATTTCTACCACTGGGATGTGACTTTCATGTTGGATAGATTGCTGCTGTGTAGAAATCCTCCTCACCATGTACTGCTTCTTCCTCTGATATTTCAGGGTTGGCTTCCAAAGGACAATTGGGTCGTGGCTCATACAGGAGGATTAAGAGGAGGTTGATAGAGTTTGGATAGTGCTGAATTGCCGATAGGACATGTAGGACACACATGAAATCACTTCTGCCTAAATCTGAGGTGGTCCTCACTACATGTCATCAGACTGATGTCAGTCCTGGTTAGCCATACCTCCTAAAATATTTCTATCAGAAAACGTCTTGTTTTCTTCTTAATACAGTTATGTGAAAGAAAACAATCTATGTGTGTATACCTATATGCATATACACATGCACACACATGTAACATTCACACATCAAGATCATTAATGCTTTGTCGCATGCAGAGATAGTCAGGAATGATAAAGGACTCAGAGCGACATGTAAAAACTTGTTGAAAAAAATGGTTCAAGAAAAATCACCTTTAGTGATTTTACTGTGATGATCACATTGCTGGTATATGTCTTAGGATATTGGTCCTTTTAAGCAGTTATTAATAGCTAGTATGTTTACTCCTTTAGGGAAAGGAGAATGGAAGTAGATTGTCTTAATTTGATCTCTACATCAGTTGCTGATGCAGTTCTCAGTTATATAGTTGCGACTATGTTGCATTCAAGGCAGTACAATTAATATGAATTTTGCTTTGAATAATCAGCTCTTCAAAGTTCATTGATATGTTTTTTTGTGTGTGCACACATTTCATATAGATTTCCTATCTTTATTTTCTTTATTATTTTTTCTTCTGATATTCTATCTGGTTGTATAATACAAACTTAATACATGTATAATATATATTACATTTAATGTATAGCATTTATGTGTGTAATGGTTGCAAATTAGTATCTAAAATAATTATTTATACTTAAAAATACTCGAGTTGATGAAGAGGAAATTGTGCATCATGCTATATGTCAATTCAAAAGCAGATTGTAAATGAAGCTGTGAAAAATATTAAACTCTAGTGGTGTAGCAGTTACCAGATGCCATATATAAAAATGCAATGTATTGCTTGTGTGTTTGTGGTGACAAATGTTGAAGAAACTATTATGTAACATTTGCATAAAAGTATCATGTAAAAATTATGCATATACAAAAGTGTACCCAACTATATTGAGTATTCAGTAGAAAGTAGAAATATAGCACTATGTTACCAATTCTAAAAGTTGTTGTCAGCTATTCTGTGAGAATTGGACTACAAAGCTTGTGTAGACTGGAGTTTCATGATTCTTCCTACAGCTTTGGAAGGGTCTTCTGAGGAAAAGTTGGGGAGTTTTGGTGTAATGATCAGATATTTGCTTCATTGTTGCTTGGTCTTTGTCAACTTTAAAGAACAGAGACATTTAGATATGTAATATCTTCAAGTCAATTCTCAGGAAATCTGTTTTCTTTAAATACTAATGAGCTCGAGAGTACTGGGAAATAATATAGATATTGTAGGGAACAAAACAGTACATTGTTCTTACTGTCTGAAAAAAAATAATTGCTATTAAACATTAAATAGAGGGTTCTTCGCCTGGGACTCATAGGTTTTGAATAGTCTCTGAGGACTTTCTGAACATTTTATAAAACTTTTTATATTCAAGAATTTTCCAATGTTTCCTTGGTTTTCAAAACATCTCAGTCACTCTAAATTGGGTGTAATCTCTGAGTTATTAGTTATTGCAGTTATAGGACAGTCTTATGAAAGAGAGACAATTTCACCTTCAATGACAAAATGATTTTAAAAAAAATCTTTAATTATACCACCTTGCTGCATTAAACTTTCCAGCGTCCTCTGAAAGTTCTGTCATCAGTGGAACATAAAGTATCACTAGTCTCCTCAACACCTCTATAAGCAAAATCACCATATTATACCTTATGGGTCTTCTGCTCCTTGAGTCTTCCAAGATACCTCTTTTGGAATATTCCTTCCTTAGATTTCCATATCTGGTTTATCATATGCTTCTCATATAATAATGAGTTAACTCTTTAGAATGTGATCTTTTTGTATCCATTAATATTTTTCCTAAATAACCATCTAGCCTATTACTTCACTGTATTTTTATTGCACACATACACACACACACACACACACACACACACACACACACAAATGCACACACTTTTATCCAGTATAGGTTGTGTTAGTTAATTTTTAGTAACAATTAGTTACTCTTATTCCTATGACAAGTACCTTACACAAGAAGGAAGACTCATAGCTTGAGCACAGAATTTTGCATGGTATGGATCCCATGAAAGCAGGTGCATCAGACAGCTGATCACATTGCTTCTACAATCTGGAAGCAGAGAGCGTTGAAGGGTAGGTAGTGCTCATCTCACTTTTATTTGTTGAGTCTGGGATTGAAATGGGTTAGTAATGCTCACAGTCAGGGTGGACCTTCCCTCCTCTGTTGGGATTTTTATGTAAACACCTTCACAGACCCACCAAGAAGTGTTTCATAATGACTCTAACTCCAGTCAAGATGTCCATGAAGAATTACAGAAGTTATATCTTAGCAAAATCAATACATTGACCAAAAGCAGAAATCATATTGCAGAACATGGTATTGTCAAAATTCATTGGGTAGCTGATGAAAAAAAGAAAAGAGTATAGCCAGAGAGATGACTTGTGTTTCAGAGAAGTTTTTATGCAAGTTAGGAACTTTGGTCTCATTATTTCCGTACTTGATGGCCATTGCGAATTGTTAAGTAAGTCTGATTACCATGTATTGAGTTTGCTTGGCAATCTCATCACCACACCAAATTATCATTTCTAAAGAGTAGGGAGCAAGGGGCTTGTGAATTGACAGTAAGCTTCGGTTAACTTACATTTTGTTAAATTTAACAATTATTGTTATCTCAAATTCAACTTTAGACCTTTTGTGCTATGGCCTAACTTTTACACACAGACTTAATAACTGCACCATAGCTGATGTCTACAATAATCACCCTGCATTCAGTAGTTTGATATGAATATTTTATTGGGGCTAGCACAACACACGCAAAAACAGATGAACAGAGTGGTATCTTTTTAATTGAATCTGTTTGTGCTTAACTCATGAGATTGTCTTTGCTAGAAGCTTCCTGTTCATTTATATGCATTAGCCTAGTTTTTATAACCAACTATGGGGGACACATTTTCAGTAGCAAATGGGCCGATTGCTAGATAATGGGATTTCCAGTTGTTACATCTTCAATGAAACATGATAGGGAAGTTCATAGCAATGAAAATAGTGCACATGCTCTTAGACCCAGAAATTCCATATATTCTACAGATACCCACATATGTGTGCTCATTACCTCATAGTCTATAACAGTTTAAAATTAGAAACCATCTAAGTATCCTTTAATAGTAGATAGGATGAATAAAATTAAGCCTCCCCTCTCTCATGAACTATAAAAGGCAAAGATTTGTGTCTGTGATGACATGGCAATCTATCAAAGACACACAAAATAAAAATGTAAAACTATTTGTTTTGGAAAAAACATGAGCAGATAGGTTGATACATTTTTGGTTTTTGTGAAAGGTTTCTGTAAAAAATGTGCAAAAATAATCAATGTTTACTCTTAAGAATAAGAGTATAAGAAATCACAGTTTTCCTTTCCACTGCATGATGTAAATGTTTAGTTTAAAATTTCTTCTAGTTTTATATGGCTGCAGATTAATATCCATAAGAAAGGTAAGGGGCACATATTGTCACACCTTTAGACAGGTTGCTATTAATTCTTGCAGTGGAGTTGAAAGCATGATTTTTGGGGAAAGGGGGAAGAAAATATCTGTTGCCAGGACAGCTCATGACTCATATCCTTGGCTTGTGTAGTTGTGAGGATAGAAAGGCTGCCGAGTGTTGGAAAGAACGAGAGGAAAGAACTGATTAAAGAGAAATCAAGCTCTGTCTAATTCCAACAATAACATGGGGAGGGAGAAGCAGCCATAATGATAATTTTGGTCCTGTCCTTACTACGCTTCCATGAGAATTTAACAGAAGTAGGCCCTCAAGTGCAGATTGAATTCTCTTTTACTTTAGAAACGGAAATAACACATTAAAAAGATTTGACCAAATCATAATCCACACATCAAATGAGGTACAAGAAGAAAGGAGGAGTGGCCCCTGGTTCTGGAAAGACTCAGTGAAACTGTATTCAGCAAAACCAGAACGGGGAAGTGGGAAGGGGTGGGTGGGAGGACAGGGGAAGAGAAGGGGGCGTACGGGACTTTCGGGGAGTGGGGGGGGCTAGAAGAGGGGAAATCATTTGAAATGTAAATAAATTATATCGAATAAAAAAAAAAATGAAAAAAAAAAAAAAAAAAAGATTTGAAATACATTCCCCTTAAATGTATAGTATTTCTCTTCTCCCAGAATAGGTCATGATCATGTAATTAACCTCATATTAATAGTATATGATCGTTAGGTTTTAGATAAAACATCTCCTTAAAAATCCCATGTAGTAATCTAGACCCTATTTCACAAAGAGAAATTCATTTCTGTTATGTTGCTTTACTGACTTCAGAATTTTGTTCTGCTTTTTCCCAAATCATTATTCTTTATCCAAATCTAATATTTGCCTGCCAAGTGATTTTATGATGCTTTTCATTTTAATCCGTACAATTATAAACAGATTATAGAAAGAGTAGGTTAAAACTGGTTCCAGGCCGAACATTTTAAGCATGATGCTCATTTTTAAAAGATTATTTTAAATTTGCACCTTAGAATGGATTTTGCATCCTTTTCGTGAGTTCTGGAGGGAAGTGACAGCAGCAGCAGGAGGATATAAGGTAGGGCATGGCCTGGGGAAAGCACAAACCCAGAGACCCCTTGAAACCTCAGAGAGGTGCATTGAAGAGAATGAGGAAGTGGGAATTCGTAAATGCCACCTTGAACCCTCTAGTAATTATAACAGAAGGCAAAGAGAATTAAATATGGTGACAAATAATTTTAAGAGATGACATAAAGTTTGTAGAGAAGTAACAATATAGAATTGGGAGAAAATTACAAAATATTTGTCTCTCTCCATTGAAAGAACCTAGAATGTAGAAAAGCTAATGCATCTTGTTGAGTCTGTTATGTGTTAAGGACTTTTAGCATTTAGGTCTTTTTAATTTTTTTGACACAAATACCCAAAATGGTCAGTTTTTCCTCAGTTCATTCATATATCCTCATATAGATGAGCAATCATGATGATCAATCATTCATATAGATGAACTATCTATATAGTATTGAAGATTTTATTATAGTTTTATATGTAGCCTTTTGAGAGTCTATCAAGGTGCCTGGTCTAGAAGGTATGTCCATACTTTTGTTGTTGTGATATGACATTTTCATCTCCCAATGTCGTGCTTGGAACACTGTCCAATACAATTACAAACAAATTATATGCAAGAAATATCTCAGAATGTTTTAAAGCAGTTTACATTTTGGGTTGGTTACATTTGTAGCTATTGAGGGAAGCACCTTGCTTGATGACTACATGTTGAACATACGTGGATGGAAACAAGCACTTGTAACATTTTGTGATGACTTCATGCACAGAGGGGTACAGTTTGGAAAGAAATGCATTGATTGCTTGAGATATGTCTTGCTGTCAAGAATTTTGGCTCCTGTGTGACCTGCTGATGTACTAGCCATCAACTGTTAAAAGCTTCAAGTGGTTTTTTGATGATAAAGTTAGTGGTTAGTACTAAAAATAGATTCATACAGACTTACTGATAGGCCTCACAGGTTATATTGTTGAAGATGATCTGGTTAAAATGACAAAGCACAGATTATTTTGCTAAATATCTGGGGTGAGTAGGCCTTGTGGTTATTATTGTTCCTAGAATTCACCTTAAGAATTGGGCGGCCTGAAAAGGGGAAATCATTTGAAATGTAAATAAAAATTATATTGAATAAAAAAATAATTGGGTGGCAATAATCCAAAGATGTATTGTGTCTCCTTAACCACCTATGGAATTCTGTTCGTCCTGATCTCTGATTATTCTAAAGAAATCATTTTACAAATGGTCTACTTAAAAATGAAGGTTTAGTCAGCTTATATATTAACTTTGACGGCCCCAAACACAATAGTTGTCTATGAGACAGTATTTGCCAGGGTTTACTTTGTATGTTCTTATTTTGAAGAAGATTGATTTATACAGCCATACTCCTTTGGAGGTACACTATCAGTTTTCAAATTCTACAACTTTGTATTGGAATTCAGATCCACTTCTCTTTACACTTAAGGAAATTATTTACTGAAATTATGACTGAGTTTTCTCCATTTGTAAAGTAATGGTAATTAGAGGAATCTACATGATGGTGTTGAGGGTATTAAGTGAATCATGTATGACAAGGGTTTAGGATAGGGTCAATGCATAAATAAAACTTTTCTTTTAATTTTGGCAATTTTGAAAGTGGAGTCTGTGGAAAGAAATTGTTTTTCTGTGCTGGCAAATATTTTCAGGTATTTGAACTATAGTATTAAAGTTGTCCATTTTGCCTATCTTAGTAAATAAATATTTAAACACAGTGTTTTTGTAATATTTTCTGGTTGCAATACATTTTATTAGAAAGTTCCTGCCAAATAGGATGATTTTTCCCAGACAACCTTAGTGCATTTTTGTGAATAATAAGTAATTCATTGCCAAAGAGGAAAATATTTTTTAACTTGAGTGAGGAATTCCACACAAGACAAATTAACAGCAAGATTAATATATACTGCTGAAAAAAATATATCTACAAAGCAATATTTATGAAATCTGGAAAATCTGTTACAGACCACATTGTTTAATTTATTGGGTTAAGTATCAAAGTACTCCAAAGGTGCCTTGGGTATAGTAATTGTTACAGGAAAAGTTAGTGGTGAGGTTTTCATTGTTTTGCCTTTCCAACTGGTTCTGGACTTAATATACAAAATGTGTTTGGGGGTGATATCTGAAAAGGTCATCACAGGGACCAGTTGGTAGAAATGCATTTGGATGACCTGAACACATAGTTGTTGTGTCTCTAAATCCCAGACATACTTTATTAGGACAATACAGCTGGTTTGCTATTTCTATCTCCTCATTATCAACACATTATGGTATGGCCTCTTCCCCTCACTTCCAGTGCCAAGAATTTGGCAGGGACACTATGTTAGCAAGTCGGAGCCTGGGGGGTGGAGGAAGACAGCAACAGCTTTGCACAGCTGCAGGGCAAGGCAAGAGTATTTTTTCAAAGTTGTGCTACTGGATTAAGATTGATAATGGCCATCTTTAGTCTTGAATAAACTGAAAGAATAACACAATTTCTCGGGTTTCTAGTAATACTCAGGGAACGTTCTACTTGTTCTAGTCTACATTTACATATGTTATAGAACTTGTCTGTAAATCTCAAAACATAAAATTTTCCTCAGTTCTTTCCCCTGCTACCCAACTCAATTTTATGGAAATTCACATGAGATAATGAAATGCCTTACCCCTGGGCCTTATTACAAAGGTTGTGTGGTGAAAAACCCAATGCAACATACCACATCACGCTTTATGGATGTGTGAGTGACCTTATTTGGTGGGCACAGTCAGGCCTCTGATAACATCGCAGCAAGGACACTGATGTGAAAATCTTTCTCTTGTCAACATTCACTCTAGTTTTATCTTTGATTTTTTATTTTTTAAAGTGGTGAAATGAAAACCAGAAGACTAGCTATTGCTATAGTGTAAGTCTTGTGAATGTACTAAACATTTTAAAAATTTTCACGTGATTTTTATAGAAATATTAATCCTTAAATCCTAATTGTCTGGTCAACATTGAAAATGAGGAGTCATGAAATGTGCTCTGTACTTTGTTAAAACATTTAAAAATAATCTCAAATGAAATTTTCCTATAGTATTTACTTTTCAGATAAACACAGATTATCCTTTTAGAACTCTCTGAAAGTACTCTATGATATTCTGTGTTCTCATAAAATAGTTGATGTTAAAAAATTGCAGGCCTCATCTCTACACGCAGAACTACAGGCTGAGAGAAGGAGGGAGAGTGTCTCACAGGGAAGAACTCACCAGTTGATTATGTGATAGCAAATGGTCAGCTCTGAAAACATACACACAAGTAACATTATACAGTCTGAACAAGCTGTATTTCTGTATTTGGGAATATAACATATGACAGACATATGTGTATGTATTCAACAACAAGCAGTGAGGAACTAGGCCATGCACTTAAAGGAGAAAGAAGTGTAACCATGAGAGCTTGTAAGAAGTTAAGGGCAAACGATATAATCATAATGTCAAAGAAACATTAAGGATAGAACACCTTTTTATTTATCACTTTTTCTTCTGATATTTATGATATAGCCAAGTTAGTTAGATAAGACCCTTTCTCTCCACATAGGAAGAAACTACATAAGGATTCATTTTCATATCAATACTATTTAAGTATGTTATTTATCCTTTACTACGTTTGAATAGAACTATCCAAAACCTCACTGAGACAACTGAAATTCAACAAAGATGAGTTTATCAATAGCATCAAAAATTCAGAAATTTAGAAATCTATACATAGGTACATTATTTTAGAAGGTTGCTTTTTTTTTTGTTTCCAAAACATATCAGTCTATATGGTGCTTTTTGTTTATGCATATTGTTTTATTTAAAGAACACTAACAAATTATCATTTTAAAAGTCCAAGTGACTTCACATTGGGTAGGCTGAGAGCTGACTGAGGTTACAAATGGGAGGTATTTGTCCACAACTTGATTCAAGGGCAAAATATATTACCTTTATGTCACTCCATAGGCCAGATAAATGTTACAGGTGAGTGGAAATTCAAGGTCCTCTGAGCTCTGTTTCCTTGATGTCTTCCTCACCCTAGAGACATGGAAGTGTTGTCTCAAAAGTCACAGGAATCTTAAGGTTATAGTGCTGGATCATGGGGAGCACCTTAAAATTCCATTACAGGAAGACAAAATGATGAGCTCTCTCAGTGTGAAGGATTTGTAAATGAAACTACTTTGTTACTGTCAGAATTAATACATGGATAAAAATCTATGTTTTCAAGGCTCTTACAACATTTTTTTGTATCCTTTCTTTAGTTTTAAAAGTAGTTTTTATGTTATTTTTTTGCACTATTAACATTTTACACTTTTGACATTTCTGCCCCTCACTGCCGACACCAAACAATAGAATTGCTTCAATTAAGAAGTAGAACATCAGCCTCTGGCATCTTATTCTGTTGTTCCATCTATTTGCTAGGGAGAATTCATTTGTTTCTTAATTAAGAAAAACACCAATAGCATGAAAAATCTGCTTATGGTACCTGAATGGTAATTAGGCTAAAGGTAAAAAAGAAACATGCACATACATTCCAATAGCAGCCAAAATGAACTTGAGCTGATAAAAATGAACTATACTCCCCTTGCATAAATGGAAGCTGAGAGAAGTGTACAGTCATTATGGCTAAGACAATATGCAAACTATCTTCAAAGAAATCAAATTGCTAGAGTGTTTTCATTTGCATGTATTAACTATTAACATAATGAGGAGAAGTGACATTGGACCCGGATTGTGTGTCTGTTAGGATTGATAATTCAACTACATCTGCAAACAGACGCCCAAACCCCACACCAGTAGTTAGATCAGACCAGACTCTGCAATGTAGCCTAAAACAGAATCTACAGCATGTGAACCTGCTCAGTGGAAATAGGTGTAGCCTCTCTTTTATTCTCATGACATCTATGTCTTCTGTGTCCCATCTCTTTCTTTGTATATATATATTTTAAATAATGGTCTTCCCACGTAAAACTCTTTACTTTGAAGTTTAAAGGAGTGAACTTATGTGAAGCTTCCTGGTGTCCTTCCACACAACTTCCCATGCTATGAGGAAGGACCTTATAATGCAAGTCTTATATAGCCATGGTATTATATCAAGATCTAGTGGAGAATTTAAAATTTGGATGTTTTTTGTTTATTTATTTCAAGCTCATATAAATGTATGCTTCCCCATACTTAGCAAATTTAAATGTAGGAAAAAGAAATAAGCGTTATTGATCTCTTATGTACTGTGCTCTCTGCAGAAAGCATATGTTTATGAAGACGACTCCATAATGCACATAATGTACTTTGATAATTTTCATTTTCCAGTACCCTTTGCCAACCCCTTCCAACTCTTAGTGAAAAATATTCTTTGGAGTTAGGTTTATTCTCAGTTGGATAACATTTACTCTTCTGGTAACCATATAGATATCTAATTTTGAGAAAATAATGCCAAAATGTATTCTTTGATGTTTGAATTCTAATATTCTCCCAAATGCTCAGATATGTCATAGCAGTATTCTATTCTCTAGTGCTACTTCTTTCTTAGTAACTTTTTATTGCTGTGATATAAACCATAGCCAAGGCAGCATATAAAAGAAAGCATTTAATAGGATTTACAGTTTCATAGAATTACAGTTCATTGTTGCAGACCAGGAGTATGACAGCAGGAACAGCTGAGAACTCATATCCTGTTCACCAAGCAAGAGGCAGAGTACTCTAGGAATGGCTTCAGTCTTTTGAAACCTCAAAGCCTGACTCCTCTAGCAAAGCCACGCCTCCAAATCCTTCCCAAATAGTTCTATAAACTAGAACCGAGTGCTCAAACATATGAGTCCATGAGGTAATTCTTATTCAAATAAACCACAAGTATTTAACATTGTAGATTCATGTTTATAATGTCAATTAAGTAAATACCACAGGAGGGGACAATGTGAGCCCTATAAACCACTACAAGAATATGTCCAGTAGGAGTTTCTATAGACTACAGATCTTATTTAGAAGTTAAATGAACTGAATCTATACTGTTACACAATAGTTATGGCAAATCACACTTTGAGTATTGTATCCAATTATAAAAACTGTATGAAGATGACAGAAAGAGATAGAAAAAACTTGGATTATTCATTAAAAAACGAAAGAAAACTCTGGGTTTGTTATAAGAAAACTACTTGTACATTAGATGATCTGAGAGAGAAAAACAAATTAGTTTTCTTATTTGGAGTCTCAAAGAAACAATAATAAAGGGTTTTCTTACCTAGTAAGGATAAATTTATACTCAGCACCAATAGACATTATTTGCTTTTCAAAGTGTAACAAAAACCTTCTATAGGATAGAACAATACCTATTGTGCAAAATATGCAAGTAACAATATGACTGGAAAAATGTCTGGTGTAGAGAGATTTTAGTCTAATAGCATGGCTACTCTGCCTGGGTTACAGACATCCCTGTAGTACACATTATTAATCAAGAACAATGAAGATAAAACTAGTTTTTAGAAGGAAGAACCCATGTTTGAAAGTAATGTCTAATTGAGTGGCAAACAAAGTGAAGAATCAGAGAAAGATTTGACAGACTAGGATATTTCCAACTCTCACTAGAAAGGGAAGTTACATCGGGGCAGTGCAGAGAGAGGAAGGAGGCAGTTTCACACAGAGTTTTACAGAGAATGGTTCAAGAGACAACAAGTTTGAGAATGGGAATGAGCCAGAAGATTAGAACAGGTTTATTTATTTATTTATTTATTTATTTATTTATTTATTTATTTATTTATTTATTTATTTATTTATTTATTGGGTTAGTATGAAGCAAAGCAGAGCAATTCAGCCAGAGGCCAAGAGAAGACAGATTGAATCAGTCAGTTTAGTGGGGAGTTTGAGCCTTAACAGCTGAGTTGAACCAGCCTTTCTTGTAAGAATAAGAAAGGGTGAGCTTATTCAGTAGTAAGACTCAGAGGCTGAAAACATTCTAGGCCTAGATAAGATTGTACAGAGGCTAAAAGCTAGCAGTACTAGTTTAGGTTAACAGATTAAGGCAGTAAGCCTTGGAGTCTACAGTTAATACAGGAGAGTAAAAGTTACTGTAACAGTCTGAGAAAGAAGAAGGTGAGGACTAAAGAGATGGAGAGTAAAACAGATGCTCGTTTCCTGGATGATTTCTTAGCGTAGATAGGTCCAGTATATGTTGACCATAGCAAGTTCTAGAATTTGAATGGTACTTATATACCTTGCACTTACTGTTAATTTTCAGCAACAACTTTCCTGGAAGCTATGCATGCCCGATTGCTGAAGCTCTCTCACCAATTTCAGTTCCTTGTGCCTAGAGAGCAGGTAAAACAATGTGTTTAATGCATGCAAAGTTGTGATTTTTCAGTCACAGTTGGAGAACATGTCTATGTCCTGTTAAGGCTCTCCTCTCATACATTTCAATGGCCACAGGCATTGTGTGGACCTTGGTATGGGTAAACTATGCTAAGAATAGAGCTACCACAATCCTAATTTCCAAGTCTAATGAAATTTCTTTATGAAATACACTTACCCACATACCTTACAATTATGTATTCTCAAAAAAGAATTTTGAAATGTATAAACTGCAGGTTCCTATTACCTAGGACGTATTTATGTGAGGATCATTTATGCATCCTGTGCTCATAGCATGATCTAGTGTGCCATGGAGAGTTGGAACTAGAAAGATATAGATTGAGGTGATGATTCTTATTCTTTACATAAATATATGACTTTTTTTACAATACAAAGAGGTAATTTGAGGGACATTATCACAGGCTTGATTATCTACATGAAGAAATAATGCTGATATTTTACATGCCATATTTTTACAACTTCATATATATGTGGATTTTTTTTTGTTATTTAAAAAAGGTTTACTTTAAACAACAATAAGGAAATTAGATCAAGGATGACAATGATACCTTGGATCTAAGATCATTCTGTTGTGGTGTAACCCAAAATGTGTGTGCTAATATTATCCTCATGGTAAATATAGAAAGGTCATCTTATTATGTGCATCTTACTGATTATGAAACTATATGGTAATTTTTTATGTTTTACTAAGTTCACTTTGACATCACAGTCTATGCCAATCCAGTTAGCCCTGATGATAAATGTTCAGGCTCTAAAAAGAATTCTTTTGTTAATTATGAATGATAGCTTACCAAATAGTCTTTCATATATTCAAGAGCTCTCCCCATCTTGTGTACACCTTGATTCCCTCTATTTTGTAAATATATGATTGTTTTACTCTTCTGAAGGCACATGTTTGCATCATGATTCTCTGTGCTTACTTCTGTAACTTACTGAGGTTGCCTGTGACTTCTCACAGTGCATCTTGGATGTGTGCCATGTTTGATTTCATTGTCAGTAGAATTGTCTCCTCTACTCAAGGAAGCTTTTTCTCCATGTGCTACACAAGTCGATCGGTGATATGTTGACATCTCTTTACTAAGTAGATTGGTTCCATCAGCTACACAAGTCGATCGGTGATATGTTCACATCTCTCTGCTAAGTAGATTGGTTCCATCAGGAAAAGTGTTGCCCAGCTTGTTCAAGCACAGGTGGCATGGAAGAGAATAACAGATCTAGTCTACTTCCTTTCTTTGGGTTTCTATAACTGAGACTGTTATAATGTAGAAGTTTGCAGAGCAAATGTCTTGTAATAATATTGCTATAATGTGAATGCTTTGTGTGTTGAAACATGAACTTATGTTTCAAACGCTCCATGGGTGATTCTGTCACTTCATAGAATATTGGCTCTAATAAATTTAATTATTGCAATAACATGCACATTTCTAACTATTCTTCTTTCTCTGATTACTTTTTGTGTGGGAGGGACTGGGATTTGAAACCAGGAACTTGAATATTCTAGGTAAGTACTCTACTACTAAACTACTTATCTATTTGTTCCTCTGATTTTAATATTTAATCTTTTCAACACATATTAATGTGTAAGTTTATTGTCACCCAAATCACCAAGAGTTAGATTATTCCTTCTGAACGCACAGTGAAAAGATAGATGAATAGAAAATATTTTTTTATGGCATAGGTTCAATTCTTGGTATATTTTCTTATACATGTGTTTCAAATTATTGCAAAAAGAACAAAAGTATTTGTTTCCTTCAATCTAAATTTTCATAGATATCAGTGATAGGCACTTAAGGTAACTGCATTTAAATGTTACCACGTGCTTCTAGAAAACAAGGACACTTGTGACCCTTCCTAGAACTAGTGATCCTGTTAGTTACTTCATATGTATCTAGCTACTTTTTCTTATCATATGCATCAGTATCATCTGATCTTAATGTAGAGTAGGTAGTTAACCCCTTTTTAGAAACATTGCTTTGATTTACAATACATTGAATAGAGCCCCTCTTTTCAGTTGGTTTGCAAAATTTAATTTCATTCCTCCATTTTACTGCAAAGTAAATATTGATAAATGGAAGGGGGTAACAATAAATGAGATAGAGTCATGCAGGTGGAAGAAAGTACCTCCTCCTAAGTACAACAAGAAAAGCCACTGCTAGTCTATCATGAGACTCATTGTTCTTGCCCTCACGTGTATTCTCATATATAGAAACTAGATGTAGATGGAGTGTTGCAAAATAAAATACCAGGGAAGCATGGATTAGGAATTCTCTTGAAGAGCCACAAGAATGATAAGTCTGGAAGCTTTTGTTTGACAATCTGAGTTATGTTAGGTGCTCTTGAGTCATTTGAAAAATCCCTTCTGCATCAGATGGAAGAATGTTCACAATATATTTATATATGTTTTGTAGAACATGTTCTATCTAAATGTAACCATTCTTTCAAGTTAAAACATCTAATTTACCTATGATGAGTTGATAGCCTATACAGAACATAGAATTCTCAGGCATCCATGTCAACAATCAACACTTTGCCTTTCTATAGCCAATGAAGTACAGCTGATTGTTGGTGTAGGCTCATGATTTCTCACATTCATTATGTGAAGTTAATAAGATAGGTCCAAAACTTAATGGAAAATTGCATATTCAATGTGAACTGTGTGTAAAAACTTATTCAGGGCCTCAGTTCAGTGTATTCTGTTTGTCTTGTCACTAAGAGGTTATGTTTCAAATACAATGACTAAAGGTTGTAACACTTATTAGTATGTAGCAGGTACAAGAGAGAGTGAGAGGCATACTTAATGAACAGTGACCCACACAACCTCAAAGGTGTCATGTGACACACCCCTGCTTCATTCAGAGTCGTGGCACATGTCAGAGGGCCCTGCCCTATCAGAGAGGTAGTTTGAGCAATTTCCATCCCATTATGTTTTCTTACTGCTTTGGTTTAATTCCCACTCCAGTTTATTCATGTCTTTAAATTTCAAATTAGGCATTGGTCTTTATCATTCATTTTTTAACGAAAGCTATTAAAGCTTTTAAATAAGTTTATCATATTAATAATAACAGCAAAGAAAAGTTATACAAGGACAACATCGTAAAGGTCATAAGCTATTCCAATAAATGATCTTAATGTGGTTGACATGCATGAACCCTCTGTAATTGTGAGGACATTGAGAAGTTTTTTGTTTGAGTGAATGATATTTAAAATATGGGTGCAGTATCAGTTGATTAAGAATCAAGTTGCAGCTGCTTATTTTTATGCAATTGGTTAGAATTTTTTAGATCTTCCCAAGTCACATGAGTCCGTGTGGACAGATGAATGGTTATATAATGAATTCTAAGAAAACAGTAACATATTCGAAAGATGGTATTAAAAGGGTATTATTTCTATTAGTTTAGTGTTGAATATTCTTTATTTTACATTGTCACATATTATTTTATTTAACGAAGACGTTTACACAAGGAGCCAAAGCTTCTCATGTGAATTACTTTATTCAGGAATTTGGTGGAGGGACTCTAAGGTCTCTAGTGTTTTGTCATATTTCTCATTATTGCTAGCTGTGATCAAAATGCTCTTTGTTTCTTTGTTTAGTCCATTACTTGTTTGTCTGTGACCTTTTCTGTGGTGTCAAGGTGAACTGAAAACTCCGGGCTATTGTTTATTTTATGCAATTTTCTCCAAACATTTATTTTGTATTTAGAAAAAAAATGTTTCTTAGTCTAATGAAGAGATTAATGCCAGTTAATGTGTGCTGTGTCTGTGAGGTGAGGATGCAAAAGCATCCTTGATAGTTGTGCATTTATCTTCTGTCTATTGTTTTAAGGGCAGTATGCATCAGGGGTGGCAATAGTGAACCAATAGAGATATCAGTAGGAAATTCTTCTTGGATAATTCATTTGAAAACAGCAAGTAAACATGCCCTGTTTATATTAGGTAGGTAAAAAGATAATTAGGATTTGGAATTTCATCTGTAAGTTTGAAATCTCAAATTGTTTGATTTTTTTTTTGTCTAAATGATTATGAGATTGAACAGTGCACACCACTTGACCCTGGGTTGTGAGTTCTTGTGTGATACGTGTAGATAATGGAGTATTTCCTTCCTACTTATAAAACATTTTCAAAAGGTTTGTAAATATTTGTTTCTCAGGGATCCATTTATCTTCTTTCTCAGTTCCAGGGAACTGTTACATGGTTATGGAAAAAAATGATAAATGAGCTCTAGGAGCTTGGGTTTAAATTGCCCAACTATACTTTGGCCTATTGTTTGGTAGACATGCTAAGTCTCTGTCTGCATTAATGTGAACTGATTATTTAGTGGCAGGAATGTGAAGGGAGAGTTAGTCAGTCGTTGTGCTCTCGTGGCTTTTATTTGTCCATAGTTAGATCCACATGAAAATGCAGTATTAAAAGAAAGAAAAATACCTGGAAGACATTCCTTTTCAAAGGAATGTCCAGGACTTCGGCTCCTCAGTTCCCATTCTGTTTAGAGAGCATGGGTAATGTCTTCTGTAATTTGAATACAAGCCTTGTGACAAAGAAAGTGGCAACAAAACCCATCTGCTCTGTGGAATTGCCCTGCTCAATTCAAGGGAGAATGAGCATGCACTGTGAGGAGTTTTGATTAATTGAACTTAACTGATGTTTATCTGGAAACCCTGTTTAATACAACCTTCTTCTAAAATTCTCAATGAGTAGTTTATGCTCAATTTTTTTTTAAAGAACATAACAAATAATAGGATAATTAAACTCTTTTGCATTATTCTCTATTTAAAAGTTCAATGAATCTGTTTAGCTATTGTATTAAAGGTATAGAAGATACACAATTCCTTGTCCGTTACATACATTTATGCATATGTATGTATATATATATACACACACAAACATTATATATAAGAATGTTACAGATATTAACTGGTAATATTGCCTTAAATATATGTAATAAACTTCACTGTTTATCCTTTCACAAACATGTATGTGTATTCACATTATTTTATCTGCTTATTAAAAAAAGAAATATTTCCAATTTTACACATGGTTTTCTTAATTTTTCATTTCCACTCTACAGTTCTTAATCTAACATGCTGCTATTTGTTTAAAGAATCTAGTGTAAGGCATTTGGATAGGATCCAGTTTTGTTGCCTACGGTTAGTAACTAAATTATGAAATGTAATCACTGAATTGATTAGTGCAGAACAGGCTTTAGATTCTTTGAGATGAAAGTGAAGGAGAAGAAGAAGCAATATACAGATTTGACCCTGGAATTTTAGAACTCGTTTTCCTTTGAAACTCTGGAATTTATTAATGCCACCATCTTTATTACATCCCCATGGATGAGGTGAGGGCTACGTGGCCATGGGAGGGGGCATGGTTGGCTCCTTAGTATTATTCAGAACAGTGTATTACACCAGCTCAGCCTGCTTGGGCTTTGAAATATAAGAATATTATAGAAACAATAAGAAAGTTAGCTTAAGGTAAAAGGGTAGAAGAGACAGTTTTCATGAACAAGGTCAAGATGCAACCATGAGAGATAGAGACTAATGTGTAATATTTGAACAGGTGTGATATGCACAAACAATAGTCTGAGGGACTGCACTAAAACTATTCTATTGCATAATGGTGATTTCTTGGGCCATGATTCCATCTAGAGATGGAAAAAAACCTACCAGTTATGTTGAAAATTTGCCTTAGGAGATCTAGGGGTCAGAAAGAAATTGAAGAGTCCTCTCTAAAGTTTTCTTCCTTCTTTCCTTTTTCCCTCTGTTCCTTCCTTCCTTTTTTCCTTCCTCCCTCCCTCCCTCCCTCCCTTCTTCCCTCCCTTCTTCCCTCCCTTCTTCCCTCCCTTCCTTCTTCCCTTTCTCCCTCCCTCCCTTCCTTTCTCCCTCCCCTCCCTCTCTCTTTTGTTGTTGAGCTATGAAAAAATACAAGAAGGGTTATGTATATCATTAGAGGGAGAGTTACTTCAGTATAAAATGAAAGAGTATTGACTTGAATCTAGGGTTGATAGTTGAATAAAAATGCAAGATTATTGGTAGGAAGCAAAGGGAGAATAGTGTTCCTGTGGAAATGGGAGAGACAACATGGGTAGCAATTGGTAATTTCTTATGGGTCCTGAGCAGAGGGAAAATGGTTGCCTCGACTTTAGTAATGTGAAAACACCCACATTTCAATCCAATTATTGTTGCCCTTTAGAGGGTCAAAGTTGAAACATGTTTATTGTAATGTACAGATTTGGTTGTAATTCAAATTAGTGAAATTCAATCGGCATTTATTAGGCTATTTAAGTACAAATTCAAATAGGTACTTGAAAGTTCTTCCCTTGGAAAAATTTCATCTGGATCTGAACTAACAGAAAATTGTGTCCATTTTAGGGATTCAACTTGACTCATACAGTCAAATGTGAGGAATGAAATCTGGGATGTTTCATAGAAACATATACTTTTCCATTTGAGGCAAATATTGCTCTTTATTACATATATTCAAAAGTATTGAAATATAAAAATATGGAGTCAATTCTGTCTTTGAATATAAATCTCCTAATATAGGTTAAACAATTTTAATATTTATGGCTATTTTTGTTAACTAAAGTGCTCCTTGGTTTACAGTCATATCAGTATTCCTTATTTTAGAAATGAAGGTTTATATATTAAAATTGAAGACTAAAAGATTCACAATGTTGGTGTAAGGCTTTATCAGAGTTGTAGAATACCATTTTCCTAAATTCCATTATAGAAACACACACACACACACACACACACACACACACACACACACAAACTCACACTCACACATCATTATCTTGGGGACTGGGTCTCAGATTATACTGTTTGTATTATTGAGTTAGCAAGTATGACTTGGAGAGTATCTTACCATATTTAAGTAGTACTTCATGTCCTAAACTTTATCCATTAATTTTCAAATTAAACTTCAGAAATAGAGTAGAGTTATAATGGTTTTTATGCTCCTGGATAGTTTCACTATTACTTAGAGATTATGAAATTTTAATTCTGTACCTGTAATAGAAGCTTCGTTTGACAACTTCTAAATACCTCATGAAATTTTGCTTCTCTCTTTCATTATATGAGTTAAAGTTTGCATTTACTAGATAATGACATTCTAAATGATAATTTCGATTATTAGCAGGGGCTCTTCAGTACATTTTTACAAAGATAATTAATGGTATTTGTGACATTGACAACACAGCAGCCAAAATAATTTTATCAGTAGGAAAATGTGTGTCTGTAAAAGCCACATTGAGGCATTATTTATTTTTTTTTTCCTATTTACTTCTTTAAAAGTGAGTTAAAATCTACAAGGTTTGCTTTTTTTCATGTTTCTTTTACTTTTACTCTTTCATCAATTAAATATGCTTTAACATTTTTCTTGAGCAGACAAAAAAAGAGTAAGACACTAAGTTGTGCTTTGGGGATACCCTTTCTTACAAAGTCTACGTGAATAATCTTTCTCCTCTTTCTCCTTGGAGGCGTGGTCTTGCTGTCTTGGAACTTGTTATTTATACCAGGCTGGCCTTGAACTCATAAGGATCTATCAGCCTCTCCTTTACAAGTGCTGCAATTAAAGGCATGTGCCACTGCACCCATATCAGTCTCCATGAATCTTGCCATGAAAATCAAGTTTTAGCCAATGTTGAAGATGTAGTTCCCTCTGCAACAGATGTTGACCAGCAGAGAAACCATAGCCAATCAAAATACAGAGTTGTAGGATGCAGTCCTATTGAACGCATCTGCAAAATACTCTGACATCTAAAGCTAGGACATGTTGGGGATGAGTGATGAAAAGGCAGTGAAACTAGACTCTAGGCTTTACTATGAGATTGAGTTTCTTAGTTATCTTAGAATTACATCCATAAAATATCACAAATTGCTCAAATGTGAGTTGCAAAGGCTGGCACCAATCAATGGACATACATGAGAAAAAAATGGGTAACAGCCCATGAAGCCCCAACTCTATACCAAGAACTATTTACAGTCGAAGAGGCTGGGAGTGGGAGAAATGAACCTCCCCAGGAAGAGATCACAGTTGGTTGCCAGGTACCACGTAATCAGCCATTAAACATAAATACAAATAACATGATATGCTCTGAACACTTTACTTTTATGAATATGTATATGTACATAGATAGATAGATAGATAGATTGATAGATAGATGATAGATAGAAATGCAATAACAATTAGTATAAAAAACCAGCTATGAATTTGAAGGAGAACAAGGAGGGCTATATGGGAAGGATTTGAGGGAGAAAAAGGAAGAAAGGCATGAAATTATAATACCAAAGTTTAAGTTCCATTAGAGGGGAGATTTTATTTTCTTATTTCTGGAGTGGATACAATGGTATGTAGAGATAATCTCTTGTGACAAATGAAATCATCAACTGTGGTGAGATATCCAATACAAAGAGAGAGGAATTCAGTGGAAATAGGTACAGAGATTCACCTCAGTCACTGAAGGTGAATGTATGAAACTGAGGACCATCTTATCAGACATGTAACATGACTTAGAGTAAAATAAATTGTTAATTAAGATGTTAGCTAGCTGGGGAACAGAGCTAAAGATATTTGCCTGAGCATTTATTCATATATAAGAAGTCTAAGAGTTGTTATTTCTGGAAGCAAAATGGCCAGGAAGAAAAGCACAAGGTTACATTTATCTACACTGTTAAACAGTAGTAGTAGACCAGCAGTCATTGGTAGATAATATCTAAGTCGCTAGAAGCAGAAATTAACTAGTAGCAGTAAATATATGTATTTTATGCTTGTAAACAATATTTACTTCAAAGGCATGAATTGGAACTCATTTTATCTGACTTCATTTTGTGCAGTAATTAAAAGAATTTGGTTGTGAATCACCAAGTAGATGCTGGGGACTGAAGTCAGGGCCTCAGAAGGAACTGAAAGTCCTCTTTACCACTGACCTTCCTTTCCTGCCCAGCACTGAAATTTTAAAAAGTAGTTTTAAAGACTGGCTCTTTTTATAATGTTTAATTTTGAAAAAGAGCCCAACTGTAGTTGTTGGTTTTTATTGACTTGAACTTTTATATCTTTTAAATCGTTAACCAAGTGTGGCTTAATTACACAAGCCTTCATGAAGTGCTGAGTTGTGACAGCAACCTGGTGTCACCCACTTGCCTCCTAGACTACTGTGTTCAGATCAGCACTGCTTGCAGCAGACAAGTAGAAAACAAACTTCAGTGGAAAATACTCATGGTAGACTAGTTCACGATGCCGAAAACCACTTAAGACTGCTGATCTAACTTTTTTTTAAACCAAGAAATGTGATTAAGATATGTTAAATGGAAATCTATACAAAAACAAGTGAAATTGTTAAAATATTCAAATATGCCATATTGTAACAAGACAACACTGAGTTGCACCAAAATCAGCAATGGAACAGCTGTGCTTTGAAGGACAGTACTTTGAATGTCACTTGACAATTTGCTTTCAATTAGAAGTAATTTACAGGAAGATGCCCACAAGCTAATCTTTACAGGATAATTAAGTTCCATTTTCTTTACTTTTAATTAAAAAGCAGAAAAGATTTAGCTGATCCATAAAAAAATGTTCTGTTTAAACATTCATCAGACTTCACACTCTTTTTTTGTTATTTGTTGTAGCAGATGTTATCAAAAGTGCAGTCTGCTCTGTTTTAAACCAGTGTATTTGGAAAGTGAAACATGAGTTACGGCAGGCGTGCACTCCTGAGGTACGGTCATTTCACATCTGCATGTTTGCAGGGGATAAATAGACCTGGCGGTGCAGCCGGCTACTGTGCTCTGTCTGGGGCCTGCAACCGCGGGCAAGAACCACTGGCAGTGAAACAGGAAGCAGGGACACTTGAATTTTGAACATTTGCACAAGATACAACAATACTTTTTATAAACGGGAATTTGAATTCAAAACATTTAAAGTGTCTGTAGGTGGATGGTTGATTGTAACTGATAATAAGTTTGAAACTAAGTGATTATGAATTTTCAGTGTAATTGAAAAGAGCTTTTATGCTTCATTATTATTTAAAATGCTTTTCTCTGCAACTACCCACTTGGGGCATTATTCTTTTGCTTTTATTTTGTAAAATGATATTTGTCATTAGGTTCCTTCGAAGCATTGGTTTTACAAACCACTATTAGCCGGTGCCATTTTTAACTGATGATTGTTGAAATTATCTTCTCTCGTCATAGTATGCTAATGAACATTTTCTACCTTAGATTCTTTAGAAAACAGTTATTTGGTCCAGTCTGATGGCATTTTTTTCTTCTGATTTTTCTTTTTTTTTTTTAATTTTGCTTGGGGCAGTTAATAAACCTATTACATGTTGGATGTGATAGTTTTGCCTTTTTTTTTGAGATATAGAATATTTTTATTGTGAAAAAAGTGAGGCCACAGTCTATGTGAAAATGTCACTGTTATAATCACGGCCACTATCTTTTTCTGAAACAATCTTGGTGTTCCCCCTCTTTTCTATGTGTACCGAAGATCTAAAGATGCCATTATATTTACTTCTTCTCTGGCTTGATTTTTCTGATTAAAAGCTATGTGTCTTTGCTGGGTGGATATCTATGTTATGCCAGTATGCCCAAAGGCACTGGATCAGTGCGGTGTGGGTGACTGTAACATGTAAGAACTGCTATTTGTTTCAGCACATGCTAAAATTTTAGGTAGGAGCCTAATTATAATAATCACAATGTACTTATTTAAATGAAGCATGTGTCAGGACATGTAAAGCTGTTGGGTTTTGTAATGAACTGTGAAAATGCCTGCATCTCTTATTGCAAGGATAACACCAGGGAAAGATGAAGCAGGCCTGTCTCCTCCTACCCACGTTCTCTTCTGCAGTCAACACCTGGTCTGATTACATCTTTTTGAACTATGACAGCTGTACTGTGAAGTTCTTATTTGGAAATTCTTAGGGAAGAGAATAACAAATAAAGTGGAAACTTTACTTTTGGGAAAATCTGTATTTTCTGGTCCACCTATAAGTCACATTTATTTTAGCTAAGTATATGGCAGTTGTATTTCATACTGCTGTAATTTCCTTTGGTCCACTGAATCGTTTTCAGGTGAACAAGAATCTGTTAGGGGCAGGCAGATGCCCAGGTCTTTGTGGTACCAGGAAAGATGTTGGCACTCACACGTTTGCTCTAGCCATCGCTTTTGCACATTGTTTTGTGAATGTGAATGACCAAGCATCTTTAAACATGTTTCAAACACGGAAACAGAAAGAAAATATACATGCAGCGATGTTTGTTATATATATTTCGCCAAATTATTTCTCTTTTATTCTACAAAATCATAACTGATTGGGCAAAAAATGTGTAATTATGTGGCTTTCATTTTCTTATGGCCTTGCTTTTTAGGTATCTAGGTGATGTGTGTACTGCATATTATATTTGTCTCAGAAACTACATGTAGAAATGCTCTACGCATGTACACACACACACACACATATGCACACATGACAGAATTGTCTCCTACTTCTGTTTGTCATGCTTTCTTCCTTCTACTGTTGGGTGGTGGCTTACTCTTTCTTCTCTTGCACTTTTGACTACTGTACTTTTAGAAGAAAACCATATTTTGCTCTCCCCAGTGCATTTGTATTTCTTCCATGATCTTGGATTCACACCGGCTACGTTACTTCACTTTTACATCTTGCCTGCATTCTTGGCGTCCTCAGTTACATCCGACTAAAGGGGACTGCCAGGACCGCATTGTCCTTTCTTGGTCTCTGTGGCTGCTGTTGCTTAATTCAGGTTCTGCTGCACCTATTTGTTTGATGTCTGTCTGTCTGTTTGTTTTCTGAAATGTTTCTATTCTGGCCACTCTACAGCACTGACTCCAGTGTGGTGGTATGTTTACGTCTGGTCCTCGACTCTTTTCTATTTTATTTGATGGTCTTCTTCGTTTACATCTTTGCCATTGAAAAGCTTCAGGGGAGTTCCCTGACCTATTAAAATTTTTTCCAGTATTGTTATGATCCATGGGAGAAATTATTCCATTTTATATTGCTATTGCAAAAGTAATGTTGGAAAGTTTGACCTTGAAAAATATACCATTACATATACACTACCCTTGTCTACCAATAGAGTATGTAAACATTTTTCAAATGAGGAAAAAGGTATCCTTGTGAAATTTTCTACTCAGTATACAGGCCTAACTTCCCATATTGTAGGCATTTGATATTTTTTCTCATCTGACTTACAAAATAGAAAAGAAATTAGAAATTCATATCTCATGTTATCAATATATTGAGGAAATTATTGAATATTTTCTTCCATACTTAAAGCAAGTTTTCTTTCGTTCATTTGCAGTGACTGTTGGAAATTACATTGCATGCTTGTTTTCTGAACAATTTTCCGCCACTTAAAAAATACACATTTTCTTTTAAAAATGATGACTACCAATTTGAAGATAAATGGAGATAACTCATCAGTATTTAAGAGGTATCATTTCCATTTTCAATAAGTCATTTGGGAAGCTAATATGTTACTAAATGGAAGGACACGTAAGTCATCCATCTCCTTAACCACACAGGGATGGAGGCTCCCTGCCACTGTCTGCTACTGGGTTCAGCAGAGCCTTTGCATATTTATAATTACCCTTCCATAAATAGTTTGTGACTTGACCATAGCGTTTTGCCACTCTATTAGAATGAGGCAGAAGGTCCAACTTAAAAGCAAAATCCTTAATGAATTTAACAAAATTAAGCAAAGAGCTTTAGGTTATGGGAGCAGAGTTAATGGATTCAGCTGTTCTTTACTTTCACTTCAACCAACACTTTCCGCATTCATTTTCCAGATGTGAACCTTGTTAAATTAAAATGGAGTGAAATTAATTTTGTGAAACTGTTATATCACCCTTGGAGATAATTGGAGATAACCTAGTGTGTCAAAAACTAGAGCTTGGAAATCAGTATTTGTAGGCTTGGTTTTCTGGAACTATGTTACAAAAGGATTCCAAGGACCCATTTTAATGAATATTGCTACACTTTGGCGAGGCCTCTTTTATGTGACATAGCCATCACCAGAATTGAATTATGGTTGGGCCAGTCCAACACCCAGGGTGAGGGTAGGGAAGTACAGCATTGTGGTTAGTGTGCAATCCACAGCCCTCAGCATCACCTGGAAGCTGGTGGCCAAACCTTACCTACTCAGATCAGCTCACATACCCATATAGGTATGGGTAAGAAACTGTGAAGACCATTCAAACTTGAGGAGCTTCTAATCTGCCAGCCCCATAGTTATTAAGAATATCCTGCACACTCTCAACTCTCTAATTATATATTCCATAGAAATATCCCCACTTTATCATCCATTGTCATACACTGCAGACTGTCAATCTGAACAAAAAGTATTTGCTATCCACTACCTCAAGATCCTTGTCTGTTTCCTGAAATAATTCATTCGAGCAGGTTCAAATATAAACCAGAGATTCAGATGGTGGCATGGGGCATGCATAGTCTTGGTTTTTCTCAGGGCAGTGAGAGGATTCTTCATCCCTGTGTTTCTCCAACAAGCAGAGGCAGCTGAAATGAACCCTGTCCAGGACCTACTTTGGCACTGAGATGGGTTTTGTTGTTTTGGTTTGATTTTTCTGCTTTGCACTGGGATTTTGGCTCATGCCTCTGTTCTTTCACTATGCAGGAAACTATCTGCAAAATGAGTCAGATTTCAGATTCTTTGAACTTAATCAGGCAGATGTTTTCCTATGAGACCGAGGCTGTTAATCTCTCTACCAAGCTGTTGATTGTTTCTACACACTTAGCAGTTTGCTAAGTGAGATGTGGCCATGCTATTATCCAGTATGTCAATGAGCATTTAAAAGCAGTGGGAGCACTTCTTAAACTCCACATTCTGCTGTTTTTACCTGCAGGTGCCAGGTGTATACTGGGTCACTTAAATACCCAGTCTTACTGTCATTTAAAAAAATTAAATTTAAAACTACACCTTGGCTAGGTATAGGACTTTGCACCCACCTCCTCTCTTCAAGCTTGGAATTGACCTGGGTTGAGTTTGGAAAGACCTTGCAGACACTGTCTAGAGGAGCTCTTGACAATCGAGAGCCTCTGGAAGATAAGTCAGTTTTCCTTAGGAATGTAGTAGCCTTATTAGGCAGGAGATTCTTCAGTAAAAGGCTACCCATCACTAAATATGTAAGCAGAACAAATTGGATGTGATGGGTTAACATGAAAAATAAGAGGACTCAAAGTTGGGTGGCTAAGGGATGGGAAGTAGATCTGGGGAGATTTAGGAAGAGGTGAATGTAACATAAATATATGAAATTTTCAAAACCTATATACATATATAACACACATACACACTTTTATACACACATATATACTGTACAAAAATATACACATAAACTCTTTTCTGAAAATATGAATTCTTACAACAATGCCTTTATAAATTAGAAACTTGACTCTAATAGTTTTCATACATACAACATGTAATCATTAAAATTTTTGTATGGGTTATAGAACATTTATGATGAGCTTTTTATTTCTTAATTTATTATAGTTGAGACAAATATAATTTTAAGGTACCTGAAAATAAAATCATTTTAGACTTGACTTCTCAAACACAGATTTTGATGAAAGAATTTCATTTTGCTACCTCCTTAAACAGGGAAAGCCACCCAAGGACAATAATTACACTGTGTTGGCAAAAGTGCTCTTTGTATCAGGACGGCTGGGTCCATGTTTTACATCTATTACTGATTGTATTGGATTTGTGTAATGCCTAGTACCCCCCAAAGAGTTACAATACCCTGGGGGCTTATAACTATTAGCAATCTCAGAGATCCTGAGTGGATAGTGGGCGCCTCATTTATAAGGACCCAGACTCTACTTTGTCTTATTTGTTATTGTTTTCTATTGATTATATCAACTTATTTTCAATTTTATTGGCATTATTCAAGTGTTCATTTGCATTGAAGACTGAAGAGGAAAGATTTGGCTACACAGATCAGTAGCTTTTCATAAGAGCTTACCCCGATAATTAAATAACCTTAAGGAAACTGAGTGTACAACTTGGGAACTGAGATCTTAACAAACTTCTTTATCATATTTACTCGGTGGGCCGTTTAGCCTAAAGGAACACATTTATCCCCAAGTGATACACAGGGTTTTATACAGAATCCTTTTGGATGGTGGCAAGGAGGAAAGAGCCTAAGTCCCGGCGCACAAATCAAAGTTTTATTTTATCACCCACCATTGGTTCATCAGTGCAACTATTGGTTTTGTTATCTGGCAATATTTCCAGAGGTAACAACAGTTCTGGTCAGAGCTCTGAGGATGCTAAGGCTGCAGGAGTATGAAAGAGAACTCAGAACATTTCTTTTTGCTTTATGACTATATCAAAGGATATACAAAGCTGTTTAAGAAGGAGTATGTTCCTCCATTGATCACTCCTCAAATAAAGGCATTGGAAACTTTCAGGCTGCTTGAATACCACCTTTCCTAAAACACCTTTCCTATTAGTCCTTCCTCAGTGATTCATTTGAGAAACAACTAAATGATCATTGTCTCCATTTTATCTATGACACTGACGTGGTATTTGATTCTCTCTCCCTTCGTTCTTGCTTGACACCTAAATACATTTTATTTTGTCCTGTGTCACTATTCAACTAATCATATAAACCTTCTAAAATTTCACTGATATTGGCCTTAAGTTGAAGCCATTGCCAATTGATTTTGGTTTTACATTTTGTAAAAGTTTTCAATCATATTTTCATCAAAGAAAGAAAGAGATGAATCAGTATTCATCGGTTACCCAGTAAGTACCCAATACTGTGCTACATGTAATGTAGCTCATATCAGATTGGCCCTGCACCAATGATCTGGATGACACTCAAAGCCAGATCTGCATGACTCCCGGGTCCATGATGTTTCTATCAGGGGATTCCTACTGTGAATCCATGTGCTAATGTTTGTGTGAGGTACAGTCATAAATGACACTCTGCTTTTCAGAAAGATATAGAGGAGCCATCATTGTAGAGCTGGAGAGTACATGGGCCATTTAGTATGGGGACATATATATTCTCTATGTGTTATATCATCTATCGTTTGCAGGGTACACGGGCTATATTTTGAAAAATGTGTTAAAGTTTTTATAAAATTAGAAAATGATGAAAAAGAAAGGAAAGAGGGTTTGTTGTAGGTGGCACATAAGTCCAGTATGGGCCAATTCCTATGTACGTATCTAAGCTTTAATTCAGGATTCTTGGGTTGAATAGCCATCTCTATTCCTGTGTTGTGTAGATACTCACAGTGGCTTGATGCTGATATTCATCACAGGATATGAATATCACGTATATTAATTATACTCTTGAGCATACCACAGCAATCTCTATATTAATTTGGTAGAAACAGCAGTCTCCATATTATCTTAAGATTCACAAAACTCTGTTTATGTTCAGTTTTGAATGCATACATGACTGTTAAATAAAAGTGTGCATGAAATTATAGGTGATTCTGTTCAAATAAAATAGCCCTTGTCTCATTGCATGATAGCACAGACTTATAGATTTTTCTGTATTAGCATAGTATCACTGTGTGAGAATTAGTTGACTTAGAAGGTAGAGAATTAATATAATTTAGACATGTAAAAACTCGGAGGCCAAGAAACAGGGCAATTAAATCTGATTTACAGCAAGTACAAGTGAAAAGTTTGCACCATGAAATTAATTATGTTAGTTTGTGTTTAAGTTACAATCAGGAAGGAAGTTTCATGAAAACAAAAAAGAGATTCAGCAGAATTTTGTACATGCCCATCTCAACTAATAATTAAAGATATTATATTTAACTAATGTGTCAGAGTACATTTAGACTGAAATAGCTACATTTCTATTGAAATGCCTGAAAATTAAACTTTGTGTTCAAATGTATCAAATTAGTGATATTTTAGAATCAAAAGATTGTGCTGATTTTGATATTTCTTCCTATGTGTCCACGTTGCAAGCTACAGGAGAGACAGGGACTCTGCTCCACAGGGTTGTCAAAGATGTGCGCTTTGGGCCAGATCATGTGTGAGAGAATGAAAATCTTCAGTCAGCAAATTTTTAAAACGATTTTTTTTCTATTTCTCCAGACAGTAACCTTCAGGAATGCCATCTATTTGGTGTACAGGATATCCTGAGGTGACGTTTCACTCTGAAATTCTGAGGTCTTGCAGTGTTCATCTTTGGCTTTTAGGGCACCAACACTGATTCCACCCTGATTCCTGCTCACTCCTTCCTTTCCTATTCATTCGCTTTTCATGCCAGGTCACTGATAGTTTCCATTAAGCTTCTATTTCCTGGGCGCTGGAATCTTAGTGTGCTCTTAGCCTTCCGAATGTCTTTATTGCTCATTGCTCACTGTAGGCCGAGCTTCATCCCAAGAACTCGTACAGAAAGGGTCTTTCCCTGAGCTTTCCTAGTGTCTTCTTAGGGCATTGGGCAAGTCCATCGGGATTCCATAACTTGCAGATTCCTTTGGTGATTCCATGACTCGAAGAAGAAGCTAATATGTTGTTTAGAGACAGCATTTGTTTGTTGGTATCCTTGCACTTTCAAGATCTAAGTCTACTCCTTCCAATACTGATGGTAGAAACCACATTTGAGTTTTTGGAATACCAAAGACAAAAGGGCTAGAAATCTGGGGTGCCGTTGCTAAGAGCACACTTAGTGAAATCTAAAGTTCTTCCAGCGGATGGCCAGCTTCTATTATGTTAGTAAGTTAGAGGAATAAATTCCATTGCCCATACTCTATTTGGATATTAAAAGCAAATAATTAGTGACAGTCACCCGCTCGTGTGTATTGTAGAAGTGGCCAATAAATGTCAGGGACTTAGAATCTAAAAGTCTCAGGCGTAGGAACCATTTTAGATATTTAATAAACTTTAGATTTTGAGTGAGAGCAACACATACCAGCTAGCCTCATAAGTTTTTTTTTTTGTTTTTGTTTTCTTGTTTTCTTCCTTTCTTTCTTTCTTTCTTTCTTTCTTTCTTTCTTTCTTTCTTTCTTTCTTTCTTTCTTTCTTTCTTTCTTTTTCTTTTTTTTTTTTTTGCTTATCTTTTAAGTTCAATATATTGTGGAAAGTCTTAACTTAAAACTTTGTAACCATAAAGAGCAGGGAAACATGACCTCTCTTCAGTGCATTTGCAACAGGCTCTCATGGAGAAAGACTGATGGACTCAGTCAGAGGCAAGAACATTCCTCAGCTCCCTGGTCTTCGGTTGCAGTGTGAGGCAGAGGCAGGGACTCCTTCTTTTCACTGGAAAATTTGCAAATGCAGGCACTTTCCATGAGACAAGTTAATTTAATTTCTCCCTTCATTTCATTTTCCATGCAGCTCAGAATCCTCAGAGTTTTCCAAAAATGATTAATGATATCCAATAGCCCAGCAGTAACTTCAGTTTCTGGTAAGGCATACATGTAGGACTCCCCATCAATATAAATTGATTGCTGAGTGGATACACTGATTTTGATGGATTAAGGCTTAAAATTCTAAGTATTATTTTTGATATAAAATGATACTAGAATGATTCAAAATGAATGGCTACATGAAAGCTGATTGCAATGACATATTGATTTGTGGAAACATTTCATTGAAGTTAGTTGCCTTTTGACTGCATGCACAGATTATGGTGTCTTGCATAATTTAAGTGGAAAATATTTTCTATGATAATCATCTTTCTGGTAGCCAAGGATATACCTTGGGTAAATATTCTAATGAAAAGGTGTCAATGGCAAGACATTTTAATACTGTTTTCATTTCAAAATATTTGGAAAATTTTATGAAAAATATTATAGGGAATTATAAAAATCTCTGCGTGAAGACATTTGGACATACACGTCACAATCAGAGTGTTTTTTATGAGATATCTTACAGAAGAGAAAATTGGATAAGCATGACAAAAAGTTTTTGAAGGTCTTAAGAAGCAAAGATTGGTTTCTAGAATGTGCTCTTAATAAGATCTAAGCAAAAGTCCTGTAGTTTTCATTTGCTGTGCTATAACTAATTTACTATGTTCATAATTACTAGTCTGGTTTGAGTTATTGATCAGACAACCAAATATTGCTACATTATTCTCAGCATTAGATATGTAGGCTTAGCAAAAATTCATTTTATTTTATTTCATTCGTGATGTGTCAGTATGAAACTGAATACTGTGATTGAAAATTAACAGCCAGGAGCAAACAAAATACAGTCATTTTCATTATGTTGTCAATAGGTAAGAAATAGAGGAAGAAAGATCTTTCTATATCTGCTTTTTTTTTAAATCCCTATTCTCCATAAGTGCACAAGAAAAGTAGGCCTAATCTGCGGGCACAGTGGTTGGTACCCAATAACCAGTCTACAAAATATATCTTCACAGTGTTTAGAACTGTCATCTCGGTCCTGTAGATTTAGCTTCTGCATGTGTGCAACTTTGACCTAGGGACTCTCAGACAGGCAGGGCTTTGAATCTTGGTGGTTCTGCTTCATTTGATTTACAAAGTGCTTTTCAACATTAACTTTGTAATGAATGAGTTTTATTCCCAGAAGATGTTTTAGCCAGGAGTATACATCTTGTGATTTATGACTACATCAAATAATAAAATATAGAAAACCACACATGATGGGCCCCATTAGGTTATTTCTAGATAACTTTCCTCCTAAGTTGCATTGGCTATGTTTTTCTATGTCTATGTCTGATAAGTGCATTTATCTTAACATCATATTTCACAAGATTAATAATACTTCTTTTGTCTTTTAAAGAAAAAGAAGGCCTTTTTAAAATTGAGGAGAATCGTCCTGACATAAATTATATGAATATATTCAATATAACATGCATTTGCATTTTAAAACTAAATGGCATTATATTTTTGATCAGATATTTTGCAGAAATAAGTATTATTAGAAAAATTTGAAAAGGTGATAAGGCCAAAACAGATTTTTAAACATGAGCAATAGTATGGCCTCCAAGCTTTGCCCTGAATCATAAACATACAAAGCCATCTACTTAATTAAATCGGGCCTTTGGCCACTGAACAGCAGCATGTACACAGACTTAGTTACTACAAGTCATTATGTCAGTAGTGAGAACACACAATCCATTAGAAGTGGGACTTTGTTATGTTGTCGGTTAGCTACGATGTGATTTTTATATTTGTGCAGTCAATTATCTCAGTCCAGATATAAATCCAAAGAGGGGTCAGTTTTATACTTTTCTCAGGGAATTTTTTTGAAATTTCCATCTAATAAACCAATAGGTTTTTTATTCTGGAGAAGACACGTACAATGTTTTCTGTCTACCTCCATGTGCCACTTGGCAGGCAATAAGATATTAAAGATATCTGATGATATCATTAGATTTTAATGTTAATAAATTCTACTAAAAGAAAAAAATATGAGTGTTGGTCTGGAGAGGTGGCTCAGAGAATAGAAGCACTTGTTTCTCTGCAACTGTACCAGATTTTAATTCCTAGTGCCACTCACAGTAACTCAAGCCTGTCTGTAATTTCAGTTACAGGGGATTCAACACCTTCTGGCCTCTGCAGGTACTGGAATACATGTGACATATACACTAACACATTAATAAAAGTAAATTTTTCTTTTACTTTTATTTTTTTACAGTCCAGTCATTTCGCCCCTTCCTGGTCTACCCTCCCCCAGTTCCTCATCCCATTCCTTCTCCCTCCTGTCTCCAAGAGGATGCATCCCCCACCCCCAAGGCAGCCAGGCCTCCTCACCCCCTGGGGCCTCAAGTCTCTCTGGGGTTAGGTACATCTTCTCCCACTGAAGCCAGACCAGGCAGTCCTCAGGGGGCCTCAGACCAGTTAATGTATGCTGCATGGTTGGTGGTTCAGTGTCTAAGAGATTTCAGGGGTCCAGGTTAATTGAGACTGCTGTTCTTCCTATGGGATTCCCTTCCTCCTCAGTTTTTTCCAGCCTTTCTCTAATTCAACCGCATCTTCAGTCCAATGGTTGGACTATAAGCATATGCATCTGTCTGGAAAAGCCTGTTGGACCTCTTGGAAGACAGCCATGCTAGGCTCCTGTCTGCAAGCACACCATAGCATCAGTAATAGTGTCAGCCCTTGGAGCTAACCCTTGAGATGGATCCCAAGTGGGGCCTTTTCCTCGGTCTTTTCTCCATTTTTGTTCCTTCAGATCTTTTAGACAGGACAATTCTGGGTCAGAGATTTTGATTGCGGAACGGCAACCCCATTCCTCCACTTGATGCCCTGTCTTTCTACTGGAGATGGACTCTCCCCACTGTAGGGCATTTCATCAAAATTTTTGAGTACTGAGAGTCTCTCACTTCTCAGGTTTCTGGTACTTTCTAGAAGGTACCCCCACCTCCCATCCCTCAAGGTTGCACATTTCCACTCATTCTGCCAGCCTGCAGGGATTCTCACCTGTCACCCCCCATACCTGATCATGTTCCTCTTTTCCTCTCCCTCACCCTTTTCCTACCCAGATCCTTCCCTTCCTCTGCCTCCTGTGATTGTTTTCTTCTCCCTCCCAAGTGAGATTGAGGCATCCTCACTTGGGCCCTTCTGCTTGTTAACCTTCTTGGGTTCTGTGGATTGTATCCTAGGTATTCCGTATTTATTTTGGTGATGTCTACTTATTATTGAGTATAGAGCATGCATGTCCTTTTGGGTCTGTGTTACATCACTTGGGAATAAATTTTCTAGTTCCACCTATTTTTCTGTAAAATTTATGATGTCCTCATTCTTAATAGCTAAATAGTATTTCACTGTGTAAATAAACCACATTTTCTGTATCCATTCTGTTATTGTGGGACAGCTGGGTTGTTTTCAGCTTCTGACTATCACAAATAAAACTGCTGTGAACATAGTGGGCCACGTGACTCTGTGGCATGGTGGGGCATCTTTTGGGTATATGCCTAAGAGTAGTATTGCTGTGTCTTCAGGTAGATCTATTTCCAACCTCCAGAGTGGTTTTACCAGTTTGCACTCCCATCAACAATGGAGGAACATTTCTCTTTATCCACATCCATGCCGACATGTGCTGCCACCTGAGGTTTTGATCTTAGCCATTCTAATTGGTGTAAGGTTGCAAAGTTGGTTTAATATATGAAAATTCATTAAGTTAATCCACAATATAAACAAACTCAAGGAAAAAAATCATCTCATTCGATGCTGAAAAAGCATTTAACAAAATACAACACCTCTTCATGTTAAAAGTTTTGGAGAAAGCAGGAATTCTTGACCCATAACTAAACATAATAAAAGTAATATACAGTAAACCAACAACCAATATCAAATTAAATGGAGAGATACTTGAAGCAATCCCACTGAAATCAGGGACAAGTCTGCCCATTCTACCCATATCTACTCAATATAGAACTCAAAATTCTAGCTACAGTAGTAAGACAACAAAGAGAAAAAGGGGATACAAATTGGCAAAGAAGAAACAAAGTTATCATTATTTGCAGATGATATGATAGTATAAATAAGTGATTCCCAAAATTCTATCAGAGAACTTCTACAGCTAATAAACAACTTCAGCAAAATGGTTGGATATAAAAATAACTCAAACAAATCAGTAGCCTTCTTTTATACAAATGATAAATGAGCTGAGAAAGAAAATAGGGAAATGACACCTTTCACAATAGTCAAAAATAATATAAAATATGATGTGATAACTCTAACCAAACAAGTGAAAGACCTATATGACAATAACTTCAAGTCTCTCAAGAACAAAACTGAAGAAGACCTCAGAAAATGGAGAGATCTCCCGTGCTCATGGATTGGTAGGATTAACTTAGTGAAAATGGCTATCCTAGCAAAAACAGTCTATAGATTCAATGTAATCCCCATCAAAATTCTAACACATGGCAGTTACAACACAGTAGGAGAAAACAGGTCCCCAAATCAGGCAAAAGTGTTAGAAGTAACCCCTACTCCCACTGTTCAGTGTCCCACAAGAAGACCACGGTCCACTACCATGGCATATATGCAGAGGGCCTAGGTCAGACCCATCCAGGAAAATAAAATGGACTTTCAGGTTATGAACATACATTATATTGGTATTGGCGCTTCAGGTAATGATTGTAGCAGTTAAACATTATGTGCTGTTCTTGGGAACTTTATCAACGTTCGCTAACTATCTTTAAAGTGTTAGAGAAATCATTTTTAGTAATACATTAAGCTGAATGGCAATAGTGAGAGAAAAAATTTTGAATACCAGTTCAAGGTCTCAATCCCACCTATCATATAAAGGCCCACTAAAAAATTAATACTTTGAAACATCAGTAAATCAGTTTCAAAACTATTCACCCATAGTGTGGGATGGGAATAATAATAAAGTGTGTATTGTAAGACACTGAAGAGGATAACAAAAGACATTGTATGCCAATTGCATGATCCATCACAAAAGGGATATGTTGTATTTGCTCTTTCAGTGTATACATGTCTTTATTTTTTTTTGTAAGAGTTGAATTTTCTTGAATGATTCTTATGATCTGTTAAGATGGTTATCTAATATATAAATATACATATAGTAAAATATATATGTATAAATATATATGCCTATTACCTGAGCACATACAATTTTATTTTTTATTATATATATAAATATATATATAAATATATAAATATATTATATATTTGTATATATATATATTATTTATATTTCAAATGTTGTCCCCTTTCCTGGTTTCCCCCCGAAAATCCCATAACCCATCCCACCTCCCCCTGTTCCCCAGTCAACCCTCTCCTGCTTCCCTTTCCTGGTATTCCTCTACGCTGCTGCATCGAGTTCCTGAAGGACCAAGGGCCTCTCCTTCCTTTGATGTCCAACAAGGCCATCCTCTGCTGCCTATGCGACTGGAGCCATGGAAGCTCTGGGAGTACTGGGGGGCTCCTATTGTTGTTCCTCCTATGGTGCTGCAAACCCCTTCAGCTCCTTGGGTCCTTTCTCTAGTTTCTCCATTGGGGACCCTGTGTCCCTGTCTGTATTTGTCATGCACTAGCAGAGCTTCCCAGGTGACAGCTATATCAGGCTCTGGTCAGCAAGCACTTGTTGGCATCTGCAATACTGTCTGGGTTTTGTAACTGTATATAGCATGGATCCCTAGGTGGGGCAGCCTCTGGATGGTCTTTTCTTCAGACTCTGCTCCATGCTTTGTCTCTCTTTTTCCTTCTATGGGTATTTTATTCCCCCTTCTAAGAAGGACCAGAGTATCCATACTTTGTTCTTCCTTCTTCTTGAGCTTCATATAAGAAGGTCTTTAATAAACACCAGCTTAGAGTAAGGAAGACTTTTTAAAAGTTATACCTTTACTAAGGTAATTTCCAAAACCGTGACTCCAACTTGGAAATTTTTTTTAATGTATTCTTTTTTTAATTTTTTACTTACATTGCAAATGATTTCCCCTTTTCTGGGTCTCCACTCCCCGCAAGTACCATAAGCCCTCTTCTGTCCCCCTATTCTTCCATCCACCCCTTCCTACTTCGCTGTTCTGGAATTCCCCTATACTCTTGCACTGAGTCTTTCCAGAACCAGGGGCCACTCCTCCATTCTTTTTGGACATCATTTAATTGGTGGATTATGTCCTGGGTATTCAAAGTTTCTAGGCTAATATCCACTTATCAGTGAGTGCATACCATGATTGATCTTTTGAGACTGGGTTACCTCACTTAGTATGATGTTCTCCAGCTCCATCCATTTGTCTAAGAATTTCATGAATTCAGATAAACCCTTAGCCAGACTAACCAAAGGGCACAGAGAAAGTATCCAAATTAACAAAATTAGAAATGAAAACGGAGATATTACAACAGAAACCGAGGAAATTCAAAAAACATCAGATCCTACTACAAAAACCTGTACTCAACACAACTGGAGAATCTGGAGGAAATGGACATTTTCTTAGACAGATACCAATTACCAAAATTAAACCAGGATCAAATAGACCATCTAAACAGACCCATAACCCCTAAAGAAATAGAAGAGGTCATAGATAGGCTTCCAACCAAAAAAAGCACAGGACCAGATGGTTTCAGTGCAGAATTCTATCAGACCTTCAAAGAAGACTTAACATCAATACTCTTCAAACTTTTCCACCAAATAGAAACAGAAGGAACACTACCCAACCCCTTCTTCGAAGCCACTATTACGCTGATACCAAAACCACACAAAGATCCAACTAAGAAAGAGAATTTCAGGCCAATTTCCCTTATGAATATCGATGCAAAAATACTAAATAAAATTCTTGCCCACCGAATCCAAGAACACATGAAAACGATCATCCACCATGATCAAGTAGGCTTCATTCCAGGGATACAGGGATGGTTCAATATAAGGAAATCCATAAATGCTATCCACTACATAAACAAACTCAAAGAAAAAACCCACATGATCATTTCATTAGATGCTGTAAAAGCATTTGACAAAATTCAACATCCTTTCATGCTAAAAGTCTTGGAAAGGACAGCAATTCAAGGCCCATATCTAAACATAGTAAAAGCAATATACAGCAAACTGGAAATTTTTAAGCAGTTAAAAAGTTAACCATCTTTGAGATACATTGTACAGAAAAAAATGTAGAATGGAATCTCAGTTACATAACCTTTATGAATGCCTTTTCTTTAAGATTATGTATCATTTAATGAGTACACCATTGTAGTGCTAGGCATTATAAAGTATACTGATGTGCTCTAGAAACCCGAGGCTGAAAAGGATGTTACCAGCAGGATGATCTCCATCATATCTTGGCTGGAAAATAATTAAGATTATTTCAAAAACAAGCATGCCATTTATGCTTTCTAAAAACAAAACAAAACAAAACAAAACAAAATCCAAAAAACCTTTAACCTGTGCAGTTTAGGCATATTTCAGCTTTGATTTAAATTATTTTAACTTACTGAATATAAAGACAAGATAATTAAGCCAGAGATAGGTGAAATAATTTATCAGAGGATTTTAGGTTCATATATAGATCTAGATTGTGAATCATGTTGTCTGAAATGAGAAATTTGAAGCCCTTTGCCCCAAGGACTCTGCTATGTGTACAGACTCTCAGCTTTCCTAATGCATTTGTATAATGGATCGTAAAGATGCTGGGTTTATAAATGAGGTTCTCTTTTATTCAATTTGTAACTATTGACACACTGGTGCTAAGCATTTATTACTATTTATTTTGTGAGTTATAAATCTTCTATCCAAGATATTAGAATTTTGTGAAGTTACTGAGATGTTTAGCCTGTATTTCATATTTTGTTATGAAAGAGTTTTCTTGTGCATCTGTTAATGTGTATCTGTGCACAATTATATCCCCAAGACATATGCTAAGAGGGAAAAGCAAGAATGTGTGACACACAGGAGAAAGAAATCCTGTATTATTCTCTCTGTCATGAGAATCCCACTGAATCATTTAAGAGTCCATGCATTCTGGTCATAGGCACTAGGATGGATAAATTATATGAGATCTGTGTGCTTGGGTTTTTCAGGTTGTGCTCTTTCATAATTATGGAGAATAAAAATAATTTCTATGTCGATATTTAATAATAGAAAATAAATCCAAACTTAAAGGTATATAGGTCAATGTTATAGAGATCAGACTCTAGAGCAATTAAAAATATTCATGAAACACACACACACACACACACACACACACACACACACACATATATATATATATATATATATATATATATATATATTCCCTTTTACAATTGCCCAAAATGAAACTCAGAAAATATATAAATCATTATTAAATTGTTAGATTGTGGTTGGAGGTATGAAGCAGATATATAAATTACTGAATATATTGTCTGAGTATCCACTGTGTTTGGTTTATATAAGAAAGGGATATGATGTTGAAATCATTGAAAAATAATACTAAAGATTTTTAAGATGGTTAGCCAAACTTTAGTATTATTTCATAATATAATTGCTGTATCCAAATTAATGATCCCATTCTATCTATGAACGTCCTTTTCTACCTTTAAAGGTGTCTTTGTTCTTGGATATGTATTGAGCCACTTAAACTAAAATGAAAAATGCTCTCATCTGTCTTTCAAGCGGTTTAACAGCATAATGTTATTATTATTATTATTCATTATTGTTACTGATAAAGTGACACAAAGCAGGTGTGGCAAGATGCTTGCAACTTAAAATTCCACGTGAAGATGACATGAATGTTTATATGTAAGTACTGTTCTCCAACAAGGTTTAATGATGCCAAATAAAGTGCAGAAAAGTGTTAATGGAATGGCTAAAGCACAATGATAATGTTAACTGATAATTCTAGGAAGTACTAATATCTGTGAAAGTTTCTAGAAGTCATTATAACTACTCTATAGATGCTAGAATTGAGTGTTGATTGTTACCTTAAGTGTGTCTTGCTTGGTATTCATAATAATGGAGAAAACTTTTCTCAGTCCTGTTCTCAAATGGCCTTGAATTTTCAAAGTGCCCCATTTTGATATTGAAGGCAGTGAATACCAGCCTGCAAGGGTATTTTTCTCAGTCACCACCTTCAGCAGTGTGAGGTATTGGAATTTGAATGGTGAGACAGGAAACATTGAAGCTAGTGATTGGGATGTTTTTAACTAAGTAAGCAAAGGAAAGACTTTGGAAACTGCAGAAGGAAGTGGGAGAAAAATGCCTTGGGTAGAAATAATATTCGCAATTCATACATCATCCTTTGATTTGTACACAGAAGGCCAGCCAGTGCTCTGACCAGCATCGTTGTGTATCTTACTCTTCTTATCTTTAAACCTTTGGGAAACAACCAGGAGACCATTACAATCCTTGTTGCTCAGAAGACCTCCTGTTGGCAAATTGCCTTGGCCGTCCATCCTTGATATACTGTCTGTGGGCCCTTTCCTTATCTGCTTAAGATGAAAGCAGAGAATCCACCAAAGGTCAGAACAATCTCTGTCTCTTCTTGTGTCCTTAAGTCAGCCAGGATCCTCCTGTTTTATATCATTCTTCCTCACCAAGTACTTCTTGCTCAATTGAGCACTCCTGGGACTCCTTTAGGTTTAGTGTCCCTTTCAATTGTACTTCGGTTTGTTTGTTCACTTTGTTTTACTTTACTAAAGTTGTCTTTACATGAGAAGATATTTTACTTCTTCTACATTAAACCATCTCTTATTGAACAGGTTGGATAAGGAATGTCTCAGGTTTTCAGAATGCAGTGACTTCTTCAGGTTCTGTAACCACCATGATCTGACACATGCAGAGTTGAAGAAATCTTAGGAAAATAAGCATCATGCTGTAGGATTATAAATACAGCATGCTAAAGAGAAAGGCAGATTCTTTGGCTAGAGCTGCAGTCAAGACAGTGTTTGATTTCATGTTCAACTCAGAAAAGTGAGATGAACTGAAAATCACAGCAGATGAAATAAAAAAGAGAAACAGTAACTATAAATATTAAACTCAAGAAAGTGACAAAGGAAGCACTGTCTTCTATCAGATGGGGAGGAAAGCTCTTAACTGATGACACACAGGAAGCACAGACTTTTAATAAGCATTTTCTTTACCTCTGTCTCACACAGAAAGGTCATCTTTGATCTAATCGCTGGAATAGCCGACACCTGGGCTGAGGGGGCAGCAAGGCATGATAAAGGACTGAATGAACCACAGATTGAGCAGAAAACGAAAAGCTATGAGGTGGTTCAAATGCTAAAGCTGGAAAACTTCAGTATCTAAAATGAAACCATTTAGTCTTAGGGATAGATTTTTTTTAACAATGTTTTGTGATTTATTCATGAAATTATACAAGCACAATTTGCCAGTGTTCTCCTGGGTTGAGCAGGATTTATTGTGTTTTTTTGTTTAAGCCAGTACCTTATGCTGTCATGCAGTCTGAAGCTAGCCTTGAACTCACGGTGCCATTCATTAAAAAAAAAAAAAGTCTTGAAGCAAACATCAAGTCTTCTTCCTGTTCTTTCTCTTATTTATTTTTTTAATTTTCTATATTCTTTGTTTACATTCCAAATGATTTTCCCTTTCCTGGCTCCCCCTTCCCCCTAAGTCCCATAAGTCCTCTTCCCTCTGCCAGTTCCCCAATCAACCTCCTCCCACTCCTCTGTCCTGGTATTCCCCTACAATGCTGCATTAAGCCTTTCCAGGACCAGGGCCCTCTCCTTCCTTCTGCTTGGGAATGATTTGATACATGGGTTGTGTTTTGGGTATTCTGAGCTTCTGGGCTAATATCCACTTATCAGTGACTACATTCCATGTGTGTTATTTTGTGAATGAGTTACCTCTCTTAGTATATTTTCCAGTTCTAACCATTTGCCTATGAATTTCATGAGTTCATTGTTTTTAATTGCTGAGTAGCATTCCATTGTATAATGGCTAAGATTAAAAACTCAGCAGGTGTTGGGGAGGATGTGGAGAAAGAGGAACACTCCTCCACTGCTGGTGGGATTACAAGCTGGTACAACCACTCTGGAAATCAGTCTGGCGGTTCCTCAGAAAGCTGGGCATGACATTCCCTGTACTTTCATTTCCTAATCTTGACCTAGCATCATGCTATGAGAATCCTTTTCTCACTGCTCCGTTAACACTGTTGCTAAACATCTCTTATGTATTCAATTTCAAACATTGTTTCTTTAACTTTCAGAGCCGCTGAACAAAGTTGACTTCTTCCTCCTGGGTGAAGTATTTTCTTCTTTAACTTTGGAAGTCACACCTGTGGAATATTCATTCCGTTTGCCAGTCTTTCTTAGTTGCTGTGATTAATTGCTCTTCTGACTGGCCTTTGTAAGCCAGTTTTCCGACCGACCCTCTTTTCTGGACCATCTTTCCTTGTCAGGGAATGCTGTCACACCACATGATGCCGACTTTATCCTACTTGATAAAGTAGGATACTAGTTTATCCTAGTTTCAGATGTCGTCTCTATATTGAAAGCTCTCAGATTATAGGACATATCTATGGTTGTTGATCTCCCATTTCCAACTTCCTACTTTGAAGCTTCTTCCAGATCTGTTGAACAAGCATGAAAAAGAACCAGACTCCCTCTCCCCTGAGTTGGCTCCTCTTTGGCGGTTCCCTCTCACACGCACTCTCGGCTGCTGTAGTAGGTGAGTATGTACACTTCACTTTCATCTTCCCACATTCAATCTGTTATAAGTCCAGCCACACTACCTTTAAAACATCTCGTTAAACACATTAAACACCGATTTTTCCACACTGGTTCAACTCTTCATTCTCCCTTGCCCGTATATTGCTATCCTATTTGGTTTTAGTAATTTTCTCTCTTTTCCCTTGAAGAGCCATCTTGTGATTCACACCTACAATCCTTGTCACTCATCTTTATAAAGCCTTCCAAGTGCTTGTCAGTTCATGCAGAATAAAAGGCTCTCCTCCTTGCCATCGATGTGAGAATTCAGCTTACAGTCCCACTTATATTTTGCACTATGATTCCCTTGTCTCTACAGTTCATCTCTGCTGCTCTTTCTCAGAAGTAAGAGACTTATGGCCCATGCCCATCCCATAGCTGGTCTTTCTATCTTGAACTCTCTAAAGAATACTTACTTGGTTGTCCATTCCTGCCATATAACTATTTCTTTGATACAGTGACTTTCCATATACCCTGTTGAATCTACTAATGGCTCTCCTTTAGGTTGTCACAATACATAATATCACTTAACTTTGATAACTGTTTTTTCAAACATGTTTATCTTTATTCATTTTTTTTTCATCTGTTTGCACCACCATTATAGTTTAAAGTCATTCGGACTTCGTCAGTCTCAAAAGAGTTCTGGAAGAGTACATGGTATAGAATTGATCATCTAGAGCTATTTGCTGAGTAGAAAATGAACAGGTGAACAGATATCTGTATATCTTTTACATAAATTGTTAGAAGAACTTTAGATAAAGCATGCCCACATGATAATTGCAGTGGGGTTTCCTTGAATTTTTTTTCTTTTTTTTTCTTTTCTTTTATTTTTTTTTATTTTTTTTTAATTTTTTTTTATTCGATATAATTTATTTACATTTCAAATGATTTCCCCTTTTCTAGCCCCCCCACTCCCCGAAAGTCCCGTAAGCCCCCTTCTCTTCCCCTGTCCTCCCATCCACCCCTTCCCACTTCCCCGTTCTGGTTTTGCTGAATACTGTTTCACTGAGTCTTTCCAGAACCAGGGGCCACTCCTCCTTTCTTCTTGTACCTCATTTGATGTGTGGATTATGTTTTGGGTATTCCAGTTTTCTAGGTTAATATCCACTTATTAGTGAGTGCATACCATGATTCACCTTTTGAGTCTGGGTTACCTCACTGAGTATGATATTCTCTAGCTCCATCCATTTGCCTAAGAATTTCATGAATTCATTGTTTCTAATCGCTGAATAGTACTCCATTGTGTAGATATACCACATTTTTTGCATCCACTCTTCTGTTGAGGGATACCTGGGTTCTTTCCAGCATCTGGCAATTATAAATAGGGCTGCTATGAACATAGTAGAACATGTATCCTTATTACATGGTGGGGAGTCTTCTGGGTATATGCCCAGGAGTGGTATAGCAGGATCTTCTGGAAGTGAGGTGCCCAGTTTTCGGAGGAACCGCCAGACTGATTTCCAGAGTGGTTGTACCAATTTGCAACCCCACCAGCAGTGGAGGAGTGTTCCTCTTTCTCCACACCCTCTCCAACACCTGCTGTCTCCTGAATTTTTAATCTTAGCCATTCTGACTGGTGTAAGATGAAATCTTAGGGTTGTTTTGATTTGCATTTCCCTAATGACTAATGAAGTTGAGCATTTTTTAAGATGCTTCTCCGCCATCCGAAGTTCTTCAGGTGAGAATTCTTTGTTTAACTCTGTACCCCATTTTTTAATAGGGTTGTTTGGTTTTCTGGAGTCTAACTTCTTGAGTTCTTTATATATATTGGATATTAGCCCTCTATCTGATGTAGGATTGGTGAAGATCTTTTCCCAATTTGTTGGTTGCCGATTTGTCCTCTTGATGGTGTCCTTTGCCTTACAGAAACTTTGTAATTTTATGAGGTCCCATTTGTCAATTCTTGCTCTTAGAGCATACGCTATTGGTGTTCTGTTCAGAAACTTTCTCCCTGTACCGATGTCCTCAAGGGTCTTCCCCAGTTTCTTTTCTATTAGCTTCAGAGTGTCTGGCTTTATGTGGAGGTCCTTGATCCATTTGGATTTGAGCTTAGTACAAGGAGACAGGTTTCCTTGAATTTATATTACATCGTTAGAGGAATTTTAACACATTGGAAGAAAAGTAATGTTTACTACTTTTTTGACTGCACAATGCAAGGATGTAATTTATTTTACTGTTAAAAGTGAGAAATTAAAACTATCAAACATCATAAGACAATTCTCATGTACAAGTGGGGCTTGGTCCTCTGTTTCCCACACATGCAGTGTGTGGCTGTAGGAGAGCTCTCATATTCCACTAAGCTTCTCCTCTTAATCTCTAGGTATTGTGGCCCAATTTGGGAATCTTCCCATGCACAGGCACCAACTGACACCGTTACTGATGCCATGTTGTGCTTGCAGACAGGAGCCTTAACATGGCTGTAATCTGGGAGGCTCTACCAACAGCTGACTGAGACAGATGCAGATACTTACTAAGGTGGGGACCCCAATGGAAGAGTTAGGGGAAGGATTGAAGGAGCTGAAGGGGATTGCAACCCCATAGGAAGACCAACAATATTAACTAACTGGACCCCTCAGAGCTCCAGATACTAAGCCACCAACCAAAGAGCATTCATGGGCCTGTCTGTGGCCTCCAGGACAAAGGTAGAAGAGGACTGCTTTGTCTGGCCTCAGTGGAAGAGGATATGCCTAAGCCTGTAAAGACTTGATGCCCCACAAAAGGGGGATACTGGGGGTGAGATGGGAGTACATGGGTGTGTGAGTACGCTCTCAGAGGCAATGGTGGATGGGGTGAAGAACTCTGGTGGAGACTGAGAAGGGAAGCAACATTTAGAATGTAAATAAATAAAATAATTTAATTTAAAAATGCAACTTCAGAACTTCTCTTAATTTGGCAGAGATTTTCAATAATTAAATGATTTGTTAAAGGGACTATTTATATTAAAATGTTAGTGAATATTCATTCTTTCTAGTACCTAGAGTGATAAAAAATGTGTGTCTGTATACATACACACAAATATATTCATATATCCATACATATATGTGTTGAACACACATACACACACATGCAAATGTATATGTATATATGTGTGCATGTGTGTGTGTGTGTGTGTGTTTGTGTGTGTATTAAACTTAGTAGTTTACAATATTGATGCCAAGGCTAATACATCTCAAGCTGTGGGAAAAAACACTCTAGTCTTTGTGCTATATTTTTCTTATATAAATTACAAAAATATAAAGGCAGTCACTAAGAGCTAAGAGCTAGGCTGGGGTGTACAATTGGCTATGTGCCCTCCAGATGGAGATAGGATATTCACAGACCATCAGCACAAGTTGGGGACACATCATATATCTGGTCTTCTGTGCTATGCAACAGTGAGAATACTCCATCTGTACTAACCCAAACTCAGACAATGTTGAGAACTGTTTTTGCAAATTGCAAGAGTCCTTATCTCTTGCTTTTGTTTTTGATAAGCAATCACAGCTTCAACATTGCTTCATTTCTCTTGCCTTCTAAATAAAGATTTTTAAAGTACCCAGTAGCAGAACTAATCTTTCAATGTCCTGCCTTTTCAAAGCATTCTAAAATACCACTTGGAAGAGAAAGATCAGACTTTAAAAGTCATTTTCATCCAGTTTATTGAGAGGTTGACCACTTGCTTCCCTTGTGGTGAATCAGAAAACCTATATATGTTCAACAGCAGGTGTTTAATGGAGAACATTTGAGAACATTAACAGCTTAAATATATGGATTGTGTTCAAATTTAAGATGTTTTACATATAGATGAATGTATGTATATTACACGTATGTCTTTAAATATATAATTTTCTCCAACAAAATCTCTGGGAGACAGAAAAAATTTGAATCAGAGAACACAAAATAATCTTCTTATGGTTGAATGGTGTTGTCTTGTTGATGAGAAAGTATTACTGTCTCATATTTTCATAGACTAAATCGTAGATATGGTCTTATATACAAAATGAAGTTATATTCTTTTTATACTTATTTTTATTTCTTCCCCATTTCGCTCTCCATCTCTTTCCTTCTGATTCTGACTGCCTACTTGCTCTCCTCTGTCTCTGTATCTCTGTCTCTCTGTGTATGTGTGTGTGTTTTTGCAAAATACATGTTAAAAATGTGTCTGAAACCATTGTTACTAAAATTCCAGGAGGTAAGATATTCACATGGTTTTGGGACTTCTACATTTATTTTTAGTAAGCAGAGGCATAATGAGCCATTAAAATTCCGCATTAAAATATTCGACATTGTCCTTTTACGAATTGTATATATTGAGAGTAGTAATGTATGCCTGTATCAATTCTTTGTAAATGTAACATCCTTCAATGGTGAAGAACACTTAGTTTTGTTATGTGTTTGTTAGATGATTTTTATAGGGCGTGAAAACAGTTCAAGTCTCAAAATGAGCTGCAGCTGTAGTAGTAATTTTGACTGCACTCCTTTTGCTCCCATCAGGTCCCACATGCACACCTGCCCAGGAGCTATCTGGATACTTGTGAATGTACACACACACACATACACACACACACACACACACACACACACACACACACACACACACACACACACAAGTTAATTTTAAAATGCTTTGGCCAACTCAAAGGCTGGGCACTCCTAAACCTTCCCCTGCTACTCCAGGCCTAGTTGGGGAAGTGGCCAGTGGCCTCCCACCTGAATTGCCACATGGCTGCGTGGCTTTCTCTCCTGCAGTTCCTACATTCCATCCTTCTCTCCTGAGCCATGACAATTTTCTTTCTTTTCTCCCAGTTCCTAGCCCACACAGATGTAAAGGTCCCACGCCCCAGCTCCCTTTGCCCAGTCTTTGGCAGCTCACATCTTTATTGATCTATCAAGAACCAACTGGGGACAAGGACCTTCAGCATTTGGACATTTGGAGAGTCGGATTTCCGATTAAATCAAAGCATTAAAGCCAATCCCCAAAAGTTGCTAATTGTCTAATATATTGTTCTGTTTTGTTTTATGTTGATAATTTGTCAATATCAAACTCTAGTGTGATTTGTTTGTCAACAGCTTCTTTGTCAATTATTATTATTATTATTAACAATAATATTATTTTACTATTAGTGCTCTCAGGTTTCTTTAGGGTATATTTTATTTAATCACATTTACCTTTCTCACAACTCCTCCCATATGTATCTCACCTTTCTATTTCTCTACCCTCCCAAATTTGTTTCCTCTTCTGCTACTTTATTTTTAACTCATCAAATCCAAGTTGTGCTGCTTATATCCTTCTGGGTGTATAGCTATCCTCTGAAGCATGGCCTACCCACCAGGGTTAGACCTAACATCTCCCTCCTCTAACCTCTATTAATCAGCACTAGCTCATCAGTTTAGGGTGAGGCTTCATACCCACCTTCTCTACGGGGATCTTCTCTGGCTTGAGCTAGTACAGGTCTGGTGCATGCTGTCACACACCCTATAATATAGGTGTATTGCTGTGCCCAGAGCCAAGCTGTTTTCTTATACTCATCCACTGCCTCTACCTATTACACTGTTAATATCGGCCTTCTACCGTGATCCCTGAATCTGTGGAGGTGTGTGTGTGTGTGTGTGTGTGAGGGAGAGAGAGAGAGAGAGAGAGAGAGAGAGAGAGAGAGATACAGATGTGTCAATGTAGGACTGAACATAACAAGTCTCTTATGTTCTCTACCTTGACAAGTTGTGGATCTCTGTGTTCCTTGCCTTCTACTGCAAAATGTAGCATCCCTGAAGGTTGGAAGATCCAGTAACCTATGGATATAGGATTAAGTTATTCAGACTGGTTTAATTTGTACTTGTAATAGGTTGTGCCCTAGGATTTATGATCTCTACAGTCACCAAATTCATCTATTGATCTTGACTTTAATTCTTTGGGACAGGGACTCACTAGTGAACCTGGAGCTCACTGTATTGGCTGAAATGACTGGCTATTGAGACTATGGTAGATGCTTGCCTCCATTTCCCTAGGAATCATGTTACCGACTCACATTATGATGACCTGTCTGTGCATGGGGCTGGGAATGCTGAGTCAGGTCTTCATGATTGCACAGCTAGTACTTTACCCACCGAGCAATCTCCCCGTTCCTGCTGTCTCAGCTGCTTTAAGATTTGGCAATGATATTGGTGAGTAGAACATCAAGTTTTAGAACATAGTAAATGTCAGAACTCTGTTTTCCTTTTATGGAGGCTACCTAAAACATTTAAAATAATTAGAAAAATGTACATGCATTGATTGTTTTTCTGTTGTATATGATAAAATACCACTAGCTATAGAACCCTAGTGGGAAAAAAAGTTTATTTTGGCAAAACGTTCCAGATGGATAGAATCCACCATGTCAGAGAAGATAAGAGGGCAGAACAAAGCTTGGCAGTATGTTGGCTGAGCTTGCATTTCACACATACATAGGGAGAGAGAGAGAGAGAGAGAGAGAGAGAGAGAGAGAGAGAAAAGAGAGATAGTTAGAGAGAGAACTGGAAGTGGGACAAGGTTATAAAGCTTCAAGGCCTGTCCCTCAGTAATTTATTTCCTTTAATAGGGTTTCACTTCCTAAAGGTTCCATAATCTCCCCTAACAGTGCCACCAACTGGGGACCAAGCCTTCAAATACAAGTGAATATGAGTCAATGACTTCAAATATGGAAGCCCATTGCACACGTTTCTCATTTAAACATCCATGGCGCATTTAAATTAACAGAGATCCAATAAGAAGGAAAGAGTGATAAGCCAAAGAGGGAAGTAAGCAGTCAAGGAAGATGTCATGATTGAGGCTGAATTTTGCTTGAGCCTTCAAGACCAGAGAGTTGGAAGACACGGAGAAGATGGGAAGGATGAGAAGTCACATGATCCTTCAAGTGTGGTGTTCATCATCGTTCATGAATGTCTTATCACATGTTCATAAGATTTTGAAAATGTCTTGGGTGATCATACTAATTTTAGAGGATCTTTTCAATGGAATTGTTGAAAGCATATAGGATTACAGAGGGAAATAAGTCACTACTTTTTGGAATCAGAATTCTGGATAGAATGACATATCTAAGCTGATATATTTTTGTTCCAATATTCTAATATTTACTTTATGGTTGCCTATATTAAAGAAAATAAATAATATCTTGAAGAATTATTTAAGTCTTGATATCTTTTGAACATGAAATAGATGTTAATAAAATTTGAGATTTTATTTTAGAAACCATGAGAAAAGTTGGGCATGAAGAGTTAAGATTTCATGATTCCCTTTTAATGTACACACACACACACACACACACACACACACATTTGTATAAAACATTAAAATGTGAGAATATCAGTAAAGCAGGTCACAACAACAGGTCCCGTGCGTTTACTCAAAATCTCCATTTTCAAGATCCTCGGAGATCTACTCCAAGTGCTTTGGTTTTGGTATGATTTTTGGTTTGTTTTAGCATGACACTTTCTGGAACCCTCTATTGTATTTTATTCTTGGTGGTTCTGATACTGATTGTATCAGAATTAGGCGTTTTCCATATAATTTTTCTGTTTCATCATTTTTAGTGGTTTAAAAATCAGCCCAGTTGAACATTGGAGCAGATCATTTGGTGTTCCTAATAAATCAGCCAGCACATTAAGTTGAACCTTTTACTCAGAATTGTGAATAAGCCATGTTCCAGTGTGTTATCAAATTCTTTAAAGATGTGTAAACACATTATTATTCCTTTAATCCATTAAGTTGTCTTTCATCATTTGAGCATCTGACTAAGTGTTAATTTGTAAAAGATGTAGCTTCAGATATGGACCACACTGTATTGGAGAACCATAGAATTTGTTGTTTCTGATGTAGCCTTAGGAAAATTTCTTTGTTTCGTGGTAGGGTATTCTGTCAAAGGTTAAGTGGCTCGTTCTCTCGTCACCAACGGGGGATGCCTTGACCTCTCTGGCATCCATTCTGCCCGTTATGAATCATTGTTTTAAGAATAGAAACACAGAGAGAACAAATAAAAAAATCATTGTCTTTTGAGTTGAAAACACAAAGACTATAGCATGGGTGAGTTTATGAAAAAGTGAAGAGAAGGAAAATAGGTAAGATAAGAAGTTTCCTCAACTTTGTGCCTTCAATATAAAATTGCCCAGATGGAAGAGATATGCTGTCTAAATCCTCCTTCCTGCTTGGCATCCAGCTCTTACTGCATCCCCCAAATTGGACAAGCTGTGGCATCCTCCAGTAGATGAGTTCACTGAGCATTAGATGGGGTGTGTGGTTCCTTCCCAGAGTAGGTCCTGGAAGCAGGCATGACTTCAGAGAGAAGAGAGATGCCTCCTGCAGTCTCATTGGCTGCCTTCTACCTACTACCAGAGAAGTAACCGAGTACCACGGGAGGGGCTGCAAGACATTGAGAAAAAAATAAACACCTGATTGTGCTAAAAGAGCTTTGGAAAAAAAAAGTTGCTAAATTGGCTAAATGGGCCAAAGGACTGGCTACTTACTCTCCTAGCTTTTCCCACTCCTCCTAATGTTTGCCTGTGATCTAGGAGCTTGGAGCTTGAAATATGTTAATTATTTAATAATGATCACAAACGCTTAATTTTAGACAGTGTTCTAAGCACATTGTGCTTATTTTAGTGTAGTTTTGTGAAGCGTGATTTTTGATTCTTGTTTCTGAACACACCCTAGACAGTCTGTTGACATGGAAGTAATTTCTTTCTATTCCTAGTACTGGAAATGTTTAGGCTTTTCCTAAGCAACCACTATGTTTTCATTTTGTAGAAAAATCAACTGTTTTTATCTCATTTCTCTGTTTTCATTGGCTGCTGTGTAGCTAGCACCAAACATCAAGCTTGCTGTTGGCAAATCCCTAGAAATTCATGACCTGTGTTGTGGGCACTCACTGTTCTGCTCTATCCCAACTTTCCATTTGCTTTGATATTTTACCTATTTTAATTTACTTTATCTGTCAGTAATGTACATATCTTAGAGAAACACCTTAAATCCTTTCTGAGAAAAGCATATTGTAAATACATGCAAATATTATTTTCTTTCCATTTCAAAATAAATCACTGTTAGATCTTCCTTGGTCAGCAAAAGGACTACAATGATTACTCTATGCAAGAATGTTCTTCTTTCATTGGCAGAGAGGATAAGCTGTGAAGAAAGGCACAATATACTTACTATTCTCTCCTTTCCATTCTTAAGCTAAAGGGTTCTGGTGAAAAGAAATTCAGACACAAGGGAGCACAGGTGAGTGGTTACTTGCCTTATAACGGCTGCCATTTATTTCTCTGTGACCTTGAGCAAAGTACCTACCCTTTATATGCCTCAGTTTCTACAAAATGGAGTAACATTTCTAGCCCTGATGAATATACATATTCTATTAAATAGTTTAATACAAATGAACATCCATTCACGTAAATGGACGCTAAGTGGAGGTAGGCAGTCATCAGTGTAGCTTGGCTCGAGAAGCATTCTGAAATTGTATTCTGAACTTTAGCACATGAACAAGAAATTTGCGTGTGGGCATAGGATGGGTAGTCTGACACTTCAGTCCGGCCTATGTAAAAAAGCAACGACATTAAAAGAAACAGATAATGTAAAATGAAAAGGGGGTGAGAGGAGCAAGTCTAAGGACCACAGGACACATAATCAGTCCATTCCAATTGCACAGTACACTAGAATCTGGAGCTTCATATTTGAAATCTGTCACCAGTGTGTCAGTGTTAGTGAACAAGTAGGAAAATGTCAGCGATGAGAAGAGTTGTCCAGGACAGAACAGGACAGAGAAACAGAGAAACCACAGAAGGTGAAGTGAAAAAACAGGAAAGCCAGACAGAGGGATACTGAAATAAAGAACAATGCGTTCTGGATATTCAGTGACAGCGTGGAGGGGTGCTTTGTTTCTGTGGCTGCTAAAAGTCATTGCTCACGAGCCAATTAAAGGTGGGCGCACTGTTTCTCTCTTTAAAAAATAGCCTGGTGCATTACAGTTTTCATATCACAATACACATGTGGAGTGTTTGGGGGACAGCAACAGTTTTCTTAACTTACCCAGATGTTTTGTCAAGATGGTTGTATTTGAACCCGGTTCTGAGTAACTTCTAGAGCTTTGTAAAGGCTACGATGGCCAAAATACCCAATTTGCATGGATTTATATGAACAACAAGAAAGATTGAGATATGTAAGAAGTAATCAAAGTTATATTTTGGAAGAGTAAATAGAAAAAATTTTTTTGCGGGGGCTGGCTCAGTAGGGAAGACATTTTCCACCAAATCCTATGACTGAGTTTGATACCTAGGGCCCAAGGGATCGAAAAAGAAAACTGAATTCCACAAGTGGTTCTCTAACCCCCACACATGTTCAGGGACACACACATAATGCATAAGTACATAAAACAAACATAACATAAACTCATAAAATAAAACTTAATGTCATATCAGAAAACACATTCAACTTGCTAAAAAAAATTCTTTGTAAATCTTGTGACCTCTTTTAGTTGAGAATTAACTGGAACAATTTAAAGACTTCAGAATCATCCCAATGAGGCTGTTAAAAGTGCAGCTTTGTTGATGGAGAGTTGTCTCTGCAGTTAAGAGTGTTTTCTACTCTTCTATAAAACCCAAGTTCTAGTCCCAAGAGCAGTGCAGGGCATCTTGAAACCTCCCATAACTTCAGGAATCTTTTGGCCCTAGTTCTGATGTTCTTCTGAAAACTTCAGCTATCCGTGTTTAACTGAATTGCCATTACTCAGTCCTAATTAACTCATTGCTCGTTGGGTACCGAGTGTGGACCTGCTATACCACTATTTTGAAGTCAGGGGTCCACTTCAAGGACTTAAAACACTTCTGTCACTTGGGAACTCCAAAGAACCTAGAAACGCTTAGGACAAAGGGTGGGAAAATGAGGCATTGTAGAGCACAGTCTTGATAGTTACTGCCCTGTTGCTGAAGTTAAGACTAGAAAAGGAAGGAAATATAACAAGGATAAATTGAATCCAGCTTTTATTTTGCTTCTAGAGTGAGAGGGTAAAACTAGGACATTGACCATTCAAGGTAAACACTCTGCTCCTGAGCTGCATCTGCAGTCTGCATGCTCGTGTTGGAATTCTAGTCTATATTGATATCACTTTTTAAACTGATACTAGATTGTGCTCCTATGATGAAATGAAGAATGAGGTGGGAATGAGAAGAACAGATAGCGGGCTAATTTTAGATGCCAGAAGCTGGAAACAGGGATGGACTATGTCCGGTAAGTGCAGGCTAAGGTACACGAACACACATCTGAGGCTTAGAAGAATTTTCAGAATTTCATGCTGAAGCTCAATACTTCTTCCTATCAACGAGATTCTTGTGTTTCTAAAATATAGCAGTATTGATGCTGACAAAACACACAATAGAAATATAAATCAAAGCATTACAGGAGAGAGACAAAACTCTGGTAAAGTAAAAACAGGCTTATTATATCTCAGATTTTCTAAATTCTCAGAGAATACTTTTATAGCTTGTTATATAAGAAATTATGTCCCCTTTAAAGCAATGATTTACATTTAAATGTTTTTATATATTTACTTTATAATTTTTGCCAGTTTCCCTTAAACGTTTAACATCATTAACACATTTACTTTTACTTCTAAATTAGAGTTTTTCCAAATTTTATGTAAATTCAAATGTATTTGATGTCCTTGTAAAATATTAAGAAAATAACTTAGATATAGGCCAACTTTTAAGTTACTTGAAAAGGAGAGTGCAGAACCTATGAATTTTGGTATGTATAACATTATTAAATTAACATATTTTGCCTGAGTCAGTCTGGCTTTGAAGTTAACCCAATCTTTACTCTTCAAAGTTTACCTTTTCCTCTAGACAGGAAGGTTAACAAAATGGAATTAAAGTCAGTTGCTTTTATCTATTCATTTTAAACTTACTTTAATTACAAAAATGGCTTACAACTACTACAAGTAAATTAACCAAAGTAATTATAGTTCTCAATTGACTTATTTGGAAATAATTACATTGTACCTACATTACATTATAAGCAATATTTATAAAGCCACATTATTAAACATAACTTGCAAAATACTATTTCTTTGTCTGGTCTCCTTCTAGAATATAACAAAAAAGAAAAAAGAAAAGAAAAGGAAAAAAACAAATCCAAAGGGGAAAAAAACCCAAAAATTCTATACCCATCACATACCACTACATTATTTTTATCAGTTTGGTATATTTAATACTATGTAGACTGTGTAATACTATGGTGAGAAAATATTAATGAAGATATACACATGATTAATCATAATTTTGATTGGAGAAACTATACTGTAAATTTCTTAGTAAATTATCTTTGTCATGAAAAGACAAACTAAAAAGAGGAGCTCTAGAGAAATCTTTGAAACATATAAGCTTATAAATTGTTCACCCTTCTGAACATCAGTCTATAAATGAGTGTATGTTAGTTTGTAGTGTTAGATAGTAGAGTTTTTCGTTGTTGTTTTTTGTTTTGTTTTGTTTTTTTTTCCGAGATAGGGTTTCTCTGTGTAGCCCTGGCTGTCCTGGAACTCACTTTGTAGACCAGGCTGGCCTCGAACTCAGAAATCCCCCTGCCTCTGCCTCCCGAGTGCTGGGATCAAAGGCATGGTGCGCCACCACCGACCAGCTAAATGGAGACTTTGTTTGTTTGTTTGTTTTCTTTTTCGAGACAGAGTTTCTCTGTATTGTCCTGGCTGACCTGGAACTCATTCTATAGACCAGGCTGTCCTCGAACCCAGAAATCTGCCTGCCTCTGCCTCCCAAGTGCTGGGACTAAAGGCATGCACCACCACCGCCCAATAGTAGGTTTTAATATTAAAACTCCATGCTCTGTTTGAAGCCTTAAAATTGATAATAGATGTTGCTGTATCTTTATCTAACTTGTGTGGTCGTGTCAAATGCAGAAAGATACAAGGCTTGTTTTGCATTAGCTGTTCTTTATCAAAACAAACAAAAACAAAAATAAAAATCTACCCACATCCTTATTGCTCTTTTCAATGTAACAGGTGGATTTCATTATAAATGATTCACAGGTAGGATTAGGGCGAGAGATGTAGAAATCAGTAGAGTTCTTATCTAGTGAGCATACCCAAAAACCTTGATTCCAGATTCCAGCTCCAGCTCAGTGGTACAGTGTTACATCATCTTAGCAATTGCTAGGTAATAGGAGCTGACTTGAAGTTCAACAGGAGCTTCTTTGGCTCCAGACCAACCTTGTCTCAGAAACAAACAGGGGTAGGAAGGAGGAGGAGGGGGCGAAGGGGGAGAGAAGGAAGGGAGCAGGGAAGCAGTCAGAAAGTTATGGGAGAAGGGAAAGAGAATAAAGAGGAAAATATGATATTAAGCAAACAAAAGAACCAAAGAGCCAAGTTAAGAATGTACTTCGATTTTTGAATAAGTTATTATAAAGAAATACTGCCTTCAAATTCTGCAATTGGAAGTAAAGCTGAGATAGAAAGACTTTTAATAAAATAACTAAAACAATTTGTGGTATATGCTAGTGGTAAGAAATGATATTGTTTTAGGATATATTTTTAAATATTTCACTAAAATATATAAACCTAGGGTATGTGAGGACACTTTAAGCAGTTTCAGGGTAAAGACACTGACAGTTCATACCAGTATGGCCTGGTCTTTAAGGAGGCTTCTCATGTGCAAAAACAGAGTTTTACCTCACTGTCTTTCTTAGGAGAAAATGCCTCCAGTTCTCTCAAGGAGACTTGGCCTTGGCAAACCCATAGTGGACAGTCTTCTGTGGTAGAAATTCAGACTCTTTGAAGGAAAATGTTGGCAATATTTTTGCTTGTTTGTGGTAGCATACATTCTTTTGAGATTTTGAAGATTGATAAACTTCAAAAAAGTTTAAATATGATGCTATAGTAGATTCAGTAACTAAAATCATCTTTGGTTGATGAGAATTATTGTTATTTCCAACTCCTGAAACGTTCTAGTTTAAAGATATAAAGATATAAAGTTATAATATCAGACCTGGAGCACTTCTGAGTCCATTTCATGATACTGAGATGCTTCAGTACTGGGGAGATGTTTGGTCAAGTAACAAATAGAAGTAGCACATCTCCAGGAAGCCACCTTTGTTTCAGGGACGGTGGTTATAAATTGTGTGGTTTTTATTGCCATACACAGTAACTCTGGAAATATGTCACCTTTCTGTATTTTCTGTTTTTGTTTCTTTTGTTTTATTTTATTTTTGTAGCTTTTCAAAGTACTTGGAATGGACTTCAAAATTCTATTGAAAGTTCTGCACTACCCACTGTCTAGAAGTTATGTTTTATATTCTTGGAGGGTTTAGTAGGTCCCATATGTCAAATGAGTATGATGTTCCCTTTTCCATAGATACGTGTTACTGTTCTGTTTTGTAGGTGCAGGTAAATCCTAAGCTGAGGTGTGCGAGAACGTCTTCAGGTGTGGGCTCTGGCCACAGAAGTCCATTAGCATTAGCTTGGCCCCTCCTCTCAATTCAAGACAGAGGAGAACATTCCTTTTCCACTCCTGAGGCAATAAAATAGACGAAAGGGTGCGGCATCAAATGATTCGAATTTTGAGTAGTATTTTTCATGCCTTCATCATTTTCAAATCAGTTTAACCTCATGAGGCAGTGTTGGGAGTCATGAAACAAGGGACCCCTCTGTTTCTGCCAGGCTGCAGGGTCTTTTGAGTTTTTAGACTTGCACGTGTTAAACGGAACGTTCTTTCCTGGCCCTTTACCTTCTGTGGCCTCTGGGTAAGGTCGATGACTAGAACTTTGTAATTCGGTAGAAATCACAAGTCAATGAACATTCAGGACAGGAAGACATCTTCAGCTTGTTTCTCCTGGGTATTGTCCAGGCTACTGCTGGCCTTACATATCTCCATGACACAGAAGCAAGAATTGTCAGAAAAGATGTCCCTAGGGCTCTGCGGATCCTTCCTCTCTGCAGCAGCTGGCCTGGTTTGTCCGTGGTTCATTAGGTTTGTGCTTCCTCCCAGTTTGCACTTTCTCTGAGTATTTCCTAAGGAGACTGGAAAGCCTTCTTTTTATCTAGAACGGAAGTTTATTTTTTGTTTCTGTGGAACAAAGGTTTATCTTTTAGTGTAACCATGTATCCTCTCTAATTAGAAACTCTCTTCTTATAGTCTTGTAAATAAGAGGGGGGGGCAGTTTAATTTTTAGAGTATTTAAAGACTAACTGTAGAGATGGCAAGGTAAACAGTTTATCTAATCCCCTTGAACCGCACAAGATACAGAGCCTCATTTACCCCCTAGTGAGCGACGCATAAAGGCTCTGGAACTTCAGGGAGACGTCTAGTGGGGTCATCCCCTTCTTTTAGTTCCATTTCAAGACATCAAATAAGCATGCTTCTCCCATATTGATCTATCTTCTGCTCCCCTCTCCTTTTCCCACAGTGGGGTTCTTGTTATCTTTCCTAAGGCACCATATGACTATTTCAAACATAAGACACTGGCAAACTTTGCTTAGCAATACTGTGCCAGCCTTCATGCAAGTTCATCACGTATGGGAACATAATTTGAAATGACTTGGGGCAATTACCCTGGTCTTATAGATGAGAAATGGACACTCAAGACGTTTGAGGCAGACACAAGTCAAACAGCTCATCAGGAAGACAGCTAAGGTTTAAACACAGGAGTAACCTCTCATTAGAGCTGCCGAGGCTCATGTTTTGAAGTGTCTCATTGATTTTTAAGCTTAATACCTTCAAGTAGTGAAGCTAATGATTTTTAAAATTACATTTCCATTACCTTTGTCAATTTTTGATATTTTCCCATAGCCCCAATTCAAGATATTTCTACATTTAATTGTGGCCTTTTGGCTCACACTTGCCTATATTTCTCAGAAATGTTTTATATAAGGTAATGCGAGACAACGGTATGAAATCAATGGAAGGAGAAAGGGAAGGGGGGTGGGCAGAGCATTGCTGTATTGATGTGGTGTTTTATTAGATCTGGGTCTGTATGCAAGCCTGCACGACTGGAGTGCTTTCCGGGTTGTGCTTATTAAAGAGTTTTTTTAGGCAGCATGACAAGAATGTCCTTGTTTTACATTTGGTGGAGTGCGAGTGCCCACCATTCTCTGGCTCGGTGGGAGTGAACACTGCACTTATTCAGTCTGAGTCCTTGAATCGGGAAGAGTTGGATCCCTATTGCTTATATATTTCTTAGGGGGGATTTCTGTGTTGCCTTTCTGAGTGTGGTAATGAAGAACAAACTAAGGCTCTTTGAAAGGCAAGAAACATTGGAATGGAAATCAGACCTTTCTTAGATAAAAGGACGGAGGGATGTGGATGAGTTCCAACATCTGGAATCCAACAGATTCTTAATCTGCCCATGTGGGGAGGACACAAATGCCTTCAGTCACTGTGAATAACTTGTTTGCTCCTGTGCTGTCGATCAAAGACCATAAAAAAGATCCTGACAAAATTCACTAACATTAAAACCAGTTTTTGTGAAAGTGTCCTTGTATCCTGTCTAACATTATTATTATTATTATTATTATTATTATATTACACAGCTTTTCAACATTGCCAAGTAATATGATAATGAGGTAATTTTCAATTGAAATTCTGTGTAGATATAAATGTTGTTGATCATGTACAACCTGAGAAATAACTTTGCCCTTCTTTTTGTTTTGACTTAAACTGTGAACAAACATGCCATCCTAAACAATACTCAGACCATTATTTAATATATCAACCCCATTTTTGTAATTTAATTACACTTCCCCTCCAAACTGTTGCTCTATCCCTTCCTATCATAACTCCTATCTGATCTTCCACCCTTGTCTGGAGTGCTAATCAATCATAGGGATTGATGTCATTGAGAAGATAAGTAATTTGCAAGTTTGTTAATAGAGAAGGGATCCCCATTCATGACTCAGTGTGCTCAGTTTTGTATGCGTTATCCCTTAACTTTATGTAAAGTATTTTTGAACACTAAAAATAAAATAACTATGCCTTAAAGCCAAGCAGTTTTACCACAGTGCTTATATTGACCACTGGCAAAAGGCTTTTTTTAATCTTTCTCGGGGCATTTGTTCATTGTCACTATAAATTCTAGTAGTAAAAGGGCTGGGGTCTGGTTCAGTGGTTAAGAACTCTGGCTGCTCTTCCACAGGACCCAGGTTCAATTCCCAGGGCTCACCCGAAAGCTCACAACTATCTGTAACTCCTGTCCTAGGACATCTGACACCCCCAAACATACATGCAGTCAAAGTACCAACGCATATAAAATAAATAAATTACAAATATTTTGATACTGTAGTAAATGTTCAAACAATTTTTACTTGATTTTTGTAGTTGTTCTTTCAGGTTTCAAGCTGTCTTTTAAAATGCTGGTGTTAAAAAAAAAAGCTGCTGTGTAAGTTTCACTCTTCTAAGTGTATGGGACAGCTCGCCTGGGACACTGCACCTGACTAAGATGTCTTCCAATGCCACATTATGCTATTTCTCTGTACTCTGCTGTGGCACTCACAGACTTATACCTGTGACTTCTATCAGCACAACAAGCTATATGATTAGGAATTCTCTTTTCACATGGAAGAGGAGATTCCTTTTCCTACTCTTGACTCTGCGCAGTCCGTGTCTGAAAACAGTGTAACAGGAGAGGGTGAGGGTGCATTCCTCTGTCAGTCAGGACAAGCCACGTGGTTTTGTTCACCACAGCAACTCTGAGCCATGACAAGATATGCAACCAGGCACATCACATCCTCAGAGTTCAAAAGTGGGCTCTGTCAACATATCATAAGGTCTGATAACCAGACATGAGGGAGCCAAGAGTAAGGACCAGACAAATTCTGTACTTTTGGTTTCTTAAAAATTGATATCTAGAAGACAAAATGAAGTCAAACATAGCAAAATTATAGGCCAGAAAGTCCATGCACTTAAAATGTTCCTGAACTATACAGAGGGCATTCATTAAGGGGAATAAATTGGTCTCGGCTGTGGCAATCCTGAGTCTTTTGTTTTTCAATGCTGAAACTTAGTGCTAACTACTTGAGGATATTATTGCGTTTTTTATCTAATGTACTGAGCACTGCCTTGCACTAATGATGAAATCAGTGATGATGTTTATATAGTTTCTGAAACTTCTAAGAGCAAACAATACCATTAAAACTTTGCTCAGCACAGAGCAAAGACTACATTTTCTGTAGTCCTCCAAGTATTTCTTGGAAGAGGAAGACTATGAATTTGAATTAATGGCTGCTTTGAACAGTTTTGAAGCTTTTGTAAGATATTGCAAAGTTAATCATTGTTTCATGACTAGCATTCCGCTTAGAATACATAACCAATTGTAGCCTTTTCTTTACTGTTGGTCATTAAATATTGTTATGGGAACATCATACTTCTAGAACCACTGCAATAATTCTTGTCACCCTGACACAAGTCTGTACGTCCCTGGAAGAGGGGATCTTCAACGAAGACTGTCTCCATCAGGTTTAACCATGGACGCGTCTTTGGCGGCATTTTCTTGACTTCTGAAGGATGTTGAGGTGGTCTAGCCCACTGTGGGTGGTACCATCCCAGGGCAGGAAGCCTAGGATTTATGAAAAAGGAAGCAATCTGTAAACAGACCTGTGATCACCGTCTTGTCTGTGTTGTCTTCTTTGGTTCCATCCTCCAGGTTCCCACCTTGAGTTGCCGCTCTGTCTTCCCTTGATGATGGACTCATCAATGGAAGGTGTGAGTCAGGTAAACCCTTCCCTCTGTTAAGTTGCTTTTGCTCACTGTTTTATGACAGAAACAGAGGAACAAAGGAGAACAACGTTTTATCTTAAAAAATGATTACTTTCCATTTTCTGTATACTTTCAAAAAATAAAAGAAGTAATAAAAGATCTACCCAAAAGATTATTGTCATTATTATTTTACAGATAAGAAATAAAGATATCAGAAAATAAAGGGACTCATTAAGGTCAATAAAATATTACTAGTAGAGCCAAAGAGAATGAATAGCCAACATTTGCCAATGCATAGTAATAAACAGGCATCCTGAATCTCTAAATTAGTACAATTAAAATATGCCATTCATTCCTCTTAAATGCTTTTTATTGTATGAGAACTCTTTCTTCAGTTTTTCTAAGTTTACAAAAAGTTGATGAAATAAATTCATTAAAATTACACATGTTAGAACTTAGCTGAGAGAACTACTGGTGTGCATGCTACATAAATACAGAGGGCTCTGAACTAGGCAGAGAGGGCGTCATAATGATGGGCAGTCAGTGTGGTGGACGTGGCCAGGGGGTGCTTTAAGGAGCCAGTGGTCGATTTAACGTGTGAGTGGGAGAAAAAGAAACCGTTCTTGAGGGTATCTCTCTGTTGGACCTTAAAACGGTTCCAGTAATGGTTCCGTTCCTCTTGCCTACTGCCCCACCCCACCCCCGCTGGAACATAGCTTTCATTTCTTTACTTCCTGTGCATAGCATACACAAGCTACAATGGAGATGCCCAATGGCATTGTCAGTGATGCAATAACTTAGCATGGTTCAGGTGTTCGTCCAACCCGCTTCTTATGCGGTGTCCTTGCTTTTGTTTTCCATACTTTGTTGTGTAGAAATCATAAGTATTTAGGATCCTGATCTTTTATTACTTACATTTTTCTGTAGTTTTGTGTCTATTTGCAGCTCTGCATTGTTCTAAATATCACTTCCTACCCACAGGCTTGACTAAAAACCCATTTTGCTTCTTGTGGTTACTTTTGTGTTAATCCTTAAGAGACAATCTGAAATTTATTTTTTTAAATAATGCTTGAGATAAGATCCTCAATTGATTGTCTTCCTAAGTTACTAACTGATTATTTCAACTTCTGTAGTTAATCCTTCCCTCTTAGGAAGTTTCTTTACTGTTGAGTTTTTATTGCCTAGTGTCCTATTGTGCCACTACTGTGTCCACTGTGATCTTATCACATGTTTGAGAATATATATGTATATGTATATATGTATACCTATCTGGGATGCTGTGCTGCAGATGTTTTGCAACTTGGCTGCCATTAATCACATATGAATATTTAAGTTTAAATTAATTAAAATTAAATTAAATTATTAAATTAATTCTTTTTTATCTCATAGGGCTTTTTCTAAATGTCAGGTTAGCTGCACCGGTCTAGCCACCCTGTCAAACACAGCAGATTATCAGAGTATCTTCCCATCAGAGAGCTTGTCAGTTTTACTCTAGAAAGCCCCTTTTCCAGATCCTCAAATCCTCTGCCGGGATCTTTATAATTAGAAACCATGAAAGAGTCACTTTGCAGATTATTTGGCATTCTTATCATATTTAATTTCTACTTCTAAAAACAGTGTGTTACACCTACATCCCAACAGCATCTACTTTTACTCTCAGTGAAGTTTTCTAAATTTAAGTGGTCCTCTCTCTCTCTCTCTCTCTCTCTCTCTCTCTGTGTGTGTGTGTGTGTGTGTGTGAGAAGATGATCCTAAGGTTTTGCTTTTTGAAATCATTAAATATCGGTGAAATCACACACACACACACACACACACACACACACACACACACACAAACCCTAGCCACTAGACCAGGGATTTAAAAATCATTTAATACATTTCTAATCATTCCTTTAACTAGCTTTATTTTAGCATTATAATCAATTTTTATAGATATAATGTATATCTTAAATGTAAGATATAAATGTATATCTTAAAGGAAATCATCACTGCGTTGTATTATTTTAAGCTTTCTTTCTTAAGATCTTTGCTTCTTCTTTCTTTTATGTTTTTAATAAGACTTTCATTTTACATCGCCCCGTGTAGGATTGCTCTAGGTCCTCTGCTTAAAGGATCTGTAGTTTGGTGGTTTTGGGGGGAATCCTCCAGTGGGAGCAGGGTTGTTGCTACTCTTTGTTTTGCACTTGGGACCCTTTTTCTCTTACTGGGTTGCCTCCTCCATATGATATGGAGGACGATATGATCTATGTGCCTAGTTTCATTGTAGCTTGTTATGCTGTGTTTGCGTGATATCTCTGCTGGGTGTAGGGGACTCCTTTTTTTGAAGACAAGTGGAGAAGGAATGGATCTGGAAAAAGTAAAGGGAGGGTAAACTGAGGTCAGGATGTAATGTTCGGGAAAAGAATAAAATTTTCTCTGTAGAGAGGTTTTAAGGTGTATGGAAATATATTAGAAAATTGGTCCTATCTTTTCAAATTGTGTATTAAAATCAACATAAATGACCATTGAGTGTAATTAAATAAATGATAGATATGTGCATACCTTGGGGAAAAGTCTGTGTTTACTCTTTTTCTCTGAACACAGTGTTTTGTTTGCTTGTTTGTTTGTTTCACTGTTTTCTCCGTCAAATGCCCGAAATTATCAACAGTTCAGAGAAGTATTAGCTTTTACATCTCCCTGCATCCATGGCTTTCATGCCGCTCAGATGTGCTGCTCTGCGGTGCCCAGACCTGCTACTCTGAGTGGAAGGCCTCGTGCCTGCGATGACATTACAGCTGCAGCTCATCATTTGGCTTCGGGTCTCTCAGGCCTCTCAGTCCTGAGTTCTCCCTGCTCAGTTCTCTGCCTCTCCTAAGTGCTGTGAAGTCAGAACAGGAGAAGCAGCTAAAACTTGAACCCCTAAACTGCCCAAACCAGGAAGTGTTCTGTAGGAAAAGAACTTAAGTTTTTTTTTTTTTTTAAGATTTATTTATTTATTATGTATACAGCATTCTACTTGCATGCAGGGCAGAAGAGGGCAGCGGATCCCATTATAGATGGTTGTGAGCCACCATGTGGTTGCTGGGATTTGAACTCAGGATCTCTGGAAGAGCAGTCAGTGTTCTTAACCTCTGAGCCATCTCTCCAACCCAGAACTTAAGTTCTTTAAAATGATACATCATTTTTAATTAAAACATATCATTGTTAAAATTTCTTTTTAAGGACTCTTGAGGTTTGTAATTGCTAATATGTGGTCAGCGTTTATAAATATTTCATGAATTCCTGTAAGAACTTATTTATAAAAAACAGAATGATATAGACCCTGTAGCTTAGCAGGCAGGGGTGCTGCGTACAGAGATCAAGGGACTTTTTAAAAATTTCTTTTTCCATCGATCCTTGTGATAATAGTTTGTTAGCATAGCTAATCAATAGTATTGTTATTGATTTTTATATCAAGATACCAAGTTTTCATTTGCTTATTTGTTATGTAAAGATATTATTTGGCACTAATATTACTTGCCGTCTTATATTCCATTTTTCTTCTTTTGGTTAAGTGGTAAATTCTCACCCATTTGCGAATAGCTACGTCATTTAAAATATTTATCTAACAAAAGATAACTAATTTTGTTTTCATTTCAATTTTAAACTTTCATCATTTATCTTCACAAAGTGCTGCTCTCATTTGCTTTTCAAAGGTTCAGCCTCAATTTTGCCTTTAACTTTTGTTTTGTGTGGATGTGGGTGAGAATACACACGTGTGTGGGTGTGTGAGCACGGAGATCTAAGGAGAGCATAGGGATTATTTCTCAGGCAAGACGCACACGTTTTTTTAGATGAGATCTCTTATTTCCCCTGAGCTCACAGACTAGGCTCCTCCCCCTGAAGCCCAAGGATTTTCTCTTTTCAGCTCCCGCCCCCAGAGGGAGGGAATGCTGGGATAGCAAGTGTATCAGACACTCAACTCCCTCACCTTTTCTCTCTTTCCAGCCCCTCCCTCGCCTTTTCACTTCTTTTCAGTGTCTAGCACCTGGTGTCCTGGAACTCCCAAGGGAGACCAGGCAAGCCTCAGACTTGCAGGGATTCACATCCCCTGCTTCTTGGGTGCTAGGATTTTGGAGTTGAACTTAGGTTAATGCTCCTATGGTATCTCTCTAGCGCATGCTAATCCCGAACTCTACAGTTTTTTTCTTCATTCTTCTAAGTCTGCCATTGCAGGTGTGCACCATCGTGTCTAGCACATACTATTTCTCTGTCAGGAAAAAAAGAGGTTTGGGAGTTAATTTTTTTCCCCAAATCATCTGTTCTATGAATCTAACTCATCTTTATGAATCATATTAAAATGAAATTATTCCCTTGTATTTGTTGTCTATTACTTTAATTCTAGTAGGATTTACACCTGACATTTAGTTTCCCATTTTGTGTTTAGCAAGTTTTAGTCTTCCCTAAAAGGTCTTCTCTGAGCAAAGTTGTGTTCCTCATGATGTTCAATAATTTATCTCTGATGCTGACAGAACAGCTTTTGATCCTGTGTGAGAACATGGCATTTTAGAATGTGGTTTCCCAGTAGGTCTGAAGATGTTTCAGTCAACATCACACTCACACTTTATATTAACTTAATATAATAGCCTGTCTTTAGCTTTCATTTTCATGGTTTTTTGTTTTGTTTGAAGTCTTATATTTGGGTTGTTTTAGACAAAGAAAGATGGACTTAGTGGTACAAAGATAATGCTATATTTGTACTGTTTGAATATAAATAAAATAAACTTAGTATAGATTTTGGCTGTTTTCTTTCAGAAACAGAGCTAGAGCAAGATAGAGATAGAGAAAAATGTACCTCACATATATTTTGGTTTTAGTATGCTAACTAGTCATTTCCTAAGTTTACTTGAAGTTGAGTTTATTTACTATTTGTATCTTGTAGCTGTTCCACTGTTCTCCCTAACTCTTCCTCTCTTACCTTGAAATATTTTCATTATTCTCTGTATTTTCCACAGTTTGTCACCAACCAAACTAATTTAAATTTTATGCATCACCATCTTTCTCTCTATAATCAAATGCTGGTTATTGTCATAATTTTACTTGCTTGTTGTAATTTTATCATGTCTTTTCTTATTACATTCTTGGCTTATTTGAAAAAATACCTTTTAAAATTTTGTTAGAAGCAACAATCTGAATTTTAAAAATACTAGTATTTTTATATAATACATATTTTGAAGAGAGAAGGGTAAGAACATTTTTGTACTATGCTCAAACTTTCCCTTCCATTTCTAAAATCTAAGTTACTAGGTAGTTACACACTAGTGTATATATATATATATATATATATATATATATATATATATATACATATATACATATACTACATATCTGTATACATATCTATATATAGTACAATATGTATTTATCCTTTATATATGTTGTAAATATATATTTAACAATTAATATATTTATTTAACATACACACAAAATATGTATATGTACATTTAATATTCTGAAATGCCATTGATAATTGTCATGCTATAATGCAGAGCATTCACCGACTTCAGTGTCTGCATCGTTTCTTCTTGCATTCTCCTTGATGCTGGTCCTTCTTTTGTGAGACAGAGATGGCAAAGATGTGGGATTATATGGTCAGTTGTCCAGAATGCTCCCAAGTTACATAGCGTTTACTGACTCTACCTTCTTAGTAAAAGCTGGTGATCTCCCTAGATTTGCAGAATCCATAACTGCAACCTAGATAATGCTATTTATTTTAAGGGACTTTTGTAATTATTACTAAAACACAGACTTGGCTATAGGCCTAGATTCCACCTCAAATAGCAGAAACTAAGGCAGTCTGCAACAGAGATCCTTGTGATTACATCCATCAAAGGGTGAGCAGGCTCTTGCCAGACTGGGAAAAGTCTCCTCTGCCTTCTCAGTACAGTATTGTTCACAGTATTGCTTCAGTGAGTTGATGGGCATTTCAAAGGAGTAGATTAGTGTCATCGCTCTCTCAAGCAGTTCCAGAAGTGCACTTCTGTACCCCAGAAAACAGAGTTTGTTTTGTGAAGCCGGAATCTCTCTACACAACCAGGGCTGGTCTCAGATCTGAGTGCTTCTCCATCTCAGGCACGCTGGGGTTACTCATGTTTGCTGCCGTGCCCTGGTCCATACCTCTAAGATGTTGTTAGCCAGACAACATTAGAATGTTTATTCTAAACATGGTTTTGGTTTTAAATTCTTTATTCTAAGTTCTAAATTATCTTTTTAATTTTAATGGTTGAGGTAGTGATCTGTCATCTTATTGTTTAAAACATCTTATTCCTCAATGTTCTTATATACCCAATATGTTCCTATATAGGCAAGTTTTCTTATTACATCTTTTCACAAGGTTGTATGAATCCAGATTTTAACTGGTTGATATTTGCCCCTGTGAACAGTATTTAAATCATTTTAACAAATTTTGGACAGTCGAAACCACATTGACTTGTAATAAATGGAAACAAACTATATATAACCATTAGGCTGAGTGATTTCTCTATATTGTAACCCCTTCCATCAGCGTGCACACAAATATGCAAGTTACGTCACTTCACTTTTACACATCAAGTCTTTAAAAGAGTTTCTGAAAACTTCGGTTGCTATTTATGGCATCTATGTAGATGACCTGAGAACAATTAGAATTCTTACCTCACCAGCAACTCACCAGAAAGATCAGGTATGCAACCCCACCTATCTCTGGCAGCGCCCACATCAACCTACTCCGGTTGGCTACACAGTATAAAAACTAAAATAAAAACCCAACCACCAACCCACCTATTTAGTGCTTCCCACAGCCTGAATCTTATGCTGCTTCATGCATGTCTCAGTGAACTCCCAAGAGCAGGAGTAAAGAATTCCCATCCAATATCCCCTGGAAATACACTTGGCCACGGTACACAAAAGATTTGTATTTTCAGTGTGTAAAGTCAAAGGCCACACTGAGATGGTGTGTCTGTTTAGTAGCAGAAGCCAAACCTCACAGAAATGATGGTGCAGAAGCAATAATTCATATTTTTATCAGTGGATACACAACCTCCTATAGTAGGACAGGATATGCTCCAGAAAGAAAGATTAAAATCTAAAGAAACAAAATGGCCTCGTTCATTTACAAGATCGTAGCCATGACTCTTGCCTAGCCTCATGTGCAGATGTACAACTCAGTCAGCTTCTTCCTCCATCCCCACAGGTTCAACTGCAGTCAGTATCCTCTGTGTCCTGTCAAGGGGTCTCTACAAGAATAATGTGGAACACATAAAGAAGAACTTGTCCCTGGGGGATGTCACAGAACTGCTTGAGCTAGGGAATCTACCTTCAGAGGTCACATTTACATCAGACCTTCAGCATGAACTTAATATACACTAAAGTTAATGTGCTTAGTAGATGCCCAGAGGATAAATTGGAGGCAAAGTCAACAATGGTAGGACGACCCCTAGGGACAAGACTAGAAGATTCTGTGGGAATATGGAGGGAGCCAAACTTCTACAAACCTTTCCCATCCTCCACTTATAGATGATTAAACATTAGGCTGACTCCATGGTGGGAAGCTGGATCAGAGAGGGTGATGTAGTGTTGTATGGTGCTGGATGATGGGAAAACATACTTTTTGAAGTCGGGAAGCATGAGCTCACATCTACAGAGGGGTCAAATTGGAAGCTGTAGCTCACACTGAGGAGTGATTACTAATTGACTTTGCATTTGCATGTAGTTTTTTCTTGCTTATATTTTTAAAGACTAAGAGTAAAATACATTAAGTATATGAAGTCAGAGAATAAGGACTGAAGTAATGGCTTTTCGAACCATGACAGGAAAAATAAAATTTGAACTAGGAAGAGATTGGCCACGCTTAAGGGACACCCATGTGTTTACTTTGTAGAACTTACATGGATCTGGTTCTAGGTAGGAAAAAGAAATAACATGAAAACCAACAGCTTTAGCAAAACAAAAGCAACTTGGAAGCACAGCAACTTCTGTTAGAAGCACCCTTTTATTAGAAAACAGGAAAGTTAATTCTCTGTTGTTCATTCAACTTATAGGCTAATCTATTAAAAAAAAAATCAGAAACCTTGTTAAGAACAATCAGTTCAAAGATATTGGTTTGCAGAGTCCTCAGAACTTGTTGCCAGTAGGGTATGTGTTCATGGCTCACGGATCAAATATTCTGGAATTGTTTTATCTGGTGGATTTTATTGGTTTAAATGAGAAAGGGGGATTAAGTTTGGATTATCGCTAATGTGAATTTTCCTTGGTTGTATTCAGGTAGATGTTATGAAATCCTGGGAATAAGAACTTTACAACTTACCTAGCCTTCAGCGGAACATTGTAAACATGTTGTTTCTTCCTAAAGATTGAAAGAGAAAAGTAAGACTGTGACTGAAAAGAAACTCAGATGCCAGTTTTCTTTCCACACAGAATGACAAATGTGTGCTTAGGATAGAAGTCCATAGAAAGTGCTGCATGGACGCAGAACGGGGTTTATGAGACAAACACTGGGGTGCTTGGAGTCATCACTGGGAGGTTCCTTTACGAGAGTTCTCCGCCTTTGTCTCACCCTATAACTCCTGCCTGCAAAGGTACTTGATTTTATTCTGCTGTCGGCTTTGTTGCAAAGGCAAGGGATATTTTTCTTTTAAGAGAGTCCTTGGATGCTTCCTCTGGGTTGTCTCTGCTAGATGGTGTGGATGGTTTGGTTATCCCTGTACTCTCCCAGGTCTCGAGAGAGCAGCGGCTCCTCTTAAAATTATAGCTTCTTCAAGTGCCCTGTGTCTTCAGACACCCTTTAATGTGCTGGCATAAAGTAAACCTTGTTCCTTGATAGGTTTTATGGACAAGGGCTTTCTGGAACCATTGAGATGTTCCCACGTGCTGATTCCAAGTACCATTACAGCCATTAATGACAGCACACAATGCTTTGTTCTAAAGTGTCCTGTTGATACATATCCCAAGGCGTGCTACAATTAGAGCTGATTGAACATGTGGATTTTTTTTAATTTTTATTTTACCTACACTCAGCCTTCTTTATCTTGTTAAACTCTTTCAGATGGAGATTCGGTGAAGGTTTTATTATTTTTTCTAGTGCTCCCAACATGAAAGAAACTTACCATGAAGGAAATTTTGAAAATAACACTTAACCTTGTGAAAGTAAGGAAGTACATAGCAATATATTCTAGCCAGTACACGGCTTCCACAGAAATGTTTTGTTTTGCATGTGGGATGTTTTCCCCTGGCTCTGTGTTCATGACTGTACAAGTTTAGAGAGACTTTCCATCATTATTTTCCATGTCAAATGCAAACAGGGCCAAATTGGCAGCATGCCAGGCTTGGGAAGTCACCTTATTTGTGAAAAATGGAACCTAGTTGTGTCTTTGGCCTCACCTTGGCTATTTGGTCCAAGGTTGGTCGTGCAGCAAATGCAGTTTGGTGAGCTTCATCTGTGGGCCGATCGTGCAAGCTGGCCATGACACAGTGTTCTAAGATCCCACTGGCCAACTTGGTTTGTGCAGTGGCCCAATTCTGATAAGTGCTTGCAATGAAGGATGATGAGCAGGAGAAAGTGGGTACAATCTGGCCAGGACTTCTTACTGCCCAGGTCTTCTTTTACTGGCTCGTCACCTCTGCCTCTCAGGGTGGCTCACTCCTCATCTCTTCCACAATGCTAGGTCCCCAAAAGAGGGGGGTGAAAATGTGTTGGCATTAAGAAACTCTTATTCTATGAGACCCAAGCAACAGGCTGTAATTTAAAATTTTGAGATACTACTGTTGCTTGAGGTTTTTCTTAGTTTTGGGGTTTTTTGTTGTTGTTGTTGTTGACCTTCTGTTTTTTTTTTTGTTGTTGTTGTTTTGTGTGTTTGTTTACTTGTTTTGTTTTGTATTTTTTTGTTTTTTTGTTTTTTTTTTTTTAGGAGGGAAGCTTACCAAGGCCATATAAATAGGAGTGTAGTTGGCTGGGAAGTTGTATGAAATTCTTCTTTAAAATGGCACCATCTTTGTTCATATTTCTCACTGCTCCTGAAGCAGATGAAGAAATAGCAAAGAGAGGTTAACATGAAGTGACTATAGACTATCCTATACCATCAGAGAATTAATTGAAGATGCTATTAATTGAAGATGCTATTAATTGAAGATGCTATTTGCTGGGCTCTGGATCTACTGAGAGAATGACTCACCAGCACTAAGAAAATAAACCTGCTTTGGCCATTCACTGTGTACACAGCCCCTAGAAGACAGGGGAGTGAGGTCTGAAGACACGGCCTCAGCTATTGTGGTAAAGTGTCTGACCGGAGCCTGTATCAACTGAAGTAATGATATTGTTTATTACAAATGACATTGATAATATAATTTAGATTGTTACACAGTAACTCCTGACAAGTCTTTGTATTCAACCAGAGCTCTCAAATTTAAACATTTATCAGGGTTACCATATGGTTTGCTAAAAAAAGATTTATGGTAGTGACCCTTGGAGGTTCTGGGATCGGGATGAGGAGTGGAATGTGACAATCAGTTTGAATCTCTTGCAAGTTGCTAGATGATGCAAATCCTGCCAGTGCGCTGGTCTCAGTTGGAGAGCCAAGTGTGCCTGTCATTTATGTATTCAGCCAAAATTTGGGCATCGTTTCAGCATATATTAATAATTTATTAACTTCACCAGAAGGTTCAATTAGTACCTAATTACACAGGTAAAGAGTTGCTTAAATGGGACACGGTCAGAAGCAGTGTTATTTAAAGATTAGAAGTGAATTTAATCCAAAATTTATTAATCAAGAAGCAAAACAAAAGAAAAACAAGTTATATATTGACCATATATTATATTATTGATGCAAATATTTGCATTGATTTTTCTTCTCTAGATTTTTTATTTTTTAAGTTCTGAACATACCACATTGCTTCTCAAAAAATAAAGATATGTATGGCATATCTTTTTATGTATTTTTTGAAATTGTAAGTATATCATTCTCCCTTGCTTCTAGTTAATCCCTCTTCTGCATCTTCTTTTCTTTCTCAAATTTAGGGCCTACACACACATACATACACACACACATCACACATTTATAAACACATAAATAAACCTTCTCACTGGATTGTATGATCTTGGGCAGATCTTTTTAAAGGCCATCCTTAGTTCGTGTTAACATAATGGTGTGTTTAATGAAGTTGACCACCAATGTCACTTTCTAATAGTCATTTTATAGACATATTTTTGTCATTTATACTAAAAAAAAATCAACCTCTGCATTTTAATCGATTTATTCTACTAAGAATGGGGATGCAATGCTAATCTGGTGTCAAAGCCTTTGTGCCCATATTGTCTTTAGTTACAAAATAAATTTTAAAACTCATTTCTGCTTTTACTGGTTTAGTTTGTGGTAAAAAAAAAACATGCAGGATATCATCTACTGGTGTGTGTGTGTGTGTGTGTGTTTTGCTTTTTTACAAAAGAATAGATATATTTTGATACTGACTTGAAATTTCTCACAAATATATGTATATGCTTTCTTTAAAGGGATACAATTTGAGGTATAAACAAATAGAATGATTAATATAAAAAAGAAAAGAGGTATATAGAATTTAAAACTTTGGTTAGTCCATGTGTAAATATTCTTCAGACACATAGGTACAAAGGCTTTTGTGGGAATGTTCATCTTACAGCCAATTAATACTGTTAAAAACTGAATGCAGTACATTCCATGTTATGGGTAGTACCTGAAGTCTCATGGAAGCATTTCCTACTTTTAGAAAAAACTATCCTAGCATTCCTGAATTCACACACTCTAGCTAGTTTCTATCAAGCTGAGAGAGAAATAATGAGGAAAGGACAATGGATTGCATCCTGTCAAGTGGAATGATTCCCTCCAACTATAATAATAATAATAATGATGATACTAATAATAATAATAAATAGAAATAATAATAATTAATAGTAATAATAGTAGCAATAATAATAATATAAAGATGAACTTAAATTCGTGCATATACGAGTATTCTGTTAAAAGTCTAATGTAAGCCATTTATACTCATTTCCTTCAGGTCCAGTGCTATCACTTTACAATTTGATTTTCAATTGTATTACAATTAAATTCAACTGAGAAATCATTAGTTGAATGAGCATTTAAGGCATTCAGACTCAATGCAAAATTCCCAACATGCTGCTTCCAGCTGGAAATGTGACTAGGGTGGAATTATAACTGAGAAGATAAGAAAATGCTTAAATGCAGCTAATTCAGTATACTATAGAAGAACCTCTGTCTGCTTTTCCATTCACACTGAATTGGAGAGGTTTGTTCTGTTCCACGCGGTCTCATACTTTGCATGTGTGAGTTTGTCTTCTGAATGGAGGATATTCACTTCCTTTAGGGTAGGGGGCTCTCATTCTGCACCTTGCTGTGATCTCAGTGCAGAACATAACGCCGCCATTTTCAGTAACCTAGATACTTACAATGTGTGAGTAAATGCCTGGTAATCTCATGAAGAGAATGATGTTATGCACAATGTCTTTTGTACTCATTACCATCATGGGGCTGTAAAACATTATATGAAAACTCCATGAATGTAATGTAGCTCCGAGGTAGAACACGTGATAGGTATGCTTGAGACACATAGCTTCATCTTTCCAAACACACACTTACCTACACAAGCCTTTCCCAAACCTACACACACCACAAATACGCACACATAGCACACATACAGATGCAACTAAACATACCATATATACACAAACACACTTATATAAGACACACAAACATACACACATGCACAACACACCCACACATATACACAAACATATACACCCCAAATGCACACACATACCTACAAATATACCTATACATACAACACTACATACCACTACACAAAAACACACCACAAATAAACACACATCATACACACCCAACAGATATAACACACACATGCATACACACAAATACACCTAAGCATACCATGTACACAAAAACACCTTGCATATCTCATACAAATGCACACACATATGTACCACACACCAGACACACACAAACACTCTCACACACATAAACACATACCACAGATATACATATAGACACACCACACACACACATGCCAAACACATACACACAAATACACCACACCCCCACAATTAAAATTTAATTGTAGTGTTTACAAAATGAATTATGTAAACTTCAACATAGATGTGTATGTTAGGATAGGCTACATATATATGGTATGTATGTATATATGTATGTATGCATGCATGCATGTATGTATGTGAGTATTGATACTTGCCCTGACTTAGCCATACAACAATGTGGTTCTTGAAATGTATCTCCTGCATAACAGGGAGAGGACTAATTTTGGTACAATCATATCATACACACACACACACACACACACACACACACACAAACACACGTATACATAACATACCACACACAAACGCACACACAACATAAACACACCAACATAATTGCACACAAAACAAAACAAACTGAAAATAAAAACCAAAATCCCCAAATCCCTCCAAGCAAGTAACTGTTATAGTATGCCAATATAATTATGCTATTTTATAAATAAGTTATCATTTTGTTGAAATGAGATCTTGTTTAATAGCCCAAACTGACCTTGAATTCTGAGTCTACCTTCTAAGAATTGAAATAACAACATTTCCTTACACCAGGCTTATTTGTTGTTATTATTGTTTTATAATAACAATAACAGGTTTTTAAATTTTAATTGTAGTGTTTACAAAATGAATTATGTAAACTTCAACATAGATGTGTATGTTAGGATAAGCTACATATATATGGTATGTATGTATATATGTATGTATGCATGCATGCATGTATGTATGTGAGTATTGATACTTGCCCTGACTTAGCCATACAACAATGTGGTTCTTGAAATGTATCTCCTGCATAACAGGGAGAGGACTAATTTTGGTACAATCATGCTGTCATATTTTCAAGATAGAGTTACCATCTTTAGTGTACTGGGAATTGCTCTATGGGCCTCCGGACTGAGACCTGATTAAAAAATATTTGAATTTCAATGCTGTTCCTGTCACTAACTTGCTGGGTCAGTGCGCAAGGTTTTTGCTAATGAAGTGAATTTCCTAGATGCCTGAATTACTTTGAAGGAGTAAATTAGTCATTAAGGATTCCAGTTTACATGCTGTCTCTATTTCTTCTATAACCTTGTTTCTTTTTTGACATCAGTACTGAATCTACTAGATAAGATCAATGTGATGTGCAAAGTTTGCATATATTCTAAAATAATAGTTTGTTACTATTATTCAGTTAGTAACTGAATGTTTGAATATTCCAAAAGCAGGCATTTCAGGGAAAAACATTTAACAGTTTGAGTTTTTTTAGAGTTTAGATATGAAATTGTTAATACCATCTTCTATAAAAGTGGGTACAGATATTATAGCAAAATTTATTCTGTTTATTTAAGATAAAAAGAACACTTTCTGTCAAAGAAACAATTTAAATAAAACTTGACCCTCTCCTCTTCCTTTTCAGAGTGCTGTGTGGTCAAATGGAAATTTCCATCAGAAATTCTCTAATGTCTTTTGCGCATTAACATTTCAAAATTCAATTTAAATATCCAAAGATCTCATTTTTTTAACAAACTTAACAAAACTCAGGTAATTTCCTTAAACTTCTTTGATTGAAAGACAGCAGTTGGTGTGCATATATTAAAAAAAATCATGTACAGCTATGAGCAAAGCCCCAAATCAATTATATATAAGAAATAACACATGGAAAGAAATTAATGAAAAAGAAGAATTTCAACTATATGATTCTCTGCTCTGCTACCTGCAGGCAACAAACGAACATGAGGAAAAAAAATCAACATTCTTCAGGTAGATAAGAAGAAAATTAATAAACTTTCTTTCCTACCAGATCCCCTGATGCCACAGTTGTTGGATGTGTGACTGCAGAAACAGCTTGTTCTGCCAAAGTACTATTTTTTTTAGACTTTAGGAATAAGGTTTTATTCTTGCTGTTAAGCTCAATTACCTGAGTTAGTATGGATGTGCACTGTCCAAAGAGCATTCCTCTTTCCTGTCCCTTCTGATTAAATGACTCTGTTGGATATGCATGAGACAAATGTAACAAGAACAGAGTATGAAGCATTTTTCAGGATAATGATGATTCATAAAGATGTCTGAATATAACAGCTGAAAATTCTGAAATGCGCTGCTGAAAGCCACAAAATACATCCATGGTTAAGTAAGAAAAAGTATCTACTTTAATATATATTGACTTCTATAAAGGGCTTTATACTTTGTATAGTATAAAGATTAGCTTGAAACTAAGAAACTGAAGGTAAGACATAGGTAGTTAGATACCACGATATATAATATGAATTGCACTGGTTCATTTCATCACATACAGAAAAATATAAATTAATTTAAAATGAAAGTTTCATTTTAACTTACACATATTAATGGGAGTATGTGGAGGTTTGACATATTGTACTTACACCATAAATGTGAATTTGAATTGGTTCCTGTTACCTTTATAGGATTATAACTGTAAAAATAATGTCACTGGGCAAATGTATCTCAATTGTGATGTGGTAACTCAAGCAGGTTATATGTTGCTTTCATTGTCCTTTTTGGAGATCTCTATTGATCTCTCTATCTCATGTGTGTGTGTGTGTGTGTGTGTGTGTGTGTGTGTGTGTGTGTGTGATGCACATTTATGCATCTTCTTACTCCTTTGTCTGAGTAAATCTGTTACAAAGGGCCTTTCAAGGGGGCATAACACAGAAGTTGGCAATTTGGACAGAGTCTCACTCTTTTCACATTCCTTAATTTATTACCATTCTGAAATAGTTAATCCATTTGTGTGGATGCCTGGCTCTTGGTGTGCACAAAGTGACAACACTGGTGATACAGATTCAAGTTTTAACATTAATGATCCTGCTTTATACTAATAGAATGAAAAGCATCCTGCATTTTAAACCATGGAATTACAAGGTCTGGAAGTATTTGTCTTTTTTCAGGAAAAAAAACTCAATGAACAGAATTTCTGAGCACACTGTGATGGATTATTGCAATTATTGGGAATAATAATATTTTAATGTGACCTTCCCCCACCTGTCAGTTGTAATCAAGACTGCCCCACTACTCTGAAACAATCTCATTTTGCTAGGTGGCTAGCCTTGTGCAGCTTTTAGAAGGCTTAGAATATTAATGCGTGTGAAAGACCGAATGTTCTCTGTGGTTCCCCTTTGACATGTCTTCTTTTAATCCCAATGCACACCAATGCAAACCAAGTTAATATATAATGAACTAAGTCCAATGCGTGCTTAAAGGGTAAGATTTCCTACAGCGATATTGCATTTGAACCATTGAAATCGTCATTTCTTTTCTGTCCCCATTCGTGGTATTGAGTTGATTTCTGCAGACATAATTTCCTCTTGTGGGTGCCCCTGATTCTGAAACATAATCTAAACAGAGACTTTTCTGGACATTTAGGTGATGGTTGCACTGTTTTTAATAGGCTTCCAAGGTTGAAAGTTATGCAGCAAAACAATGTATGTTGAAAGATACAGGTGTTTGGTTTTGATATGTCCTGTGCTGATGACTGCTCTCTTAGGATGCCCCATGCTGTGCTAATTTTAATATTATTTCTGTATCTTTGCATGCCCTTGTATATTAACCTCAAATTTTCTTTGTGCACTTCTAGCTGTTACTTCTGTTATTGTGGACATGTTTGGGGGATTTCATTAGAACCCTGAAATTGTGGCAACAGTTTCTCAAAAATCCTTTATCCAGAGGATTAACTCTCCCTTAACTGCTTCATAGCCATCTATTCACAATCCATCATTTACATATCACTCAGGACCATGGTGACATAGGAAAGGACGACTATAACATTGTTTGTGTTTCTTTATCAACGTAGGCCATTCAGATCATTCCAGGGTAGTCACACAGCGGTCTGGGCTTCACAGTGCAGCCGACTCACGGGACTGCTCACCAGGGCCCTTGGGTGCTGTGAATCCACCCGACCTTTCCTCCTGTCTGTTTTATTTCTGGAACACAAAGGTAGTTATGGCCAATTCAAATGGGCCCAAGCATGCAATTATTTCTCTGCTAAAAATGGAGAAAATACTCTTCACCAAGATCTACTCAGTTCTGCTGAGAGACAATTAACGGCACAATGGACTCTACCTTTAGAACTACCATATCCATAGTCTTTGGTTACAGAGCTCTAAGATATTAGCATTTTAAAATGAGGCTGTGGTTGATATTTATGAACATCAAGACTATTAATTCTGGCAAGAGTGTTTGAATATCTATAAATCGGACACAATTGAAGAGCTGAAATTCAGATTTCCTCACACTTGCCTGCCAAGTGGCTTCAATCAGAAGTAATTTTCTCCATGAGGGCACAGGAAGCTTGGTTGTGAGCCTTTTCTGAGGAGATATTATTTGTGTCAAATTACGTGTGGTGATTTTCCTGAGGTGGACTCTGTGCCCACTAATGCATACCCAGGAGGTCCCTCTCTTCTCCCTTCCTTCCTTCCCTGGTGCTACTAATTACACTTGGGCTTCAAGTGTCTCTTATTAGTCCTTTACATGTTTGTGGCCACTGATTATCAGCGATGCCTCCTTAAACAGACATGCGGCAGAGAGAGGAGAGACATCCCATCTCTGCAGAAACACCATGCATTTTAAGGAAAACATCTTTCTTGGCATCTGCCTTGATAGTGTTGTAAAAGAAGTGGCTAGTAATTTCACATTTGAAAATAAAGAAAAATGATATAAACCTGATATTTAATTTGGCAGCAATGCAAGCTGACCATTTAATCATGGACTTGTATCTTATTTTAAATATTGGCAATGAATTCTCATGCCTTTAAAACGAATGTGCTAAAAAATCCTTTAGCTTTATAGTTAGTCTTTTTTATTTAAAAAATCATAAATGCTGCTCAGACTCACAAAGCAATACTTACATGTGTTTTTTATCTTCATATATGCAAGAAACTTATCAAATATAAGTTGTTCAGAAACCTAAAATAAAAGTGAAATGCCCATTTAAAAACTGTGAACCTATTTAAGATTAACAGCACATTAACTTGGTGTGAAGTTTACTAAGCATAAATCTGTGCTTTAGTGTTGGTAATCTTTCAAATAATAGCACAAGTAGGATTTTAATACAACTATCAAAATTTAATATATAACTGGAGCCAATTTACTATTCTTTTTTAAATTATTCAGTAACATTAATAAAAGATCTTGCAAAATTTTTATTACATCTGTTTCAATTTTAAAAATGAACCTATATATTGTTAATTTTATTTTTATAATATGCATGCATGCATGTTCTCTAGGTATGAAAGCTTTATGCTTTCCATATTGTATGCAGGAACTATTCAAATATTTATTACAGGATTGAAATTTATTTTGGTAAGTAAAATTCAGAGTATATATTTTCAATGAAGAATCTGACCTCCAGTATACTATATGATGTATTTATATTGTAACTTATATTAAATCAGTTATTTCACAGATTGATCTCATATGGGTTACATAAAGTATGAACAATCAAACATTTTATTTTTTCTGTCTATGAAAATATCATCCTGATTTTGTGGAAGGGGAACATACACTTTGGTTGACTTTTCAGTCAAAAGCTCAAGACACAGGTTCTAACGTTAACTTGTTATATGTCTGTGAAAAAATAATTAGGGGACTTTGGACTAACTACTAGCTAGCACTTCTGTGTTTGTGTGTTTATTGTATTTTACCCTTTTGTGTCTGAGGAAATGCTTATATACTGATTTATACAGTAAGGCATGATGTTAAAAAACAAATGATGTTAAAAGTGCTGAACTTTATAAACCAACAGATTTACTTAGTGATCTATAACCTTGTTCTGTTAGCTGACTCGCTTAGCTTTACTTTCCAGACTAAAAAACTGAAAGAGCAATAGAAACACTCGTATCTAACTCACTGGACTACATAATACACCATGTAAGAAAGCACGCTGGTTCTTATCCATCAAAGAAAAATGAGATTTATTTTAGGTCTCCTTTTTACCAAAGATTAAATTAAATACAAAGAAAGGTCATCATTACTATCTTCATTAAACAAGTCATTAATAAATCTATTAACGTATGTTTAAAATGCATGTGAACAGGATAGTGATCCCTTGCTATTATTTTATAGATGGTGTGCGAGTTTTGTTATTAGACATAAGTATTGCAAAAATATTGGTATTAGACTTGAAATTATTAATAAAATGTTAAACTAATATGAGATCCATGAAATTATCTATTTTTCGATTCTTAAATTTAACTATAATAAGTGTTATAATTACCAGAGTATTTAAAGTGAACATTTCTTGTTTTGAATGAAAGGAAAATAAATTCTAAAGGAAAAGTTTGGCTTGGAAGCCCCTTTGTTTAAATGCATGTAATTAATTCTATTCATATAAATGCTGCATGCCAGTTCAGTCCTGAGGATATTCACTTGATGCCAATGTTGCACACCACTGGATGTAGATATGTTGTCCTACACAGATATAAAATGATAATATCAAAGCATTTAGAAGAATTTATAATTTTTCTCATTTGACCCTAAAATCTTGCTATGACATTTGTAAAAATAGAGATTGGGTGAGAGAAAGGAGGGGGAAGGATATACAGACAGAGACAGAGAGACAAAAACAGAGACAGAGACAGGCAGAGAGACAGAGAAAGACAGAGAGCAACAGAGAGACAGAGAGACAGAGACAGACACAGAGAGACGGAGAGGCAGACAGAGAGAGAAAGGTGAAAACTTAATCCTAGAATCCTGGTATTTTTCCTGACAAGACCAGCAGCAGACTGACAATTAGTGCAGATTACCATAATTGTGTTCTACGGATAAAAATGCCATATTACTTCTTTAGCAGAAAATGCCAGCTTCGACTTAGTGAAACAAGTGGCAATTTCGATTCTTAGGTAACACGGAGTTCCCATGTCATCTGTTTCAGAGCCCCTGAACACCTGCAGCCCACCCCACCCCATTCCCTTTCAGTAAAACAGGCCCACTAATGTACTGCTCCTCACTCTCATTCTCTCCAAGGAAGTTGTATTTTTATAACTGAAAAAGTATCACATAAATACAAATTACATTTTTTCATTAGGAAACTACTTTTCATTTCAGGAAAATTCAATTAATTGTGAATAGGGTTATGCTTTAATCATGGAGAGAAATATGTAATTCTTCTTCAAGCCTCAAACACATATAATGAAATCTTTCCTTGGAATCCACTCTTAAGATGGATTTTTAAAGGTATAGACTTTATTAAAATCTCATTTCAATTAAAATGCATTCAATTACTGTAAATCTTTATTAAAATCGCAGGTAAAGTTGTTCATCGGTGTAAGAGAGACTTGTGGTCTTTACCAGGCTGTTAATTCTAACAAATTAACATAACATTCAAAGGTTTGCTCAAGACAGAAATATATATATATATATATATATATATATATATATATATATATATATGTTTAGTACTCAGGGGAGCAGGAAATGTAGACTGAATTTACTTTGTGTGTAATCTTCTCAGGCACTGGCTTTCTTTGCCTTCTCAACGAATGTAGTCTTTCTTTTCTTTTTTTTAAAAAACGTTTTAAAATTTACTTGTTTTGTAAGTCTCCATTCAAGCACTTAATCAATATCGAGCATGTACTCTTTCTGTGTAGCCCTGTCCACTGTCTCTTATACGCCATTAGCATGTGTGAATCTCCTTGGGATGACTTCCTGATATTCTCTTTCCTCACCTCAGTAATCTAAACAACTCCACTTAAAGGATTTTTTTTTTCACTTAAAGGATTTTTATTTCACTGCCTTCCTGGAATGTTTTTGGTACAGTGTCCCTGATTCTTTTTCAAGGGCCGCTGGAAGACGCCATCGAAGATGAGGAAGAAGAGTGCCCAGCAGAGGAGGCCGAAGTCATCGCCAAAGGAGACTTTCCGTTGGAGGAAAGCTTTCCCACAGGCTTTGCGCCAGAAAACCTGAGCTGTGAAGAAGTGGAGTTCTTTTGTAACAAAGGTAATCCTTGAGGGCTGCATGTAGGACGGATACCACTTAAGTGATTTTGTAAATTTTTATTAACTTTAGGATGAAATAACACCAATATATAATGCTATGATCTGGTAACATGGAAGAGTTTTTTTTTTTTTAGTATAGAATAAAGCTTATTCAGAGCATGGAGAGGGGAGCTAAGAGGGTAGCAGAGGCAGAGAAAGGCTGAGAGAGAGAGTAGAGAAGTAGAGGCCGGCCATGGCCATGGGCACGGAGAGAGGGGGAAGGGAAGGGAATGGTGAACGGGAGAGCAAGAGCAGGAGAGAAGCAAGAGACCAAGAGGGCAAGAGAGTATATGGAAGATTATTGAAGAAAGAAGCTCTTTTGTCATTGGAACAAACTATTTCATTTTGATAATCATCTATCCTTTTATTAAAATATTTTAATACCAATTGGCAAGTTCTCTGAGTTAATTTTTTGGTTGGATGTCTGGTCAACTAGCTATCACATTTTTGATGTTTATCAAATTTCTTCTTCTTTCAAGGAGTAGTTATTGAACTCCAGTAGTGTGCCTAACTCTAATACTGAATATAAGCACTGAATGCAGCCCGAGTCCGGCTCAGTCCTGCTGGAAACTGAGCACTGTGGCTGCTTACTTTAATTTTCAACACGTCTCCCTCTTAGGTTATTGATAACTTCTGAGTATGATCTTTTCTTCTATGCATACTTATTGGACATGCACAAACACGTACATACACACATGCATGCACATACACTCAAACACATATACACATCACACATACATACACGCACACACACACAATATCCAAGAGTACACTATAATCTAAGAGTACTCTAGAGAAGTCTCAATTTATTTCTAACCTTGAGTTTGGTAACATGCCATCACCCGCCATCACTATTTTTCCTCAGTTTTTTTTTCTAAAATTAATTTTTTGTTTCACATAATACTTTTATTATTTTATTTCTACTAGTTTGTTTGATCTCCCCAGTAGGAAAGGAATTCTATTCCTCTTATGCTCTCACATGATATCATGTATGTTGGGATGATTTTCTAGGGTTAGAACAGGTGCTTCTGCTAATTCCACATGAAAGCATCCCAGACAGCCAACGGACTGAGTGTCTGCGTGTCTGTCTCCACCTCTCAATATTGGTGTGTGTGTGTGATACTTGTGAAAGCAGGCCATTTTCAGTCAGACAGTTCACAGAGGTGACATGAGCGTATGAGTGTGTGTTGATTGGACTCAAGTCTGAAATCAAGAATGCTGATATAATATCCCTAAATGGACAATGAACCTAGCTTGATGGTCTCATGCATTTGTAGAGTAATTTAAAAGTTCCAACATCGCCTTCTCCCATTGATGGCATCTCAGAAACAAAGAAACTCCCCCTGGATCTTGCCCCTCAATCAGGCAGCACTCCAATCTAACTGCGATCTCCCAGAAAGCCAGCAGTGGCCTGTGACATGGTGCCTATCTCCCAATCAGACAAATATGACTGAAAATTAGAGGAAAAAAAGGTCATTTCCCTAGACCCAGATTTCAGGCCAGTTTCATATTTCCTGTAGATGTTCTGGATTCTGTGCCTGTCTCTTAAGAACATGTAGTTTAAGCAATGTATGCAACCTCCCGCTGAGGTATTGAGGAATATTTGTTTTTTTCTATATTCTTTGTTTACATTTCAAATGATTTTCCCTTTCCCGGTTCCCCCCTCCCCATAAGTCCCATAAGCCCTCTTCCTTCTACCCATTCCCCAGTCAACCCCCTCCCACTCTTCTGTCCTGGCAATCCCCTACAATGCTGCATCAAGCCTTTCCAGGACCAGGGCCCTCTCCTTCCTTCTCCTTGGGAATGATTTAGTATGTGAGTTGTGTCTTGGGTATTCAGAGCTTCTGGGCTAATATCCACTTATCAGTGACTGCATTCCATTTGTGTTCTTTTGTGAATGAGTTACCTCTCTTAGTATATTTTCCAGTTCCAACCATTTGCCTAAGAATTTCATGAATTCATTGTTTTTAATTGTTGAGCAGTATTCCATTGTGTAAATGTACCACATTTTCTGTGTCCATTCCTCCAGAGGGACATCTGGGTTCTTTCCAGCTTCTGGCTATTATAAATAAGGCTTCTTTTCACCTGAAGAACTTTGAATGACTCAGAAGCACCTTAAGAAATGTTCAACATCATTAGTCATTAGGGTAATGCAAATCAAAACAACCCTGAGATTTCACCTCATACCAGTCAGAATGGCTAAGATTTAAAACTCAGGAGACAGCAGGTGTTGGCAAGGATGTGGAGAAAGAGGAATACTTCTCCACCGCTGGTGAGATTTGCAAGCTGGTACAACCACTCTGGAAATCAGTCTGGCGGTTCCTCAGAAAACTGGGCATGACACTTCCTGAGGACCCTGCTATACCACTCCTGGGCATATACCCAGAGGATTTCCCAGCATGCAATGAGGACACATGCTCCACTGTGTTCATAGCAGCCTTATTTATAATAGCCAGAAGCTGGAATATTTGTTTTTAAATTACATGCAATACCATCTTACTCTTTGGGTCCACAAGATTTACATGTCTATATTTATTATAAGGTATCTACCTTATGGTCTGGTGTCATAAAAGAGAGAAAAGCTAAGGATGAAAGGCACTGACCCCTCTTTTCTTTGATCTCTTTATGGTTAAAGAGTTAAGACAGAAATTTAAATTATTAGTTATGTATCTAATACAATCAAAAATAAATGCAATTAATAATTGCATTAATTATATGCAATTATGTATTATATACATATATATGTATATATAAACAATATGTATATATGTAATATATACAACTATGTATTGTATATATATGTACATATATATGTATTATAATACATATGCATTATGTATTGTATACATTTTAAATTTGAGGGTGATAATTACCGAGGGTTTATGTTTAATAGAAGACTTTATTAAAGCCACAACTTTAAGTAATTAGTTGAAGGCAGGTAAAATTAGATCAATTAATTGACTTTTTAAGGACAGTAATTATGGCCTTGAGAAAATAATACTCATCTACATTAACACAAATCAGGATTCAAAGAATATAATGACAAGCATTTAAGAAGCAAGGAAAACATTGAATTACAATTGTTATTATTGTTATTTAATGTATATTATTACTTGAGAAGTGCTTGGAAATTCCTAAGATATTTTAAATGTATAACCAACAACAGCACAGACTTTGCATTAAATAGTGTATAATATATGCATTATAAATCAATCCCCTAATGTTCAGTTTGAAACTAAAAAGTCTTCCATGGGAAAAAGAACTTAGTTTCATGTAATATTTTCATCAAAAATGCCAATGTTACTATTTCACTTTTCTGTGTCCTATGTAATAGAAGAGAATTACATCTTATCATCTTATTCTCATAGATGATAAGTGGTGGGATTCCCTTTGAAGTCAGTAGAAACTGTTATGAAAGGAGGGCATTGTTAATGGATACTATACCCTCTTGGTGTACAAGGGCTGCGGTCTCTCTCTGTTTCTCTGTCTCTGTCTCTGAGTCTCTCTCTCTCTCTCTCTCTCTCTCTCTCTCTCTCTCTCTCTCTCTCTCTCTCTCTCTCATATTCTCCCTTTCTCTCTCTTTAATTTGTGTTGTTTAAGTAGAATTGGAAGAGAAATTATTCTCAGTAGAAAAGCAGAACTTAGTCTCTGTGTAAAAGGTCTTGGTGATATAGGCTTCTGCTTCCTGTGTTTTTGAAGAAGTAAGAGGTAAAATATTACAGTAGTAGAAGTTAAAGGCTTGAGCAAATAAGTATTTTAACTGAAAAAGGAGGTATGAAATGTTCTCTTTACCAATAATATTTTCATTAAAAACAGATTTTTTGTACATGATTTTACTCATTTGTATCAACTCTAAACGTGTCAGTCTGTATCAGAAAGTGAATGAGATTGTTTGATGGTTTGTTGTCTGAAGATATTTTCATGATTCTAATCTAGCAATGATCTAATTATTTTAATGGTTTCCATAGATAAATCTTTAGATATAGAAGAGTACTCATAGAGAGATTGTATCTGCACTGAAATCATAGCAAGGGATTTTTCATAAAAGCCATTCTGAGCTATTGTAACTACATCGCTGTTTTGGAGAATAAGAGAAAAATCTTTGTTTTTTAAATATCTATGAAATGCTGCTAATTATAGGCCAACGTTTCTACTTTTGTGGTAGTCCATACCATGTAGGAAATTTTCTATAGTTAGACGATATTATACTTTCTATTTTATATTTTTGTCGATTTCACTTGTTTCATCAAGTTTCTAGCTAAAGGGCAAGATTTTGTGCACATCTGGACGAAATCATTGGTATTAAAGCTGCAGGTTCCTCTAACCTTGTGACTGAGTATTGCATAGCTCAATCTAGTAACGGCAAAATCACAAGGACGACTCGTATGTATTTTACATTTCTTTAATATGTTAAGTTCCCAATTACCTGAATATATCTCAGAGATGTGCTTGTTTGAGTTGCAGGCCTTTAATTCTGTACACGATTCCTAAGCCACCACTACTCTTGTGTTGTCTCTGTGGTCTTCATCATCACAGGAATGACTTGTTTACAATGAGATGCTCCTTCAAACTGGCTTGGGCTTTTTATACTTTAAAGTTTTAGACAAAGTGTAAAATGATGGCTCAGGTCATAGCATCTTTTGTCCAAAGCTGCCTGGCTTCTTGCCTTCCCAGCATCTGTAAAAGGAAGGAAACGAGCAAGAATTATTTCCTGGAATTTACAGATGACTAAGACATCCATACCGGGCCCATAAGTGCTACATGTTTCCTGTGGTGCTGAATTATTTGCTTGAGTTATTTCACCTTCTTATCTCTGTTTAATGTAGAAAACAAGAACATATATTTACACATGTGTAAAATTAAGCCTAGTGTTAATAATTAGTAAAATTGGGATTCCTTACCCGCATATTTAAGTTGGTTAATGACTGAAGTGAAGTAAATATGTTTTGGGATACATTGTAGGAGCATGTCACAGGATGTGTGAACAGGATGTGTCAGATGGCTGTCACTGTAATGTAGTAAGTTGCTGAGCTGTGGAAAAGATATCTGCAAAAACTATGCGTCAAAGCAGCTCAGTTGTCAGTAACAATGATCTGGGAAAGTTACTATTGGGTTTTTAGAAATTGTTCTGTGATTTTATGGTCTCTAAACAAGCTTAGCTTGTTTAGAACAATAACAAGCTATAATAGTACCAGCGTTGGCATTAGGAGACAGAAAACTCAAATTCCTTTCTTAGTATTTAGATATAAATAATGGCAGAGAAATTGCTAAGTAGTGTGGACACCTGAGAGACAATGGGGGAGATCAGAGCTGACAAAAGGCTGCAAAGCAGAAATCTCTGAAATAAGAGAACATGCTGTGTGATGATAGATGTTGTCACTTATTCAAAAGTTGATACAAGAAATATTTAGAACAGGAAAAGTTATTTTAACTACTCTTCCTAATAGAGCTCAGGCTGCTCAGTGTTGGAGCTGACACTAGCCATGGAAGTAGTTATGAAATTAAATTAAAACAAAAGAAAAAAATGAAACAGATAATGAATCAGGTTCCTAGCACCTTCCAGTCCTGTTCCACAGATAAAGTCAATGGAGCTCGATTCACACAGTAATATACATCTACAATTACAAATGGCAAGGAAAAAGAAAAGTTTAATGGAACAAAAACTCATACTTTGTACGGTGGACATTGTTGAGGACAAGAGAAAAACAAGACAGGGTAGGATTGTGGAGTGACATATCTTGTTTGGGGACACACTTGACTTTATAAAGAGCAAGGGGTAAGGCAAACTGGGCTTCTAGAACCTAGTCCTCTGTGCACCAGAGAAGCGAGTGTTAGAGAAAGCCAACAGAGGCCGGCAGGGAGCCCAAGACAGGCACTTGTTGCTCCAGGAACTTGTGTTGGATCCCACACTGTGAGTGGGATAGGGAAAGGGATGTGAAAGGAGATCGAATGCAGGGGATGCCAGAGAATAGGTACAGACAGCAGACACCCTGCCTTTGCCCCGTGAAGAATGGTCTGCAGGAAATGAAGGTGGAGGCAGGAAACTGAGACGCGTTCATTGGAGAAGCTGTCAAAAAATACAAATAACCCAATCAGAATCTACCTTTTAGCCAAGAGCTTGATGAGACTCCATCTGTAGCTCATTAATATAAATTCCACGGAAGCACTTGGTGGGTGTTTGGGGACAACCTGTGTCACCTTGCTTTTTTTCCCCTTAGCAGAGTTGGGTCAGTCTTTTTGACAGATTCCCATATCCTTGCATAAGAAAAATTCAGTGCAGGAAGCCCACAAAACTGAACAAATTGGAACCGGTTTCATTCGCATGCTTAAGGAGATGCCTGCTAAAACCATTGACCGCTTCCTCCTCACCCCCTCTCCTCTGTTAGCTTTTGTAGTTTGGTTTAAAAATTAGTAACAGTGGGAAAGCTGTGTCTTTTTCTTGGACTTTATATAACAACCTAAGCCTAGATTCTTAGTGTTCACCTTTCTAGCTGCCCTCAAACATGTGGGGTTTCTGCTTGTTTTTCAGCTACTAAACAACTCAACTATTCACGCTACTCCATTTTTTTAACTTCTTTATTTGTGTGAATTTTTTTCTCAGTAAATGAAGATGTCTATTTCTATCTCCCACTCAGCATTGTTCTTTCTGTGCCTGTCCCTGGCTTTCCTAAAGCATTACTGCCAACTCAGATGCAGGGTACCAAAACCAGAATCTGCTACAACCTCTTTGAGCTGCATAAGGAAGGGGATATTTACAAAGTTCTCCCTTTTTTCTTAACGGGATTAAGAAGCTCAGCTCCTTAAATTCTTGCATATAACATTGACATTTCCAGGGTGTGTTTGGATCAGGGAGTTCAAAGAGAAGGAGTGAAAGAAAAAAGCCAATATGACTTTGTTTTTTCCTTGCTGGAGGAGCTGTTTGTGCAAATCGCCTATAAGCTTATTGACCTGAATCTGTGACTCCTTGTTTTTCCTGGATTTGGCTGGAGTGGAGACACTGATGGAGCACTGATAGGGCTGATTGAGCAGCCCCTCGCTTTGCTCTGCACGGACCTGCTTCCTTTCCCCACTGCCTCCCTCCCTTTGCGTGACATTATTGTTCCTTGGCAAACCTGAGGTTTTCCTGGGCCCAGTTCTTGCTCATTTGTTCTTGTTCATGCTTTTGTTGTTGTTGTTTTGTTGTTGTTGTTGTTGTAATGCATTTTAAATTCGCCGTGTTTTTGTTGCATAGGCTAACGCGCAGTGAGATGATTTTTTTTTAGGGAAGTAGAAATAGAAATGAGAGTCGCACTCCCCTTGTGTTTTCATCTCATGATAAACAGCACACCTGTGACATTGTGATGTCATTCTCTGTAGCTGTTTTAGAAATCCCACATCATGGCTTTTACTTGGAATTGGGCACAATGTTTTAAGAGAAAATTATTGGGAAGACAAGGGAGCATTTCAACAATACATACTTAAAGGAGAGAAAGCAAGGGCAGTTTTTTTTTTTAATGGAAATTTTTTTTGATCGGCAAAACCAGATGAATTAGTCGCGCTTTTCTTTGTTTGTTTTGTTTTTTTAAATTTAATATTCTAAATATAAGGGGCAGATAAAGCTTTGTCTAATGACCTCACATCAGAATCTAGCTCAAGACAAAAATTTCAACAAAGTGAAAAATGATTGATTGTGTCCATTTTATGAAATGGTTCACCCTATAGTGTTTATAGGAGTCATGTATGACAGCATATTCTAGGAGGTTTTTGTTGTTGTTGTTGTTGTTGCACATGACAATCTTGGTGTATTTTCTTCCTGTGAAATGGATGACAGAATTGCACATGTGCAATTTCTAATGTTATTTTGCAAAATAAATTCAAATTTGGTAAAACATGATCAATATTCAGCTGTTAGAATTTCTGATATGCTCTTGTGTTATAATAAAGTGTCTTTCTTTCTGTCCAGCTAAACACATAAGGTTTGGGAGGTATTTGCTCCTTTTCAATAACATCCTTATTTTAAATAAGCAATATGTTTTTAACAGTAGGAATGAAAATTACTATAAAGACTATTTTATTGTAATTTAGAAAACATGGTCACTGCTTTAAAATGTCAGGTTTTTGAAAGAGCAAGAAGCCTTTTTGACTTGGAAGATTTATTTAGATTTATTGTTTGTTCTGAATGTTAAAAGTCACATGAAAAAGAATAATCTATTCAATCATCTGATATTTTATTTATATATAATTGATTGGCTTTGTCAGTTTTAATCTTTTTTTCTTGATATATTTTTTTATTTACACAGTTTTAACCTTGATATTGAATTAATTAACTATTAAATTTAGCTGAATAATATATAAGAGAACTTATTTTAATTTCTTTAGTCCACTTTAGTTTCTTCATTTTCTTGGTGATGTTTTGGGCTGAATGAAGATTCAGTGTTTCTTAAGAAAGTATTTTTAATGAAACTGTGATTATGTTTAAAGTCTGTTTATCTCAGTGCTATTTGCTTTCATTTGTATTTGAGTGGCACCCTCATGTTTGCCTAGCATTTGTATCTATTAACACTATTTATTTTTCAAAAATAACTTTAAGTATGAATAGCTTTGGTAATGCCTGGGTAGCCAATTTACTTTAACCGTATGAATTAAGTTGGTTCACAACCCTGCATGTTAACTGTTGATTGCATTTAGGGTTTAAGAGAAAATGTTCACACTGTAGGAAACATTTCCTGGAAATAGCAGTGTCTCCTCTATATATCTTTTAGCATCCCAAGTGATTTCCAAAGAGTTTGCTGGTTCTGCCCTACCATTTAGTAAATTTAAATCAAATAGGTTTCAAAGCTCTTAATCTTCTCACATAAAAATTTGCATTTTCTTGTTAGTATGTAAAATTCTATCAGTGTTTTTGTTATCATTGGGGAAGCAACAGGCAGCATTAGGCATTTGCCCATCCATTACCTGATGGGATAATCTTTATCTCTGGTAGCCCTAAACATAGAAATTGTAGAGGGAAATGGAGAAAGCTGTGATATGATGAATTTAATTATAGTAATAAGTCACTCACTTTTTTGTTGTTCTTAAAAGGTCAAATAAAAATAGCTAGATGCACAGTAACAATAAATGTTGCTGATGAATGCAGAGTGCTGCCTCAGCACTTTTCTCTTTGAGATTAGACAGATCAGTATTGAGACTATGCACCAATGATAGTAATTATAATAACGGTAATAATAACCTCTACTTTCTGTTTGTCCTCGAAAGTCAGGAAGTTTGTTGCCTATATACCATTTTTAAATGAGCTCACTGTCATGTCATTTTCAGTTTAACTTCTGTAGGTTTGGTAGCTTGGTCAAAGCACAAAACTACTAAAGGTTAATACCACATTAAAATGAGGAGGGCAAGAAAGATGTATTATTAAATAATTCTTTTAGAAGGAGTTGTAAACATCTGAAGAATTCTAAATCATACTATCACCTGATATTTTAAAATGGGCTTTCTAAGAAGCAAACAAAACAACACCCTTACATATCTACCAGTAAAATACTATGCAGTTTTATAAAAAGAAAAAAGAAAAACAAGAATTAAGTAAATGAATGAGAAATGTACTTAAAAATTCCTATCATTTAGTATCTGTTTGAAAGCTTAGTGAATAAAAAACAATATTTCAGTACCTAGAGAGGGTACTATCAATGATTTAATATCAATGATGCATGCACTATATTGAAAGTCCTTACAACCAGTCATCATGTCACCTTGTATGGTAACATGGAATAGGCCACAGTTTTTCACTGTCTGCCCCTTGTCCTCCTGTTGAAGACAACTCAAAGAAGCAGAAACATACCAGAGTGTGTGTACTTGGGCTGAAGCCAGTGATAAATGACTAGGGTGTTTTCAAGTCCATCACAACTATTTGGATAGGAATTTCAGCCGCATGGAAATGTTTGCAGATTGAACTCTTTTTTAAAACAGTTTGACCTTAACACAAAATAAACCTAAGTAAAAAGCAGGGAAAGGAAGGAAGGAAGAGAGGAAGGGGGCATTGTTTGCAGGCAGATCTCCGGGCACTGAGAAAACTTTTCACTCTTCTAAAGGAAATGCGGTACAGCAGATGGTGAGAGAGGAAGCGAGATAAACACAGGGACTGGAAAAGCAAGCAGTCCATTCTAACAGGTTCTGTATCGAAGATCTGGAGGGGTAGCGAGATTAGACAAGGGACTCTTCAGAAACCTGACAGTGGCTGTATCTTACCAAGTCTCATGCACAGAGCCGAGATGGAAAGCAGGCATGCACAGACACTAGCCTGTGATTATATATTTCTGACAGTGAGAACGGAAGATCTTTTTAAGGATTAAAGGCATCGATTTATCAAGGGAGAAATCACCAGCTGAGATACACAAGACCATCCTCCATCCTTCCAAGGGTTTGACAATGAGAGTTGATGCCATTTCGATTGTCGCACTGGAATTAGCATATGGCTCTCTACTTGGGGGTCTTGGATGAACTTTTTAGGTTTTTTTTCTCTATGTAAATTATACTCCAAACTAGCTAACCAACACTGAAAATCTATATGACTTTATTTTGATATGTGAGCATTGCTGTATGTGGATGGCCTTGGTGCATAGTTTAGAGTCAGAAGAAGGGGTAGATGAAGAATATTTTCATCTCTTAGAATGCTTAACTAAAATGAAGGAATGCACACACTGTGTGGGCACAGTGAGAAGCCTGGGATAATGATGGGCTGTTCTTCAGCCTCCATCTGCCTGCTTTAGACTTTATTGTGCATTCCTGTGCTGTCCTGGAAGCTGACAATTGTGAATGGAACCAGCCTTATATAGTCACTATAGTTTTTCTTTTTATTCATCCTTCTCCTGTGAAATACATCCCGATGGCAGCCTCTCCTCCCAGCTCTACCCTGTACTTCCCATCTCCTTCGGATCAACTCCTCTTCTGTTTCTCCGTAGGAAAGAACAGGCCTCCAGGGACATTAACCAAATGTGGCATAAAAAGAGGCAACACAGTAGAAGAGAAAGGGTTCCAGCAGTAGTTTGAGTCACCCCTACTTTCAGGGTCAGCATGTGGGCTCTTGAATTGCCACTTCGGACTACATGAGATGCTATGATTGCTGCTTAACTGACTCTATGGGCAGTGTTCTCCTCATGTCCTCAACCCCTCTATTTTTTTTTAATTTTTATTTATTTCTTTTATTAATGATTTTTTTATTTGATATATTTTTTATTTACATTTCAAATGATTTCCCCTTTTCTAGACTCCCACTCCCCGAAAATCCCATAAGCCCCCTTCTCTCCCCCTGTCCTCCCACCCACCCCTTCCCACTTCCCCATTCTGGTTTTGTCGAATATTGCTTCACTGAGTCTTTCCAGAACAAGGGGCCACTCCTCCTTTCTTCTTGTACCTCATTTGATGTGTGGATTATGTTTTGGGTATTCCAGTTTTCTAAGTTAATATCCACTTATTAGTGAGTGCATACCATGATTCATCTTTTGAGTCTGGGTTACCTCACTTAGTATGATGTTCTCCAGCTCCATCCATTTGCCTAAGAATTTCATGAATTCATTGTTTCTAATGGCTGAATAGTACTCCATTGTGTTGATATACCACATTTTTTGCATCCATTCTTCTGTTGAGGGATAACCCCTCTATTTTTAACAATCCTTCCTCCCACTCAAGCTCTGCCTAATATTTTCCTGTGGGTCTATATCCCCATCAGCTGCTGAAGGAAATCTTTCTGGAGCTGATTGAGCATGACACTTATCTATGATTATTGAGTACAGCAGAGTATCATAAGGAATCATTTCATTGATTCTTGACTTTTTTTTTTTTTTTTTTGGTCAGTACTCTTTTGTTCTATCATAGGTTTCTGTCAGGATCATGGTCATTCAGACAATGGTGGCTATGGGCTCTCCTGTTGTGGGCCTCAATATGATTAGTCATTGGTCGGCTACTGCCACAAGCTCTGAGCCATTATTACCTCAACACATCTTGCAGGCAGAACAGGTTATAGATTGATGGTTTTCTGGCTGAGCTGGTGTCCCAGTCCCATCCCTGGACACTTTGCTTGGCTTCAAGGATGGCCAGTTCAGGCTCTGGATCTTCTATTACTAGAAGTCTTCAATAGAGTCAGGCTCACAGGCTTCAGAAGTTTCTACTGCTCTAGGTTCCACAGTGGCTCCTAAAAGCTTGCTAATTCAAGTATTTCAAGTAGAGTCTCCCTGTATTGTTTCTTAGTAAGAAACAATAATTCTATAGCAGTGTACATAAATAAGACAAGAAATAGTTTACATTCTAAAGAAAATTCATTTTAGATAGAACAATGTTTTCTCAACAGTAAAAATAGTAAAAGGGGAAATAATTTGAAATGTAAATAAAAAATTATATCGAATACAAAAAAGAAAAAAAATAGTTGTGTTGAGACATTTAAGGTTACCACCAAAATATCAGAATATTAATGAAAATACATTTTGAAAATTATGTATTATGCATATTATGCTCATATTTCACACCACCAAACAGATAATACATGTATTCAATCCTCTTTATAGTTAAATTTGTTTTATATAGTTAAAACAATTGTTTAATTAGTTTTATATCAAATAATAAACCCAGAACAGTCCAAAATAGTTCTAAACAAATCTGAAATTCGCATAACAAATAAATGTGGGTGATTGCTTCAGAATTCCCAGGCTGGTTTGAAAACTTTGCCTGAATTCCTCAGCACCTTTGGCAGAATTGCAAATTTAATCAGAAAGAGGGGTTCTGGACCTCACTTAGCATTCAAAGGCCTGTTTTCTCTGAGAGCTGCAAAGCAAAGAAATCTGGAAGAGTTGTCCCAATCTGCTATCTTCCAATAATTATCAATTTATGTCCTTAGTGAGTGGCATCTACATTGTTAGGTCTCCCAGGTCCAAATCAACCCGTTCACCACCATAGTGACTGGAAGTAAACTCACAGTAGTCAAAGAATGTAAGTCGATACCTAAATCCCAAATCTATCAAAGTTGAATAAACTCTCTGAGTCCAAAAAATCTAGGGAGAGTCAGGAAATGCCCAGTTTTTAGAGTACTGTGGGGAGGAGAGAGTTCCCCCATGTTTTTGAATATCTGGAAGATGTTGTGGGTACTGTCTGTGTTTCCCTGGTGTTATCAGTAGCAGCCAAGGTTCTCCTTCTGGCACTGAGGCAGGAGGGGATGTGGGAGGACTCAGCCTTAACGGAGCCTGGACGGACCTTGTGATAACATGTTTCAGACAATCTCTGGAGTTGAAAGCTAGATGTGAATCTGAGAGAACATAAATCTGACATGACCTTGAATTATTTTTTTAGAAACACTTTTCCCCCAAAGATACACAGATACAGAGAGAGGGAGAGAGAGAGGGAGAGGGAGAGAGAGAGAGGGGGGGGGAGGGAGGGAGAGAAGGAGGCAGGGAGAGAGGGGGGAGAGAGAGGGGGGGAGGGAGAGTGCACATAAATGTAAATGCGGAACAAGCCAGCACAATGGTAGTTAGTAGACTCAAAATTCATTCCTCCAGATCTGATAGATTTTTATTGAATGCTGGCCATGGTGAGACATGCTGTGGATACAAAAGTGAGTGTACTCTCTTGGAGCAGACATTACTAGCATGATACTGAAAGGTACTCTGATCTAGTGAGGATATTAGAGGAGCTCACTTTAAGAATGTGGCATTAGAAGTTGGAGTCAAATGCTGTGTAGGCATAACTAGGTAGGAAGTAACTGACTTGCAGGCTTCAGGAAGAGAATGGGGAGGCAAGATCCTGGTATATGTACAGAGAGCAATGGAGACTGTTTTATCAATCCAGAGACAAAGATGAGGGTCAGAAGTCTCAGGAAGTACAGTCAATGATGATACGCTTAAGGACCAGAAAAGGAACAAAGAGAGATAGGATAGGGAAATGGATAACTGGAAATCTGAAAGAGTCGGTGCTAATATGATGGAGCAGTAGTCCAGGCACATGCGGCCACGCCTGAAGACCCAAGCAGGATCCCCAGAGCCTACACAGCAGGAGAGAACCAGTTTCTCTCAGTTGGCCTCTGACCTCCACAGGCACACTGCCACGCCCACATGCCCACACAGGTCTGCACGCTGGTCCCCAGAACCTTTGTGGTAGGAGGAACGAACCACTCCTCCAGTTTTTTCTTTGACATCTGTGGTACACTGTCATATGCATGTGTACCCACACACACACATGTACACACATGCACATACACAACAACAAAAAATTAGTGAAAAAAATGAAAGAAAATAAAAATTCAATGTCAACCTTAGTTTATCCATAAGATACTGAGAAACAAAACTTAAAAATTACCAACAGGGACTAGAGAGATGGCATCATGATTAAGAGCACTGTCCTTCCAGAAGTCCCAATTCCCAGAAATAATATGGTGGCTCACAACCATCTATAATGGGATCTGATGCCCTCTTCTGGTGTGTCTGAAGACAGCAACAGTGTATTCACATATAAAATAGAAATCTTTAAAAAATGCCAACAGAAACAAACTAGGCTTATTGGCATAAATAAATGATATCCCTTAAAGTTTTTTAAAAAAAGTCATCTACTATATTTTTGTGTCCCTGTGAATATACACACATGCACATGTGTGTTAGTGTGTGTGCCTCTGTGTGCATATCTGCAAGATGTTCTTGCTTTCCTTAGACCATGAATTATGGGGCCTTGTGGAATACATGTCTTCTTATGTCTCTGTGACTGACCTGAGATGTGAACTCCAGCACACAGGACTGTACAGTGATCACTCCTCACGGTTGCCAACCGTTCCAGCCCATAATCATGAGGGAGAATGTTGTCTGTATTGTTGTTGCTGCCTATTTTTTAATCTCTGGATGTTGTCTTAATTATGGCGCTGGAATTAATTGTTTACAAAGGGCATTCAGATTGGGCCTTCATCTTTTGTAGCTGTAATCTGTTTTTTTTAAATTTTTTTATTCTTTTTTTATTCGATATATTTTTATTTACATTTCAAATGATTTCCCCTTTTCTAGACCCCCACTCCCCGAAAGTCCATCAGTCCCCTTCCCTCCCCCCTGTTTTCCCACCCAACCCTTCCCACTTCCCCGTTCTGGTTTTGCCGAATACTGCTTCACTGAGTCTTTCCAGAACAAGGGGCCACTCCTCCGTTCTTCTTGTACCTCATTTGGTGTGTGGATTATGGTTTTGGTATTCCAGTTTTCTAGGTTAATATCCACTTATTAGTGAGTGCATACCATGATTCATCTTTTGAGTCTGGAGAACATGTGATGTTCTCCAGCTCTATCCATTTGCCTAAGAATTTCATGAATTCATTGTTTCTAATGGCTGAATAGTACTCCATTGTGTAGATATACCACATTTTTTGCATCCATTCTTCTGCTGAGGGATACCTGGGTTCTTTCCAGCTTCTGGCAATTATAAATAGGGCTGCTATGAACATAGTAGATCATGTATCCTTATTACATGGTGGGGAATCCTCTGGGTATATGCCCAGGATGGTATAGCAGGATCTTCTGGAAGTGAGGTGCCCAGTTTTCGGAGGAAACACCAACTGATTTCCAGAGTGGTTGTACCAATTTGCAACCCCACCAGCAGTGGAGGAGTGTTCCTCTTTCTCCACATCCTCACCAATACCTGCTGTCTCCTGAATTTTTAATCTTAGCCATTCTGACTGGTGTAAGGTGAAATCTCAGGGTTGTTTTGATTTTCATTTCCCTAAGGACTAATGAAGTTGAGCATTTTTTAGATGCTTCTCCACCATCCGAAGTTCTTCAGGTGAAATTCTTTGTAATCTCTGTTAATACACATTACCTACGGGTTCTGTCACAGGCTTCACACTGACAAGTGTGTCTTGACTGCATTTGAGTGTAGTGTAGTGATAGAAGACTATGCTGATGATGTGTGCTCCTTCATCATGCCTTATAAGATATCTGAATAGAGCTGGCCCTGAGGGTGGACAGAATAAAGGATGAGGCTCTATGGAGAGGGGTGTTCAAACATCATCACTTTCTCAAATCTGTACAGCCAATTATTCTTGTAGACTATGTGGCTTGTTGGAGAGACAGTTTCGAAAGTAAAGTCTGTTCTCGCTCTAGTCTTGGTGGTGGTAATGGTGACTTTCTGAAGAGTACAATAAGCTAGGAACTTGAAGACAACAAACTCAATGCTAAGGCAATAGAGATCAGTTGAAGGCATGACCCAGACCCTGAAAGAAAAATGCCACACGTTCTGTAGTATTTTTGAGTCTTCATGGCAGTAAACAGACTGATATAGTTGCAAATAGCCGTGCTGTCTATAGCCCTCAATAGCACTGCTTCTATGGAACAAGAAATGTCTCATTTATATAGAATCTCTGAAAAAAAAATGATACGAGTTTTCAGAAGTATTTTATTTTGGAAGTAAGAGGGGGAAAGCCAATATAAATTATTTAAGTATAGATTTTGAAATATATTTATTTGAGAAACAGTTTAAATTCTCGGGATTGGGGAGATGACTTGGTGCTTACCACTCTTAGCCATGGCTGGCTCACAACTGCCTGTGGTACATATACACATATAGGTAAATAATCAAACATGTAAAAGAAAAGTAAGTTAATCTTAAAGTATTAAACAAATCGTTTCCCCCATACTTGGTTATTTACTTAATCCTTTCTGGTGCTTAGTCATGGAAGTAATGAGGAATGAAGATTATTGGATGATGTTCTCTTGGTACAGTGGTTTACTTTCTGACTCTTGGAAATTTCCCATGTGCTTCAAATCCTTAGTAATGTTGAACGCTTAGAGAAATCCTTCACCTGAAAGATAACCCTGATAGCTGAAGTAACTCTAGATACTCTAGAGTAGTGGTTCTCAACCTTCTAAACTCTTCTAAACTTTAATGCAGTTCCTTATGATTTGGTTACCTCAACCTTCAGTGTTACTTCATAACTGTAATTTTCTACTGTTGTGAATCAAAATGTAACGAGCTATGTTTTCTGAATGGTCTTAGGTAACCACTGTGAAAGGGTCATTCAACCCCCAAAAAGATCATGACCCTCCTGTTGAGAATCACTTCTCTAAAAGGACTACAAATCACTATTTTTCCTTAAATCAACAAAATGTTAATAGTGCAGCTATAATAAGATATTTAAAGCTATAGTAGCCATATACTGGCTATAGACATTTAGGTTTTTTGTTTATTAAAATAATATATTTGCCCCAGGATTTTCTTATTGGGATCTAAAAATTATAACCATATACTAATATGCATTATATATTTTTTGCTTATTTTTTTAATTCTGGAGTCTGAAAAGGATTTTCAAGATAATGAAATATTAAATGTTGACAACCCAAGTAAAGAGGCAAAAGGATCACTTGCATATATGAAAATACTTGTATATTGTATGTAACTGCCTAGACACTGTATTTCATACAAGATCAGAAAGGAACCTGAGCCAGGTGGGGTGATGGCTACCATAAATGTGTTAAAGTATTATTTTCAAATAGCTTACCTGTTTAGAGCTTCCCTTCATTATTTCTACAACTTGGGGTATTGTCTTGTTTATTTTGTTTCCCTATGCATATCTATGACTATAGTTTGGCAATAAAATCTTGCTATTACTTGAAATTTTTTCTTGAATAATCTGTAACTAAAAAAGCATTTCCAGCTAAACCATATCACTGCCATACAACGCGAGCACACAGTCAGTGCTAAACTTTAATGTCCTTGTCCTTCAGTGTGAGCTGTAGCTTTCTGTTTTTCACTCCTCCAGTCCTTTAACCAAAGCTATCTTGTCTGATGATAAAACCATAAGTGTATGAGGCTCGCACATTTTTCATCTCTTTTATGACCTTATCTTTCATGCGCGGCTTCTGTGAAGGTATCCTAACTATAGGAAGCACCTGGAAAACATACGTGATATCTCTTCTCTGATAAGCAGTTGTGAACAAGAAAGTAGATCTGTCACTTCTGAACTGCTCATTGTTAAAAAATACTTTGATGATTTAGCTGATTGCAAAGTATATTATAGGGACAACTAACCGCTCCAGTAACACTCCTAGTCAAGAAAGTTCAATAGTTATATTGTACAGGATTTCTATAAGAGGTTAATATTGACAGGAACTACATGGATTAAAAGAGCAGAGTTGAGAGGGGCTGTCTGCTTACAGGACTGCTTTCAGACACCGCTGCTGCTGTTTTGTGCTGCTGAGAAAGTGAGTGACTGTCACAGGACGCAGCAAACCTTTAATTCCGACAGCAGTGTTTAACTTTGAGTGAAAAGGTGTTTGTTTGCATTTTTGAAATTATTTTTTGGTTGGCTAAGAAAGCCCCTGCTGCCTTAACCACCTTGTCAACAATACTGAATATGGTATTTCAAGGCACCGAGTCCTGCGTTTCAAAGACTATGTTTTGGTGCATTTCCTCGAGTCATTTATGTTGTGCATTATATTGCTCAATAACACCTTCAATTTCTCCCCATAGGGCTCACATTGATTGTGAAAACTAGACTAAGAAAAATGGAAGGGCTCTCAATGCACTTATATCTTTTAAAGGAGCAACAAAAGCGTTTAATCTTGCAGGAGAAAACCATTAACTCCATAGTGATAATTTCAAAAATATTACAGATTTTGTTGCTGCTTGGCATTTATTCAGTTTCTTTCTTTTACGACTCACTCGTTTCAGTTCTCACATTAAGTGTGTTTGTGCTTTGCTGAAAATATGCTGAACCGTCTATTCATAGGTGTGTGAATAAAGAATTCAGAGAGTAAATTAGAGGGTGGTACATGCATGCCCAGTTCTGCCCCTCTCCTCTCCCTAGGGTTAAAGCATTTGGAGCAGTGTATTAGCAAACTTGTCATTATTATCTTGGCTAGTAATTATTCATGACATTTGTCCTAAGCCACTCTATAGCTCTGGTTTCAAACACAAGTGAGCCGAATGGACTAAGCAAAAGACAGCCAATGAGGGGGGCTCCATTCAAACCGAGAAGAAGCTGGAGTTGGGTTAATATCAAAATAAAGTTCTATTTATAAATTTTCTATGAGAATAAAATACTGAGAGTCAAGAAGCAAGTGTCTATTATTAGTGAAAAATGGTGTTTCTTAAGAATACTTCAGAGATTTCATATTTGATTAAATTATTTTTAATCATTTCATTTTTCATTAGTAAAAAGATTAAAAATGAATTAGGTAAAAACATTACCATAAAAATGAGAACTAGTTTCCTGAGATAAAGTTAGAAGATGAAAGGTCCAAAAGTTGAAAAATGTGACATATTTTAGTTATTAAATAGAAATAATGTGCTGAAAGCAATTAATTAGCAAATGTAATGATATTGCAGTAGGTTAAGGCAAAAAGAATGAGACAAAAATCTAATTTCCCAACTGGTCAGTGAGCAATGGTTATTGATCAAGCATCTATGTGTAGTTGATTTTATTAAGTGCTAAGTAAAATAGGAAACCTTTAAAAGTAGTGATTTAAAAGATTAAGTCCATTAAACCTTTCATCTTAGTGTATACGCGTAATGAAGAAACGGGACCTCATTGGGAAGAGGAGAAAGGGGCTCTTCGACCATATCTTGCAGGCTTTGTGGCTAGCCATGTAGATGATGTCTGCTGTGTCCTTTGTCCTTTGGTGGTAGGGATCTCTCCAGGGCCCCATCTGTGTTAAACAAAGACTACTTCTCAGCAGCAACCCAAGATTATATTTTTACATGTTGAAGTGTGATCTTTTGCATCAGAAAATCATGGAGTCAGATCTTGTGTCTGATGCTTTTTTTTGTCTCTGGGAATCCTCACACATCTCTTGGTTTATTTTTCTGAAGGATCAGGAAATTAATGCCTGACCTATCTGATAAGACCGTGTTAATAAAACTTGTTGCAAAGTACCTGGCAAGGAGCAGGGCTCTTGTGGCAGCTCTGTTGAGGACTGGTATAGAACCTGACCTTATGATAAGATTTTCACCTCACTCATGTTTATGATTTCAACATTTGGCTCATGGAAGATATGGAAATCAATATACAATAAATGCTGAACCATTTTATTTTCTACATTCGTGTGCATTATCTCAGACAGTACTCAGCTATTTTCTCTGTTTTTTATTCCTTATTTTAGAAGACACAAGTAAATAATAAACATTAAATCTTTGATATTTTAATCTATTACACCATCTCAGATTTGCCTTTTGTAATTAGATATGTAGTATACTTATCTGGTTTCTTAAATGAGATGCAAAGTAAAATGATTTTAATTGTGTTTGATTAGCTATTTTTTACAATGGCTCTAAGTACTCTGATATTTTCTTTTTCAAGTATCATGTGCTGTGTAATGAAACAAATCAATTCACTCACAAACCAAAGTTATCAATACGTAACACTGCTCCAAACGTGGGAGCACACTAAATGGAAGAATTACAGTTTTTGATTTGGCAGTTAAGTGACATTTAATGAGAGCAGTTGGCTACTTGAAATTATAAACTCACTCTACCCTCTTAATCAGTTCAATTAAAATGTTTCACTTGGAGCAGTCTAACAACATTTACAGCATTTACCTGTGGCTATCTTCTGCCATCCTCCCATTTCTTTACCTACCAGACACTGCTGAAATGATCGGGGTTGTGCTGGATAAGTACCTGGCTTCTTTCACTTAACAGTCATGGATAAGAAAGAGCTGAAAAAAGCTTCAGCATCCTCAAACCCCTGAGTCTACCCTCACATCACCAAATGCTCCAGTTTAGCCTTTGCCAATGTTAAGCATGCATTCCCCCCCCCCCCAGTACTGTGTTATTTCTCCTTCTGCGGCATGCTTTGGGACGACGGCTCCTAGCTTCAGTCTGAAACTTTTTCTAATCATGGATGTAAGGACACCACAGAGTTCAAAGTCAGATGAGACAATGTCCCCAAATGTTTTCCCCAGGAAGCTTCTGTGGGCCTACATAATAGTTAAATATGTCCAGGTGCTTCTGTAACATTGTGAACTGTTCTCCTCCCTCATCATAACGGGTTCGAGTCTCTGCCCATTTGACTCTGATTTACATTGCTTCAGAAATGATGTGTAGGGGCTTCCCTTTTATACTCTGTTGCCAGACACAATGCTGCAATATAAAAGGCATTGATCTAGTGACTCAGCCCTTTTAAGGCCTAGAGAGCATCCAAGCACTTACAACCATTCTTCTCTCCCAAGAGGCACTGGAACCAGCACTGATGCCGGGGCATGGGAGTTAATAACTGGTATCTTCAAGCTGTGGAGGAGCATCAAGGAAAAGGAGGTTTTAGCAGGATAAACACCTGGCCTTTCTCTCCTTCTGCACTCTGTATTCTAAACTGCTGTTGTTTTTTCCACTGGCTGCTGGCAACCAGAAACCAGAAGTGAGTGGCCAGATGGCTCAAAGTGCAGGGGGAAAGAGAGGAAAGTTTGTTGAGTCCAGCAAGAAAGGTCACGTGGAAAAGATCCAGCTTGTGGAAGCTTCTGAGTTTCTCTGTCCTAGCCAACAGGATTCTCGTTATACCAGCCTGTTCACATATGGCATCAGTTCAATATTTATTCACATGCAGGCAATCATACTGGAAATCGAATAAAAGGAATGGCCTGGTTCTGATCTATCCAGGCAGATGGTGCGAGCCTCCTGCTTTCTAAACTGTATCTCTTTTTGTCTGTATTGGAGTAACTTGGAGGTGGCTTGAGGGGGAGGGAACAGGCAGGCAGCCAGGCTGGCAGGCTGAGAGCCAGGTTAGTTCAAGGCTGTCAGTATTTGTAGGTCATCAAGCTTACTTGTGTATGTAGACTGGAAACCAACCTTCTCAGGTCCTGAGAACTGAGAGCAGAACATGCCCCTTAGATCTCCAGAGGATGATTGGCTGATGTGTTTATGGTCTTACATGCAACCTGGAAATGGAGCACAGAAGATTGGAACCTTGCTTTGCCTATGGAGCTTCTGTGCATTCCTTCTGTCGCTTTGACCTTGTCTCACACCTTCATGTGTGTATGTGTGCTCTCCTTGATGGCACCCATAGTTCTAGTAAGGAGCTCACTTTCTGCATACACCCTACTGAGTCTGTCATGGTTTCTTAACTACAGGAAATGCTCAATGCATAGTTTCTGGAGAGAATGAATAAGTTCATTGGTATTTTTCTGATTATCGTGAAAGCTACACAGCTTTCCAGAGTTTTGCAGACATGAGGTCTACGGTGAGGTCTACCTTAATCCTCATGATCCACCAAAGCCAATGTGGTTCTGTTATAATGAACTCAAAAAGTTTTAGTTTTGTTTCTAAAAGAATGTCTTTTCTCATTTTCCTTTATTCCAGGTTTTAGAATTAATTCATTTTGTGAAGATTCAGACAGGAAAATTAAAAGGCAAAACCTGTGCTATTTCGGGATCAGAACTCATAGAAGTATCACTTTAATGTCAAGTATGTTAATGGTTTCCTAAGCTAGTGTACATTTTCATATTTTGCATAGATGTTCAGGTAGAGATCTGAATGAAGAGGTAGAAAATGACAACAGAGCACCTCAAAAGATGGGAAATGGACACACCATTTAAATTTAAATGTTATAATTGTTAGGTTCAAAGTTTAGTAGGCATGATGTCAATATAATTGGTTGTTTCTGGTGCTGCCCTTCTTGTTATTATATTATTAATTCTAAAAGTAAGGTACTGAACTGACTGAGTTTTTGTTTTAAATGCAGTTTTAGTGATAATGTTTTCTGTCTCGCTGCCTCTCAATTCTGACTCAAGACACACATGGTTTGTTCTTTGCTTGTTTTTGGTTTTCATGTGAAATGAAGGCATGACATTATGGAAATATACAAGATATCCAAGTATAAGTTTAACTTCACCGTGTTCTCTATTGTGAATAGTAGAGTCACCAGCTGATATAACATGCTAATCATTTGAGAGAAATAGCACCAAGTTTTAGAAACATAGTCAGGAAGTATAAAAATCTTCCAATAATCTAAACTTACATCAAATCAGAAATATACTTTACTCTAAAATATTTAATTTTTCTTGCTATACTATGCCTATATAATTACAATTTGGAAACAAGGACACTATGTTTGTTAGATCCAAAGTATTCAGAAAGCCTATACGTTTCTATCTGATTATATATATATATATATATATATATATATATATATAATCACTTTAAAGTAAGATATATATGCTAATATTGTTTATTGCTTATAGTACTTAGCTTTATAATTGACAAATATTGGTAGGTTTTTATCTTTACACTACAAGAGTTATCAAATAATTACTCATGGTCATTTTTGCCAGTGAATTAGACAGTACTGAATATGTGATAGAAAGAAGAAGAGGACATCGCCTTCGCAATATCTCTCAGGTGGAGGAATTTGGTCAACTCTCCTTTCTGTATTTCAGGTGACGACGAAGGAATCCAGGAGCCAGCAGAATCAGATGGGGACAGCCATTCAGACAAACCAGGGCAGCCTGAAGTAGAGACAGATGACTGGGATGGACCAGGTAGGACCAAGGTCACAGCACTCAACCCACTTTCAATTTTATCAGGATTTCACTTTTTCCTTTAAAGTTTACAAGTAAGGGAGAGGTAAAAGGAACATAAAATATGGATAGCTTTAAACAATTACTCAATTCAGATTTAAAATCATACATAGCCAGTGTGTGTATGGGGGTGGATGGGTGCACTAGTGCTGGTTATATGGGAGTTTGGGTAAACATTATAATTTAAATAAGAAAACCTTAAAAAAGCAACTTGTCACCTCAGCTTGAAGACTCCATCTTCTCTCTTTTCTTTTTTACATAAAGTAGGCATTACTATTTGCTTGTTCTTTCAACACAGAATCTTTTGGCTACATCCACATTCCTATCAGGCTCAGTTAGAAAGGTCACAAATCAGTAACAATGTCACTTCCAAGAACTGCCACTTCAGTTCAGTTCTGTTGTTAGTCACAGATGAAACCTCAACAGCTATTGAGTCATTGAGTCACAATTAATAGATTTTCCCCCTTTACATTGAAGTTCCAACAACATTTTCACCTGTATGAATAAAATTAGATTTACATGTAAAGTGCCTTATAGTTGTTAATTTCAGGAAAAATCCAACATTAATAAAAGTCATATGGATATATATTGTTTATAATAACACTGGAAGAAATAACCTTATTGTTACTGCTAAGTAATTCACAGTTCATGATATGCTTATAAATGGAGACCATCACGTTTTTAAGTTTTTAGGATATAAACGAGTTTTGAAGAAGTTTCAGCCTTAATTTCCCAAGCAGTAATATTTTTCATTAAGGAAGATCGCTATATTTCAATCACATTTTCACCCTTGCATGACTTTGCAAATTGCACTCTGCTGTGTATGGGGAAAACAGGAAATCCAGTGGTAATTTTCTGAAACCAGCAGCTGGAAAATATAATGCAAACAAAAATGAAGATACAGGATATCTGATTATTATGATGTCATTCCTAATGGTAATCATGATACATACAAATGTTTGTATTCCTCACAATATAGCATAATGCTATACAAGAGTCTGGACCCAATTGTATTATATTTTTAAATACCATAGAACTACATTTTAGAAGACTATAAGAAAATGCAAAGTCTGGTATGTATACTTTATTACATTTTTTATGATTTCTTAATGTGGGGGGAATTAATTAGAACAATTAGAAAATATTACTTTTTAAAACATTAATTTTGCAATGAGGCTCTTGTACAACTTGAAAAGTGAACACCATCTTTTATCTTATGTTTTTTTTTTATTAATAGAATTAAATGTTTGTGTTTAGAAGGTATTTGGTTTCTCCAGTTAGACTGGATGGGCCTTTAGGTATTTCTATTTGACAAATGACACATTCGTTCATACTTGTTTTTAGGCAAATTTTAGATTTCACCTTTCCTCTCTGTCTAGTACTTATGTCCTTCCAGGGCACATGAGAAAAGGAAAAGACTAGCATGCCCTAATCTGCTGAGCATGCGTAGCACAGCTAATGCCAACTTTTGCAGAAAGACTGGAATATTAGCCCAGTAAATAAGCAAATAAATAAATAATCAGAGGTGTTGAGTAAAAATGATGCTTGACCTTCAAGTGAATTGTTTAACTTACATATTTCATTGAATGTCTTTCTTTCTCTTCTTTCTTTCTTTCTTTCTTTCTTTCTTTCTTTCTTTCTTTCTTTCTTTCTTTCTTTCTTTCTTTCTTCTTACATTGCGGACTTGGCATAGATATTTCTGCGTTCTGGGCTATATAGGAATATGCGAAAACTTCGAAGAAAAATGGATGTTTCTTGTATGCTTATAAGAACGGTCCCAGTACAGTCAATAGTGAATAAGACATTTTTTCTCCACAGCTACTTCTGGTAGGGGAAGCACGTATCACCTTGAAACCCCTTGAAATCATAATTTTAATTCATAATAACAGAATCTCATTATCTGGTAGCATGTTTATTAATTTCAATCTATCAGGAGAGTCTGTGGAGGAAAAGAAGACATTTTGTACACTTTTTGCTACTTAAAATTGTTTCAAGATTGGTAATGACTTTATTTGGTTCACTGAAGTACATTGGCACTTTATACCTGGAGCAAAGAGAGGTTTCTGGCTTTTGGTGACAGTTCCAAACTCTGTAGCCAAGTGTATCTGGACGCCAAACTAAGTCCACAGTCAAAGGTCAGGACTTACTGTTTGATTCTGTGTTTGTTTCTTTGTTTCTTTCCTTTCTTTCTTTTTCCTTGTCACTCTCTCTCTGGGAGATTTATGGAACACTGCTTAATTTATTTTTATGGGCCTATACATTAATTCTTAAACCATAAAAACCATTAACAAGTTCTACAAAACTACATCAGCTCATACTCATGAGATGCTAAGAACTTCTTTGTTATAGCTTTGTATCTGTTAGGTCTCAAAGAGTTTATAAAGGTTCCATAGAGTATCTCAGCCCCTGAAGGATAAAGTTAAGTTGTACTAAACATTTATACACTATATATATTTCTGTTTATCATAGATCATTATTTGAGACATCTAGTATTGAGCCAGGTTGATGGTCAGGTCTCCTAACTGCATTCTTAGAATGACATTTTTTTTCTCTAAAAATAGAACAGAATCAAAGGATGTAGAAATTACCTAAGGAATTTGAAATATAACACTGATAACCTTTAAGATGGATCAGGATTTATCTTATTTATAAGGAGTTTGATTGATGATGACTGAACAACCTTCTTTGATGGCTTAGTCCAATAATGAATCAACCCTGTCTCAAAGATTCTATTTTTATTAAATTCAAATTCTTCCACAGAATTGTTTGTCTTTTAGTGAAAAGGTAAGTAACTATTCACACCTTGGCTAACTTCTAAATGGAGCCTAAACAATCAGAGGAAACAGTGCTGTAAGGAGCTCGGATGTGGAATTCTCCTGTGTTTAAATGTTTGTAACTCTTATGTAAGCAACATGAATCATTTAAGTTTGGAAAGCTTTTAGAAAGGCCAAAACAAAAGTCATTACCTCATTGTTTCCGCATTTCATATTTCTATTTTTCAAGTTTGTTGTTTTCTTTGCGTTTTAATGACATTCTCCTGGCACTCCTGATGTGATGTATCACATAGTGCTTGCCTCTGACTTTTAATCCAGAATTTGCCTGTTTGGTTTTACTTTGTCTTCTTCCAAAAAAGTGTTTTTTTATCATCAGCCTGACGAGTTGAGTATTTTGTCTGAACCTCCATTTTAAGTTCTTCACATTTATTCCTTCGGCAGATGTTTGTCGTGCATTGCTGGTGAAGAAGGACCCCAGCAAGCAGTGTCTAGAAGCTGCTTGGCACTGCTTGCTTGCTGGGCTCACGGCACCACCTCCTCCTTGATCATAGACTGTTCACTCAAGCAATAATTAAGCATCTTTTATCCTTCAAAGTAGAGCACAGTCTATGCCGTTTACACAATTTAGAGTCAGACAGTCCTAAGATAATAGTGATATTTATGGCCTCATGATGTTGGCATGTGAGCCAGACAGTCCTCAGTTTCTTTATCTCTGAAATAGGTTTAATGATAAGGGCTTAGCGATGTTTTTAGGAAGATGAACTTTGAAAGAGATAACCTGCACTGGGCATTCAATGCCATGCTCAGGAGAGTTAAGTGCTGGTGATTTTAGACCCTTGAGAAATATAGTAAACATGGTCCCCTCAGAAAAGTCCATGGTTGAAATATTGATCTTATTTTGGATGCTGCCCATGTCTCTATCTTTCTTATAAGAAAGTTTTAGAGCTACTTTCCAAGGCCAATCTGCAGTATTAATTCATGTACTTGGATTTAGGAACTTTGTAGCAAGGTACAATGAAATTCTTATAAATCCATTGTCCTCACTATGACAGAAGTACTGTGAAAATCCCATGTCACTTAAGTCAATGAAGGATGCCAACATTCTCTGTTACATTCTTACAATTTGGCTTCTTTTCATTCTTGCAAATAGTGGATAATTGGTTTCTTTTTATATGATTTAGTGAATATTATCATAATTTGCTTCTAAACATGTTTTCAAATATTGTAAATTCATGTAAATACATATACACACATATATGTATACAGATAAAATTTTTGAGGAAATCACTATTTGCTTTTTTTACACAACTTTTATGTAAATAGATCTTGATACTTATGTAGTAAAGCTTTTATCATATAAATAAAATGAAGTAAGGTATCCAGTCCTGAATTGATGCATCAATAAATAAAAATATTACATTTAAAATTATATTCTAAAACATAAAAACTTTCTGCTGTTCATTGCACGTAAGTCATTTTGAGGTAATGTCATGAACTATATAACAAAGGCAATTTCTCTGTGGTTTTCTTGGGTTCCTTGCTAAAAATAATCATACAACTTAGGGCAAGATAATACTACCATGGACTTAGTGCTTATAAATCAGTCTAATGATAACTACCTCATTAATGAGATTTTACATGTAAAGCATTGAGATAAATGTTCCAGAAGCACTCACAAAGTCACACTTAATATTGATTTTACTGTCATTTTGGCAGTTGTGCCTTGGTAGCTGTTACAAAAGATGCTTCCCAAAGAATTCATCCTTAAACATTAGTGCAGTGAGTTGATTTTGCAAAATGACCTTGCTCTGCAACAAAGCACCATGAGATTGTGTTACTCTGCTCTAGTCTACCTGACTTAAAGCATAATTAAAATGAAGATTTTTTAGTGTAAATAGATTGTCAAAAATAATTGCATAGGATAACACCAAATGTGTGTACTTGTTGCACACAGGCTAAGTATTGTTTAGGAAATTCTTAGTAAGTTACTTCTTAGGTTGTTGCTCAGTACTTTGGATGTATGAAGCTGATTAGGCATTTTCTGCTTTGTGTGTTAAATGAACCTCGCAAGATGGAAGCTGTTTTGCATAAAGTGGAATGGTAGCTACGAGAGCACTGTGAGACAGAAGCACACCCTTAATGATATAGGTTCCCCCACCCCACCTCTTTTGGAGTCCAAAGAAGGCCTTGAAGATTACAGTTCTGATTTCGTTTTCTTTTTGATTGGGAAAATGTGGTAGATATAAGATCTGGGAAATGCCATTTGAAGTAAATTAACAGACACCTATGAAACATAGTTAACCATAGATATAGTCTGACAGTAAGAAGAATATTGTGCGAAGCGGAGGAAATCGTAGAATGACTGTGTATTACGCTGACAGTGAATTGGTATTATCTCTGCTATCAGATAATGCAGTTATCATTAATTTTCACATTTGCATTTCAATCTTTGGAAGGAAATGACTCTTGCCGGATGAAGATAAGAGCGCTGTACCACTATAATGAACCATCATTTTATCCCAAGGCTTTGTGTCCATATGAAAATGAGGCAAGGGGAGAGAGAGAGAGAGAGAGAGAGAGAGAGAGAGAGAGAGAGAGAGAGAGAGAGAGAGAGGTATAGGGGGTCTTAGAAAAAATATTGTTACAACATGTCAAAAATTCCTGCAGACTTTTGAGCCTTCTGTGAAACAAGAGGGGGCAACAATAAACCTTCTGTAGTGTAGTTAAGTGAATGTATCGGATTAAGGATGAAAGGCCGACTCTGTGGCACACAATGCCACAGGAACATGATGTGAAAGTTCTCTTGATCTTTTCTGCTCATGCCAGCTTGCACTCTCATACAGAATTAGGACATGCATAAATTTAAAATAAAAGAGTAAAGATAGATTGCAGGACACTTTATAAAGACACTCTAACACACTATGAATTACTACATAAAACATAGCATTTGCTTACTATCACAGCTTGTACCACAGCTGTATGAGAATGCAAATTAAGAATATTTAGCTAATGAATTATTTTAGAGTTGGCTAGCACTTAATTTGTTTACACAGGTTTCACTGAGAAATTCAAATTAAAGGATGAAGAATTCCAATTTAATTTTCTTTAGGTTTTTTTTTTTTTTTTTTTGGCAAAGACCTTTTTCTAAAATGCACCACTAGAAAACAAATACAGTCTTAAATTTCATACTTATATTTAGTTCCTGAAATATATGAAAACAAATCCCTTCATGGCATTTTATATTCTGTAATCAATATTGGGTTTTTTATTTTACTCTTCCAGTAGAATTACTTAACTGACCTATAATTTTTACCCACATATAAAATTTGTACATCCATGAGTTCTGAATCCCCAATCCAACACTCAAAAATGTGGTGACTTTTAGAAGAGGATTGTTGATGAAATTGGAATCATAGAGAGGTAGGAGAATTAATCTAGTCTATGTCCTTTTAAGAACTATAGAGACAGATGGGCAGAGGCAACATACAAACAGACACACAAACACATACACACACTCATACACATATCACGCACACACACACAAATATATATGATATGATAATATGAAGAAATGAAGGTGGCACTTTTATAAGATAGATAATGCCAGGAATACCTAGTACATCAAGCAAAGCTAAAGGGGGCTTATGGGGTACAGCTTTTAATGAAAACTAACTCTGTCAGTGCCTTGTTTGTGAACATCTATTTTTTAATACTGTGAGAAGATACAATGTTGTATTTAAGCTGCCAGGTTTGGAGACTTTGACATGCTTGCCCCAATCCTACACACCTCGAGTGTGGGGAATAAGATAGAAGGGCAGGTTAATAGAATGGAATCATGTAAGAAGTCATTAATATGCTTAGCAGTGCTACTTGCTGTATAGCTAACTAAATGTTACTTAAACAAGTGGAGTGTCTTCAAACTAGATACAATGTTTTATCAAATGGGAAAAAAGAGAGGAAGGAAGGAAGGAAGGAAGGAAGGAAGGAAGGAAGGAAGGAAGGGAGGAAGGAAGGAAGGAAGGAATAAGGAATAAGGAAGGAGGAAAGCCTTTGAGGAAGAAACCTCATTAAAATATAGGCGTTATGTGAGTACAGGGTCACTGTCTTCAGAAATACCAGAAGAGGGCATTGGATCCCATTACCGATGGTTGTGAGCCACCATGTGAGTGCTGGGATTTGGACTCAGAACTTCTGGATAAGCAGTCAGTGCTCTTAACCGCTGAGCCATCTCTGCAGCCCCCAAAGCAGAAGGGCTTTGCAGCACCACAGGACGAACAAAGATATGAGCTACCCAGTACTCCCAGAGCTCCCAGGGACAAAACCATCAACCAGATAGTACACATGATGATACCCATGGCTCTAGATGCATAGGCAGCAGAAGATGGTCTTGTTAGACACCAAAGGGAGGAGAGGTCCCTGGTCTTGGTAAGGCTCAATTCAGCAGTGTAGGGGAATACCAGGGCAGGAAAGAGGGAGGGGGTTGATTGGGGAACAGTGGGAGGGGCTTGGGGGACTTTCGGTGGGCAAACCAGAAAGGGGAAATCATTTGAAATGTAAATAAAGAATATATCTAATAAAAAAAATAGGCGTTAAGAAACTTGAAGGCCTTGAAGGTCTTAGGAAGAAACCCTAAATGTTCTATAAAAACAGTACTTTTATAAATTTTTAGTACTTTTATAGCATGAGTTCATTCTAATGAAGCCAGGAGTATCTTAATGTAGTTTATACAGGTGAAACACCAGTCCATGAAAAGTCTCAGCAGAATAGTCCTCAAGGAGACAAAATGGGGAATTCAGGGGAGTTAGTTCAGAAAAGCACAATCCTTTTTTGAAAAGACAGAATGATACCTGAATTCCACCGTGGAGAACTGACAGAATTGAGATTGTAATTTTAGTGGCATGTAAATATTTGTTATTTTCACTAGGAGAATAAGATAGATTTAAGGAAAGGAAACAGTGAGTACATATGATTAAGTACAGTAACCAGCTATATTATTACCATGTATTCTTGGTGACTATTTGGACTTCTTTAAAATATTTGTTCACTGGTAAAGTTATTCATTACTTCTTATTTCTGTCTAAAATTTTCTAAAAGTTAGACTTTAGGGTTGAGTTTCATATATATGCATAAATTATTATATTTAATTTAACATAAGAATTTTTTCCTATATTACTTAGTGGAATGAATTGTTAGTTATTTTTCATAAAGTATTTTAGAGCTGGTTTTATTTCTTGCCCCTGAAATGGCTTTTGGCTACATTTCTTTTATACTAAATTTTATAATTTCCACCTTAATTTCACGATAATTGGTTTGCTACTTTGGTTTGCTGCTATATGTTTTCTGAATATTACCATTTCATTGTTATGAATAAAAATTTGGTGATATTGTGTTATAAAATAATGGGGTAGATGCTCTAAATGGATTAGAGGCTTATGTTCTATCATACAAGCAGATAACCTTTGTGCCTTTGTGTTATCTTTTATATTTTCTGTTGTCCTTTTAAAATGGCAAGAGTCCTTTGAGTCTTGATGGTTGCTTGTTGGCCTTTATGATAAGTTTCAAACCTTGTTCTGAGGGAGATACCTGGGCTTATGGCTCATTTAATCACAAGTAAAGTTGACATATATGTAACAAGATATTCCTTTCTTCTCCCACACCTTGCAGACCTACACTAATTCATTAGTTTAGTTCTTGAAGAAGAACCCTGCAGGAGACTCCACATAAAAGATAACAGACTTAAAACAAAGCACAGTCCTCAGATGATAACACAGAACTGATGAATGAAGTATAGGCTATGTGGTTCCACCGGCAGAGGAGGACACAGGGGGCCAATAGCAGCAGGAAACGAAGGAGGTCCTTAAGTACCAACAAATACCAATGACCTTGAAGATGCTAATGGAGCAGTTTTCCTGGAGGAGGATGGAAAAGGACTGCTGGTGTTGATAGAAAGATGTGACTGCAATGAGATTACACATGCCACAAGGTAGTCCTGCAAGCAATGATAGACACACTTGTATCAGACTCACTTGAATAGTCATTGATGAATAATTTTTAAAAGTGAAATAGAATTGCAGCATGTGTGCTAAACATGCTGCCATTGAGCCTGTGTGTACGCTCCTGACCTAGTCTTCCGACAACCGTCTTCAGTCATGAAGACTCTAAAGGAGGAGAGAAAATGTATCTGTAAGCCCCACAGTGAGTCCATGTATAGTCACGAGGATGCTGGGATTGGTAAAAGTCAAAACAAGGAATTGTGATGAAATCTAGTGATGAAATCTAATTGTAACTTAAGGGGTTACCTAGAAATCAAGTTGCGGAGCAGGGCCTCTGGTTCTAGGCTGATGATGTGAGGCATTTGAAAGTGAGGCTGTTTTGTGGGTTCGCTTGCAGGGAGTTCAGTGAGAAGAGTTCGACCTTCTTGAAGTTTTGGGCAAAATTGCAACAGATCTTATTTTTAGATGCATTTCAATACAAAATACTGCATGCTTTTGATTCCAGAATGTTAGTGTACTATCACATGTAAGAAAGCAACTTCAAGAATGTAATGGCCTTCTAGAATAAGTTAATAAATGAGTAATGAAAGAACAACCAAAGATTAGTGTTTTTCTCTTGATGCTAACACAAAGGCAAACACATCAACTAACTCCAAAGGGTGAAGCCACGAACTTTCTGTTTGGATAAAATTTTAATGAACTTTTCCACATTAGCTTCTTCATAGTAGTCAACATTGGTACATTAATGAACATGGTATCTAATAGGAAATAAATACAACAAAGCGAATGTATTCTAGTAAGGGTGGAAACATGCCATTTCTTATAGTGGGTTGTAGCCACATATTAGAAAGATGAGTACCTGACACTGATAGTATCAATTACAGGACAAGTTCTTAATCATTGTTTACCTGTGGTATTTTGGGTTTATTTTCATTTCAAAACAATTTAGGGAAAAATAGCAAGCTAAAAGGAAATAGAAAAGGAAGCATATTATGTTTTCATAGTCTTTTTCTTTCCTTGACCTCTCCCCCATTTTCCCTTTAAATTAGAGATTATTCTAGACTACTACCATATTCTTCATTCTAGGATGCTTTATATTACCCTGTAAATTAATGAGGAGAGAGAGTGAGTGAGTGAGTATGAGAGAGAGAGTGGGAGAAAGAGAGAGAGAGTGGGAGAAAGAGAGAGGGACAGAGAGAGGGAGAAAGAGACCTGAGCTTGTGAACAGTAAATACAGTAATGTGTAATTAAAGCAACAGTTACTTAATAGTGAATGTTTAATGAATGAAATATTTTTTTTTTAAAAAAAATCATAGCTGACCATTTCTCAAACTGTAATGGAAGAGAACAAATCATTTTAAAACTGTTTTCTTATTATAGATGTCATTTAGGAGGCCCTTATATTAGAAAAGTATGAGATGAATAGTAATAAGGGACCCACAGAGGGTTTTGGGATCCCTTTTCTTGGGGGTATCAGAGTTATGTAGAGGGGCGGTATAAGGGCATATCAGCATATGTAGGTGTAACTGTGTTGTCGTTTACCTGGACAAAAGTAACGCCCTTCTTGTGGTGTGAAAAAAAATGGAACATATTTATTTGATTAAAGAGTTTTTTTCCAATTTGACCAATAAAGAAACAAATAGTTTTAATCATTTCAGATTATGAAATGTAATGATTTTTATCTACATCTTTGTTTATTTTTAAAAATAAAAGTGTTCTGTAGCAGCAACTCACATTTTCATAAATGATATGTAATGCAGGAAAAAGTGTATTGATTGTGTTATATAGTTTTGCAAAGGCCAAATCACTCAGGCAAATAATTAATATAACAATATAATTATATCATATTAATTATATTATAATTATAATATAATAATTAATATAATAAATAATTAATATAATAATTACAGTTGTGTGACAAAATTAATTTTCAATAAAACAAAATTTTTTCTGAAAATGTGAGGAAATAGTTTCAGGAGCTCACACAGCTTAAGCTAACATTCATTATCAGTAATTCATAATTAATACAATGAACACTAGCATATTTCATAAATAAAGTATGGGAGGTTAGTTAGCAAAATGTGGATTTTACTTGTTCTTCACTTTTTAAAAAGAAACTCTGATAGATCGGTTATCTAATATTTCACTACTGTAAATAAATAAAATTACAATAACTGTTACAAAAATGCATGAAATCTTCCAACTTAATTTCAATGTTCTTGAAATTGGAAGCACTTTTAGATTTTTTTGGGGGGGGACTATGCATTATTCCATATGTGCTAAATAATTGGGCTTCCTGACAGTCATATTTTTCATATCCCAAACTATTCAAATAAAAGTCTGATAAAGTTAAAAATACTGAATCATAGTTCTTGGAAGGTTTTCCCAGTGTTTCATTCTCCTAGATATTTGATCAAAGCCAATGTCTTAAATTAATTGTGATGTTATAAAGCCTTGCTCCTCAACAGGTTTTCTCTTCTGGAAAGTTTTTCACCTTCCTTTGACCATCTGTGTCTGTGATGCTTCCTGTTGATGGAGAGATCTCTGGGTTCCAGGTCTCTCTTATGTATGAAGGCTCTAGCACTGAAGATATGCTTGGTGTCTTTTCCTTTGTCTTAGCTAGGGGTTGCATACTGCAAACAAAAAAAATTTGTTTGTTTATGGATGTGTGCTTGTGTGTGTGTGTGTGTGTGTGTGTATGTGAATATGTATGCATGTGACTGTGTGTGCATGTATGTGTGACTGTGTGTGCATATGTGTGGCTGCATGTGCATGTGTGTGTGTTTGTGTGTGTTTTCATTCTAGTGTCTTTTTTGTTGCTGTGATAAAAATATTCTGACAAAAGAAACTCTGGGAAGTTTCTAGGCTTAGTTTAAGTCCCAGTTTGAAGTATAGTCTTATAGTTTCATATCATAGCAGGGAAGTGGAGGAGTTTGAAGCAGCTGGTAATATCCCATTCACAGTCAGAAAACAAAAAATGATTAATGCCAGTGTTCAACTTACTCTTTGCATATTTTATTTAGCCTTGGATTCTTGCCCAGTGAATGGTTAAAATAGGTCATCCCATGCCAGTGAACCCATTCAAAATAATATCTCCCAACCATGCATGTCCACAGGCTACATAAGCCCTCATACATGGACCCGGTAGCCAGCCTCCTAGGCATTTCTAGACATGAAATTGTTGAATTAAATTAACCATAACAATTTTTTATTTGTCTTTATTAATTTTTGAGAGGAAAGCCTTGTACAGACTCTTCAAAGTCCCCAGAAAGTCCTGGTTGACCTTGAACTCATAACAATATTCTTGCCTCAGCCTTTTGAGTCCTGGAATTGTAGGTGTGATCTTCTACTCATAGTTTATGCCCTTTAGAATGAACAACTTAGTGGGTTTTATTAATCTAGCATATTTCTCGAGGGTTTGAATCAGTGCTGTTATCTATTATGTGATTTCTAGATCCCTGTCAGTCCATTTCCTGTCTCTGAAACTTGAGATTTGCCTGATCTGAGAATTTTCTATAATTAAGTAGATAACTCAGTCACTTTGTCCAGCAGCTTTATCACCTAGAATTGGGGGAGCTACATACCTGCTCTGGAGGGGTGTGTGTAAAAGTCAGGTTCAGAGCAAATTCCATGCCCATGATGGCAACATAAAATAATAATAATGATGGTCATTTTCATTATCTGTAGATATTTTCTGTCTAAATTTGTCTCCAATCTTTATCTTCCCCATTCGATTTCATTATTTATTGAATGTCAGAGAAGTAATGAGTGCACTTACATCTGCTTTTTTCCTGATAATTAGTGTCATAACTTTCTTGGTTAGATTAAGACAGAATTGACTCCAGCATTTCAGATGAGTTTTTGGAACTACAATATTTTAGTTGAAAAATAATTCAGTAATTTTCTGTTTATGTTCAGCCTTGTTCCACAATGGGATTGTGATGACATAGTAAATATGAAATACAAAATGAGATAAAAATCATTGGGGTAGATAAAAGAAAACATGACAGAGGATATAACAGAAGCAAACGTTATTGAGTTATATGGGTAGTTAAAGTAGTGTCTTCAATAGTTGTTCAAAATTTACTAAAAAATAAGCTTTCTTTTCAAAGCTGACTTTGCATTATTAAATTTTTTTTAATATGATGGGTACCTATGTTTTAAAAATTATAATAGACACTCCAAAGAAAGAGGATGTATGCTTAACTTTTACTGTAATAACAGCAGGATCTTGTTTTAAAGAGGATTTTAAAGGAACAGCTGATTTAATTCCAGGCAGAATGGTCATACACTTATTTATAAGCCAGCCATGATTTCTTGTTTGGTTTCAAACTTGGTGTGCCTGAGAAACACCTGTGTGACTGATAAGGTGCATCTTTGTGTGTCCTTGAGAAGATTTCCAGAGACAATTAGATCTACAGGTTGCTGACCCAATGAGAACTATAATGCATCGATGGAGTTGAAATATGAGCAGTAGTGGAACTGTGTAAAGCAAGAGCTGGTAGGTTGGTCACTTGAGCTGTGTCCTTGGGGCTGTGACAAGTCCTGACCTAACCCTATGGCTACTCAACGCTGCCATCTGTTTACAAAAGCCACATCTTCTACCTATGCTCACACATCCATTAAGCGAAGTCCAAATTCATGGTGCCAATCTACCACTGACTGACCTCTCTGTAACAATGAGGGAAAATAAGCTGTCGTCATTTGGTTGTGACTGTAACTTTTGTTGAAAAAGTTAGCAGTGTACTGCCAAGTCTCTTCATTTCAATATTCATGCATAAGTGTAAGGAATACTGTGTCGGCCAGGAGATTTTGAGTCTCCTCTTGATGAAGGAAATTGATGAGAAATTTAAGCTTTTAAAAGATTGCATTAAGGACCTGAAAGGTGATTTAGTGGTTGAGGCCATTTGCTACTCTTGCAGAAGACTGGGGTTCAGCTCCCTACACTCAAGTCAGGCAACCTACAAACACCTATAAGTCTAACTGCAAAGCTACTGAACCTTTGCATAGACATAAAAAGTAAATTATTATAAAATGCTTTTATTTACTTTTCTCTTTCTACAATGAAAACTCTGGAAATGACCACACCTCATATTGTCTTTGTTTTCTTATCAGAATTCCGTATTTACCTGAGTCTGAGATGAAATAGCATAGGCACTAAGCTCCACCAACACATGGGAAGAAAGCCATATATAAGTCAGCTGGCTGTCTTGGATTTTGTGATGCTCATGCATGCCAGGATTAGGAAAGTCCCAACCTCTGGCCAGTCCCAGGACACTCTTCTTCGTCCTGTTCCAATTTGATTTTCAGAGGCCCTCCTAGAGTTCCAGAATTTCCTTCCTATTTCTCTTGCCTCTTCTTTCTCTCGGGACCTATCTTCCACAAACCTCTTTATATGTTCTCAACAATAGTTTCTTCAGAACTTGCTCTCAGAGGGTCTCCCATCGTTTAGTTTTATGACTTATTCAAATTTGCTCAACTTGCTTCCCAAAGAGGAAATTTTAAAAGTACAAATTATTGCTGAGTTCTCCAGCCTTTCTGCATTTGTTACTTTGTATTTGGGATATTTTCATAGAAAACCCTTTTGAAAAGAGTCAAATATGTGCTTATCACTGTTTGATATAAGTTCTACTTGAAAATGAATTCCACAGAACTGGTGTGGGGGTGTCTTAGGAATAGTGGATGATACTGGTGTAAGAGCTGAATAGAGCTCTCAAAAGTACAGCACATGCATACAACACTTTTGCAGATTTCAATCTGGAAGAAAATGATTTCATTAGAGTGGAAGAGAGAAGAGAAACCACCATTGAAGACTTGGGAGAATGCAGGCTCCTGATGAGACCAGCAGAGAAGACAGACTGGGTGTTCACATGCAGATTAGGCCTTAGAAGATGAGGGTGTAAAAAGGATTTAATGGTGGGGTGGATTATAGAAATCCTTGTAACAATGTTAAATAATTACAGTTCCAGCAGAGATCAAAGCAGTGCTGATGGAAGGCCCTCAAGCTGTTAACATGAAGTATCTTGAAGGGGGAAAAGCCCGTCTCAGAGATTGGTCAACCTGAGCAGACAGTTGTCTGTGATCTGTCCCTGTCCACTGGACTGAACGCCTCAATGGTGAGGGAGGGAACATGGAGGTGGGAAGCTGTGAGAAAATGTCTTTCTCTGGAGCCACTTTTGAAAACAGACTCTAGGAGCTGTGTAATTTGCTTGAAACTGCTCAGAAAACAAGTCTACGGTTAACCCTTCTGTCGAAGGAGGGTGGGAAGCTATCCACTGCAC